>NW_005842063.1:1720435-1797674 GCF_000455745.1 Alligator sinensis | reverse complement strand
GCGCCGCAGCCAATGGCGGCCCGCGAGCATTTTTCAAACGCCAGCCCCAGCAGCTCGGGCGGGAAAGCGGCGAGCCGCCCGCCAATCGCCGCCGCCGCCTCCGGCGCAAGCGCGCCGCCGCGGCCAATCAGCGCCCCGCAGGCATTGCGCAGGCGCGGCGCCTCCCTCCCCTCCGCCGTTCGGTCTTGACAAACAAAAACATACGGGGAGTGGGCGGGGCCGAACGTGGAGGGACGGGGCCCCGCCCCCAGCCTCGGTCTCGTGCGCGCCTGCCCAGTGAGGCTGCCTCCCTGCCGGGCAGGCCCCGCCCCTTGCCGTGAGGCGTTAACTCTGAAACCTACCGAGAGCGCGAGCTCCGTTTCACATCCGAGACCTCCCCATGCCGCTCCCAGGTGATTTATTCATTCCTGCACAACTCGATGAGCTCAATATGAAGAATAACCGTGCGGTTTTGTCACGTTCGAACAAAAATGTCCAGGTTTGCCTCAGACAAGGTTCCTTGGGTGAATTTGATATCTTTTATTAGACCAACAGTTTTGCCTCGGCCGCCGCCCCGGACCCGACGCTTTCCAGCCCTCGTACGAACGGGTTTGTACGTAATCAAAAGAGGAGTCGAAACAAAGAAAACGGCGGGCCCGCCGGCCTCGTTCAACGCTCCCGCTGCCACTCTGCGTCGATTGGGGATCCGCCGGCCCGCGTTACACGTTTGCGAGCATCCCGGGGCCGCCGTTCGCTATCGAGGTGGGCTGTTTAATCCTGCGTTTAGGAGCAGACGTGCGCTCTGTGCCACGCGGAGAAAAACAAGCGTTGTACAAAACCGTGGGCCAATTTCATTCTACGCAACACGTGCCGTTGGGATTGTCCTCGCCCAAGATAGCCGCTAAAGGGTGTTTTCGGTCAAGCGACACCTCTTTCCAGCTCAGCGCTCTTCCTGTTGTAAGCTGGAAATTGTTTCCGGTCAGGCAATGTGCCGACACGTTCCTGCTCGCACGAGACGTCTAGGGTTTTTTTGAATGCCAGAGAGGCCGGGGCGCGTTGCATTTCCTCCCCGTGGTTCTGCTGCCTGAAGTAAGGATCGGCGCGGAGAGGCAAGCAGACTTGCAACCTGTCCTGGTATTTCTAGGCTAACCTTGATTTTTCTTTCGGCTGCGTAATGTTCAGCCGGTCTAGGTCACGAGATGAAAAATGGGGCCCAGAATCACATTTGAGACCCCATCTTGTGCCTTTTAGCAAAGCAGTTATGCTACAGTGGGATGTGCCACTTCTGTGCACAATGTCATGAAATGGTGATGTTAACTGATCCTGGGAGGTGACTGATTAATTCAAGTATAAGTACTTCAGTGCAGGGCGTGCCAGGCCTTACCCCATTTGCCCCTGACCGTGACTGAGGCTTCTTGAAAGAGGGATTCGGGGCTCTGAGCGCATTAAGAGAAGCTGAAACTCGACTTTGTCAGTGTGATCTTCCTTCCTGCAGATCTCACACCCAAGGTCTGTTGCTTTCTTCCTCTTCTTTGCCCTTGTTTTCTCAGTTTGCTCTTCTTTCATAGGTAACATGTGAATTTCCTCCCAGGCCTGCCCACAGTCTGTCCTTTTGGTCGCAATACACTTCCTACAGGCTGCCTCGTCTCTCCAGCGTTGTCTTCCCAGGTGACATAGAACAAACTTTCTAGTCCCCACGGACCTTCCGGTCCCAATTCTCATTCCCACCTGCTGAGGAACCTTCCCGTCCCAAATGCCACAAAAACAGACGGTCCCAACAATTTTGACATGTCCTAATCCCAGCAGCTGTGGGCCCTTCCGGGTGCAATCACCCCCCCAGCCTGCTTGTCTTTTCCATCTTTACCTATCCAACATTTCAGTCCAACTGGCTGCAGACCTTTGCTGCCAGCTAAGCTCCAGGCCTAGAAACCTCCCCTACCCCGAGAGAGTGCTTAGTGCTGCGACAGATCACACTAAAGGGATGGGCAATGGGATGATGGAAAATCAAGGTTATGTTAATCTATGGGAGCAGGTCACAGAAGCCCCTGCACTTGGAGCATTTACCAGGTGACATAAAGCTGGAGTTTTGCTGCAGATCCTAGTCTTTGCCTACAGAGAGGACAAAGTCTTCATTCATCTTTCTTCCCTGATACCCCTTCCTCAGACGGCTGCTTTAGCAATACACTGCCTACATGATGGCAGTGCAGCCCAAAGTGCATTGCTCCACACGTTGACCTCTTTTCTCCCAGCCTAGATAGTCTCAGTGGTGCCTGCCCTCCCCCAAAGAGCTCTTAATGATATGACAGCACGGCAGCAGTAGAGACTTTGTCTTGCCAAGGCAGTGAGCACCCTTCCATCTGCTTCTCCTCTGCACACACAGACCCTGGAAATGAGCCGGTGAAGACGGACACCCTTGGAGTGACCTAAGCTGCTGCTCTGGACAATGCCGGAAGACCAGCATGCCTGTGCCACTTCATTTCCCAGGTTAACATGGGCAGAGCAGGAGTGGGTGGGTTGGACGTATTGTCTGAGCTGCGAGACTGAGCTGTTGCTACATCATAAACCTTATGTCCGGTCTACCTCTCCAGCATAGCAGCCCTGGCAGCTTCCTGCACCCCATTAGCTGCACCGCTTCATGTTGCTGGACATTTTTATGTTTATTTTAAGTGAAAAATAAAGCCTCTGCAGCTGCCAGAGAAGCCCTTTCACCTTCCTGCCTAAATGGGGCCTCATCAGGGTGGGGGAAGAAACTGGAAGGAGAAGAGCAAAAAAGGAACATATCCTTCCTTTATTTTACAGTGGAATCCACAGACTGAAGACAAATTGGGAAAAAAGGTGAATTCCTGCATCTGCCCTCCCTCTCCAAAAGATCTTCTTCCCTCACCAGCCTTCTAACAAGTCTCTGTGTAAAGTCCCTTGCCTGCCTTGCCACCTGAGCTCAGCACTGACCCTGCCGAGATCCAGACAGGGAAATGAGACTGAAAAGGAAAACGCTTTTGTTGATTTTCCCCCCCTTTATCTCAAAACCAACATGCAAGCCCTGCAGGGGAGCAGTGAACCCAGCACATTCCCCAGCTGCAGCCATACCGTTGGGATCCTGTCTGGCCTCAGGAGCATAATTATCCTAGAGACCTCTCGGGAAAACACCAGGCCCGATTCCCACAGCCGTGCACCAGCTGGAGTCACTGAGCAGAGTGCTGCAAGTTCAAAATGCTGCCACACTACAATGCAGGGTAACGTTGCCTTTGACTTTACACAAAGAAGGGGAAAAGCCAACCACAACTCGCTGGAAAAACTGAACTGGTAACTCAGTGGGCAGCGCTTGCTCATGCTAAGGAGTGTTGGGCCAGTCTCTTGGCTGAAACAAGGCCATGAACTTTTGGAGTCAGTGATGATCACTGGTTTCTTTTCACAAGATTCAGGGTGTTAACCTCACTGCCAAATTCCAGTTAGGTCCTTTCCTTCCCCGTCTGTAAACTCCCTCTGTGAGGTACATTACTTCACTTTATGTCTTAAATTCTTGCCTGATATTGCTATGTGCAGCTTTGTCTTGTTCCATCCTAGAGGAGCTGCATCTTAGTAATAAATGGACTGACCTCTAGACCTCTCACCTATGTCACAGAGCTGTTGTGAAGTTTAATTAGTGCATGTAAGCAATGAGGTTTAAAACTCATGGTCAAATGATGCTGTAAAAGGGCTTAGGCATTATTATTATGATCACTGGGGATCAAGCTGTGCACATGTGCATATGCTAACATGAGAAATGTCACCTAGAGGTATTTTTATCATTTGTGGATTTTGTTAGTAACAACAGCTAATTCCCCTTCCAGCTCAACTTCTCATTCCTTGATTTTTAGATTGACTCAAAAACTGCAGAGGACAGAAAATTCAGCTATAAGCCCGGGCTTTATTTACTTTTCACGTCTAGGTTGCAAATGTCACAGTGTGGTCATCAGAGCTGGCTTTAAGTGTGTACCTCTTGTAACCCCACACAGGGCCCTGTACTTTAAGGGACCCCTGCACCTTTGGGAGCACTTATTTTAAAGACTTTATCAGTAATATTGAACACAACAGTGCACATCTGGAAGGCAGGGGGCGGGGGAGGTCCGCAGAGCCCTGTCCTGGGTCCTGTATTGTTCAACATCTTCATTACTGATTCGGAGGATGGGACCCGAGTGCACACTTAGAAGATTTGAAGATGATACCAAGTTGGATGGAGTTGCATTTGTTGTGGAGCATAGGGCCAGGATTTAGACTGACCTTGATAAACTCGAGAAATGATTGGAAATCAACCAAATTAAATTCAGCAAGGACAAGTGCAAAGTCCTGCTCTTGTGATGGAACAATTGCACGCACAAATACAGGCCAGGGAAATGACCAGCTAACTTGTGGCACTGCAGAGAAGGACCTGGAGGTTAGAGTCAACCATAAGCTGAAGATGAGCCAAAAACTTTTGCAAAAGTGTTCTCTTGTTGCAAAAAAGAAAAACAACAGTGGATTGGGTTTATTAATAGGAGTGTCACTTCCAAATCAAGGGAAGTGATTTTTCCACTTTATTCAGTACTGGCAAGGTCTCACCAGAAGTACTGTGTTCCCACACTTGAAGAAAAATGTGGACAGACTAGTCCAGTGAAGAACACTGAAAAGGAGGTGTAGGAAACATGACCTACAAAGAAAGGCTGAAAGAACTAGGGTTACTTAGCCTGGAGAAGAGAAGATAGAAGGGAGATTTGATAACAGGATGACAGTTGTCAAAAGCAGAGATGGTGCAGGGGTTGGGCCAGATGACCCTTGACATCCCTTTCGGCCCTCTGGTCCTGTGATTCATTTGAAAGGAAGGGTTTCCAAAGGCCGGTGGATTAACACCACCTCAGGAACCCGGCGGGGCTGTATCTACATGATCTGGAACACTAAGTAGGAGAGCAACAGCCAGAGTGGACCAAACCCAAGGTGTGTATAACACAGCATCCTGGTTGCAGTGGTCACTTCTGGTCTGATTTTTCCACTCTTGACCTGCTTGATTAATCATTTAAATTGGGACAACTCATGGGAGGGGTATTCACCATGAATGAGAGCTACATAGTTGGGTTCTTAATGGCATCTAATCAGGTGAGCTATTCAATATACTCTTTGAGTGGGGCTTAGTCTCCAGGACCTGGCACCTCTTGGAGCCATTTACACTGGTGGAAAAAGCTGCCGTATCACTATAGTAGTATTTTGCCCTCCGTTTGCCTTGTCAGGGTGAAACACTTTTATTCAGACATGGTAGCATTTTAGATCAGTGTAAATGACTACAAGAAAAATTAGGCCCATTGAGTCCAGTGGCAGATGATGATGCTTTTCACATGGTTGTGCCCTGGCTCATGAGTTTTTAATGCTCACATCACCTTGGATATAAAAGGAAAAACATATACTTTCAGCCTCCGATGAACTCTGCCCTGCAGAACTTCCCATGGAGAAGGTCAGTCCCTCTGCTCTTGTTCTCCAATCACCTGCACAGTCCAGCAAAGTTTACCACCAAACTGCCAGCTTGATTTTTCCCATGATGAAGATGATATGGTATTTCAAAATTCCCACTTCCCTCTTTCTTCTTCCAAAGCTTGTAGGTGAAACCTGTAATGTGTAACATTCCTTCTAGAAAATAAAAACAAAGTCAACAAGATATGTGGGAAGTTGGGGCTAAGAAGGAACACTTTTCACTGGAAGCAGTGTTGAGGAATAGAGAACTAGGTGCAAAAAATAATAAAATTGCAGGCAGCGCCCCCACCACACTGCAGGAACGCAACAGGCCAGTACTGTTCCAGTAACATTTTTATTCCAATCATAACCTTGCTGCTTTCTAGTAATGAGGCAGCTAGAACTGGCATTGGGAGGCCACTTGGCTGGAGGTTGTGATTTCTCATAGGAAGGAAGTTGTCTTCCGTAGATTATTAATACTGCTCTGCATTCACATAGTGATTTGTATTAGAGAAAGCAGGAAAGAGAAAGACTTGGGCCCCGTCCGCTCTTGAGGAGTCAAAGCCGGTTGGCTCTCCATCTCTCGCTAGGAGCAGAGTCTTTTTCTAGGGCTCGGTGTTCCAGCAGTTAGTAGGTGGGGTTGGGAGCTCTTCAGTTTTGCTCATTTCCTTTGCTCTTTAAGACAAATGCTGTTTGCATTCAAATTGATTAACAGCAGGCTGCAGCCCAGAGCGTGTAGTAACAGCTTCCCTTGCTCTGCGGAGGTAAGAATTTATTATCGGCAGCGCCCACTGGCAGAGATGCTTTAAGAGCCACAAAAACTAATTTTTTCCTGTAGTGTTTGCACAGTTTGTCACTTAGCTCAGCAGCTTGTGCAGCACATCCACGACATTGCTGGATTCTTGCCTGCAGCAGAAAAGAGCTAACATTTCTCACTGACTCTGCAGCCTTAATAGAGCAGATTTCTGCCAGCAGTCCTTGCCACAAAGACATAAAAATGCACCTACGGGTTGGACAGGAGTTAAAAGTGGTCTTTGGCTTCAGCCCTTTCATGAGGTTCCCTGGGTGGCTTGCCAGACCCAGCTTGCACACCTGCAACCTGCCTGCCAATCTCTGCACTCCGTAGGGTGGAATCGTGCTTTGTGATTGGCTACGATGACCGCTGGGTAGGTTCCCTCTAAAAGCTGCCAGTCTCCAGACTGTGCAAGGGTTGGATTTAAGACAGGTCACAGCAAATTGTTGAAGACTCCAGATGCCATATTTTGAGAACAAACTGCTGCGGTCTGGACAGAGTTGAGACAGTATTTCAGATCCCTGAGGAAGGATCAGGTGGGAAGGGGAGAGCTTGTGAAGCTGGAGAATGGGGGCACACAGAGTCATCTCAGCTTGAGCTGCATGACTTTCCTTGGGACTTGGGAGATCAGAAGAGCAGGAGGGAAACAATAACCATTCTCTGCAGAAGGAAACTTTAGGTTGATTCATGTGAAGTTCAATCACCCTGAAGAGTAGCAGGGATGAGGACTCTTCCCCACCCTATAGCACAAGGGATGAGCTGATTCACTGCCATGTGAAGGATGTAATTCTCTGTGCAGATCCTCCCACGTGGAAAGTACCTTTAGTGTTCCTGGGAAAGGGATACGACATGGAAGAAATGCTTCATGAGAACCACGGATGGGAAGAGGAGGGGCAGGCCCTCCTTGGTCAGGTGCTTTGAGAGCTACCAAGGAAAAGCGCTGTATGACAAGGCTAGTGTTGGTCAATGAGGGATCTTTGTAGCCACGTTTCCAGGATGTGGAGCCTTTGATGCGCCATGCCTTCAGCCGTGGCTGCTGCACATGAAGAGGAAGCAGGGCTAACGAACAAGAACATGGCACAGTGTTTCTCATGGCAGCAAGACAGTGGCTGGGGGAGGCTGCGGAGTATTTTCCAAGTAGGACCTTCCATACAGGGCAAGCAGAAGGGTCACGCTCCTGGCTCCTCCTAGAAGGGAGGTATTGCTGCACATCCAGCCCCAGGGTGCTGGTCCCTAGGATTGTCTTTGGCTGAATTAGTTCGTGACGCCTCAGTAGGGCCTGGGCAGCATGACCAGCCTGTAGGACAAAGGAAACCAGCCTCATAAAGATAGAGACCCACTGCAATCTCTGAATTCTGCAAAGCCAGGAATAAGCACAAGCATAAACGGGCAAGGACTGTGCACTATGTACAGCTGGTCTGTGTGAGAAAACTGCAGCTTTTGCTGTTGCCCAATAAGTTATTTCACAACAGCTATTCCAGAAAAAGGACTCTGGGAGACAGATTATTGCAGACTAAAAGTCACTTTTGTCCAGCACAATTAGTGTGGCTTTTATTCAGAATCCAGGCAAGCAGCTTTTCTGGGATGGTTTATCGTGCAGGAGCTGCCCTGATCAGCTTTCCTGTGTAGGTAAGCCCTAACTGAACCCATTTGACAAGGCTAGTGACGTCCTTTTTATAACACTCCTTTATACACTGATATTCTATGAGACTTCATTCTAACGTGAGGCATCTCAACCCTGCTTTGATGAACAGCGGGGTACAGCAGCCCAGTTCCACCCTCCTTTCACAACACACTGAGGAAGGAGAAGCCTGGGACAGGTAAGAATCCCCTCTGTGGTCAGGGGGGTGAGGTAGCCAACTTGTGTGCAAATGACAGGGAAAGGGGATTAGCAAAGTGTGTACCAGCAAGGATCATGAGTACTGTACGACTGCCCAACTGAATACAGGCATGCAGAGGTTCTGCCACTTCCCAGCTTGGATGCCATTGCACAGATCACACCTTCTCTTCCACCTGCAACCCCACAGTATTCCTAGAAGAACTACAACAATTGTCTATCTGGAAGAAATCCATTAGAAAAGCAATGAATATATTGTTAGCATTTATTCAGCCATCCTTTTCATGCAATTTAGCAGCTGGAAATAGGGAAGAGGAACCAATGCTGTATGGCCAGCTGACTTTCCACGGATCACAGTCTGAGTGATATCAGCAAGCCACTGTGTTATTTTTACCGTTGGTGGTAACTAGTGCTCGTTGAAAATAGAGGAAAAATTGAGGGAGATCACTGGGAATTTTCCCAACTATTTGTAGGAAATCAACTCACTTTTTCAGGATCATTACACAGGCAGACTTGCATCGAACAACATAGCAAAACTGGGCATGAAAACTTGGTGTAATTACACCTGGCAGCTGTAAAGGGGCCTGGCCACTAGGCACAGCAGGGGAGAGGCACTCCAAAGCAGCAGCCTAGTGCCTGCAGCTGCACTTGGTCCCTGTCTGTCCTAAGCCAGGTCTCCCAGCTCCTGCTATTCTTCAAGTTTCTGGCCTGCTCCTGACCTCAGCACCTGACTAGGATTTTTAGATCTTGGCCCCTGGCCTGGTTTCTGCCCCAGATGCTCAGGATCCTGACCTCTAGCTCGGGCTCTGACTCTGCTCCCAGGTTCCCCCTGGCTTGGATGCTTGGTTTAACCATTGCTTCACTAGATCATCCACACCTCAGTTGAATACAGCAGCAGAGGAGAACACAGGCTTAGCTCCGACATCAGGCCTTCTACAGCTTGAGTGCCTCAAGCAACATTAAATCATTGATCAACATGTCAGCATCTGGCCCCTCGAGTAGGCTCCTAGGTTAGCACCTCTTGGAGGATGTTGTTTGCCTGGAGTCACTGTTTGGTGAGGCTGGCATCACAGGGCACTGGTTGGCAGATGTTGCTGCTAGTCCCTTGTAAAAGCTACCATTTTTTTTGCTGTTTCCATAAGAGCAATGATTCCTTCCTGTGCCCACATATTGTCTTTTAGAGCTCTCGTATGGGTTCCAGAATACAGTAGGATCATCTGTCACAAGCAAGCGTGGTTCAGCCAGGTCAGAACAGAGCTCAGAAGAACTCAAGTGCTGGAGAAGCTTCAAAACGTTGCTGGACCGGGTGTCTGATGTGCCCCGGCTGAGGCTCCATAGGAACCATGGGGGCAGGTGGAAGAAGGCTCTGCTCCCTAACAGAGTCCACAGCCAAGGAGAGTTCTGGTAGGAGTTCAGGGAACAGAACAGCTCTTAATGGGCTCACAGTCTTTGTTATCTCAGATATTGTACTCAACATGTGGTGAGCTTGATGCTGGCCTGGGCTTGGCTTGGCTGTGTAGGTTCCTTCACCAGTCTTGAGGTGACAAGTTTCTCCTCCCTGAGACAGAGGTGGGCATGATATGCTGATCAAGTGCAGTGTAAGACACTAAATCAACTGGTCCATCTGGTCTTGTTGCCTTGATGAGTATATAACATATGCAAGAGAGAGGATCCTGGCACACTTTGATTATGGGCGTACTGAGAGCAGAGCGATCTGAACCTGTGAAACCAATCCACCATCCATTGCAAGGTTTGCTGCTGGTGCTGTTCTGTAGTGAGCTGTCTTGATCCTCGTGACAATCCAGTCACCAGTCTCAGGAACCATTGCCACTGATAGTTACACTTCCGTTTAATGTAGTAGGAGGAACAGAAACACCCACTGCTCTGGCAGTAGGCTGCCATCTTCAGTCTGGGATTGCAGTACTCCAGTAAATTAAGCTGCCCAAACCCTGATGGGGAAAGCATTAACTCAAGTGACATCATTGCCTATCACATGGGTTAAAGTAGCCATATTATACAGCAGCACTGATGGTCGCCCATTAAATTCAGCAGTCAGGACTGCAGCCACACTGTGGAGCAGTGGGATTAACTAAATTAAACACATTTGCCAAATATCAAAACACTGGTTAACTGGACAAAATGTAGTCTGTCGTAATGGCAGACAGGCACGATGACATCCCAGATCCCCCAGACGAAGAACGAAGGCAGTTGGTTGGCTTGGCTAGGCCTGATCTGTCCAGAGTTGTACTGATATAATCAGAGGCAATTTTTTTTTTTTTACAGATTGTGTTTAAATGGAGCAACTCTGCTTGCAGACACTCTCATTTTGGTTTCTAACGTGCAACCAGATTGCAGCTGATGAGTGCACCCACAGAAATGGCCCCCGGTTTAATTATACCAGTTTAAGTCAAACCAGATCGGCTCCTATGTGGATAAGGACTTAATGTCCTCTGAGCGCAGGGGTCTAACAACAGGCATCTCACGTGGGTTAGGGAATCAATCTTACAAGATGCCAAGCTCTTGCTGACAGCAAAGCATATGGGTTGTCCCTTTGCTTCAAGGGAAGCGCTCACTGGTTTCAAGCTAAGCAGATGGAAAACTGTTTTGGTGCAGAGACCAGATGCTGGACTGAGGCCAGGATCTGCCCAGACAGGGGCCTTGGTAGCTACATCTCAAATCCACAAAAGTATTTAAGTGCCAAACTCCTTCTGATGTTCTACTGAAACCAAACCCTGCTTCAGCTGTATGCATTTGACTTCATTTGGGCTGGTTAATTGGTTGCAACATTGGGGATTTAAAACCAGTTGTATGATCTGAACCAGTAGCTAAACAAGAGTTAGGTGCCTCAATACCTCGGTAGATCTGGGCCTACACGGGCGCCCCGGACACTCCTATTCACATCGGCAGAGAGGCCCCATAGGTGTTTTATGGCACTTGGGTGCCCCCTCCTAGGCATCTGTACTTTTACTCTCGTGGACTTCAGCAGAGGGCAAATACAAAATCTGGTGCCAGTTTTTTTCATCAGCAGTTTCTTTGTTCTTTGGGGTTGGTGCCACCAACGCCAGTAACAAAGCAGGGTCAGGAAACATGTCAGGCCTTTATAGGTGACTTTTTTTTTTAATTGAGAAACTTGACTGAACTAACCTTTGCCATTCCAGACAACTGTCTCATAGCATTGGCCTCCTGCTTGCCCCAAAGCCAGCCCCAGCCACCACTCACCAGCCTGTCATACAGCCGTCTCCAGGATGTGTTCCATGCCGTATCGTCTAAACAGCATTCTCGTCCTAAACTGATCGTTCTTCAAATCCACCACTACAGCCACACAAACAGAGATCACACCCACTCGGACTGGGAGAACTGGCACCTTCCTTATTAATTTATGGCAATAATTACAAAGTTAAGCATATCCATTTCTTTGTGAATGCATCCTTCTCCCTACACCTACTGCTCCGTCATTTTCCTTCCTAAATAGTCAGTTCCTTGTGTTATGTCTGTGTAGCACCTAAACTATGAAAGCCCAAATCCTCATTTGTTTTTGCAGGTATGACTGTAATAGTAAGTTCTGCACTTGAACACGGTAAGTCATGCACAAGGAATTTAGAATTGGCCACAATTAACAGTGTCTGTCTTTTTCCTTAAGGTTGCTCTTTATGCATAGGCGTTACAATACAAACCTCCGTCACACGACCACTTTTTCTTTGTACGACCGTTCAGTTCACAAAATGGACGATGCTCCCTCAACGAGCAGCTCTTCAACACTGTTCAGCATGTAGCCCCAAGCCTTATTCCACACTACTCAAAGGGATCAAGGTCAGAAATACCCCTGCTCATTATCCAATTTGGGACTCCAAGGACCTTCAGAGCAGTTGATGTTATGCAGCATTCCTGGATTTCAGCTTCAGTTCTGAGCGCTTAAAACTTCCGCAAATTTGATTCCAAGGTTTTAAGTTTGGCATCCAAAATAAGGACTGCCCAAGTAGCGAGAACCCAGGAAATGCCTGGTTTAAGGGACTTGCCCAACATCCCTATGGAGTGCAGCGCAGAGCTGCCTTAATCGTGACACCAGCTTTTCTCTGAAGTCTCCTGCCTCCTTCCATACACACCTTCCAGTTTCTGCAACAGCTGTTGACTCCAAAAGCCTAGATTTATTCCCCAAGCACCATTTACCTGTGCACTAAAGATGGGGGAGGAGGGCAAGGTAGAAAAGACTGGAAAAACAGTATTAAAGACTACATCTAAATACATTTGCAAGTAGGCTGCCATCGTAAGCCTGGGATTGCATTTAAACACATTTAAGACACTCTGCATGCAGAAAAAGATCTGGATTTTCTTCCTTTTATTTCCAAAAACGAAGTGGTCAGCAGGCTTGGAATCCAAAGCTCTCAGGTTGTAGATGCACGCAGTACCTACACAGATGTGCTTCTCTACCCTGTCTGTGACCACAAACAGCGGTCAGTTTGCCAAGATTGCACAGCCGATCCAAGTCTTGGCATTTAGCTTTCAGAGTGGTTGACTCTGTAAAACTGTAACCTTAACATGTAATTTCCCGTCTTAAAAAAACAGAAACTACATCCTATGGGATCACACCGATACCCACTGGTAGGGCTGGAACCTGTAGATCCATGACACAGATCTCTCCCCTTTGAGCTGAGAACAGTAGAAGGTTGTCACTCCCTTGTAGACCAGCAGTACATTGTCAGCAGGTTTGACAGAATGGTGACTGGGGAATTTGGGGTCCATTCCATGCTCTGGGGACAGCCTGCCCTAGTCAGACCTCTACATCCAAGCTCCCTGCACACCTGATCTCCTAGCTTCTTGCCCCAGTTCTTCCCTAACGTCTTCCCAGACCTAGTCTCGTTATCTAGCCAGTCCCAGTTTTCTCTCTCACCCAGCCATTTCCAGTCTCCCCAGATGGCCCTTCATCCAGTTTCAGAACTCTTCCCACCCGCCTCAGCAATTAGTTCCAGTCTCCTCCGCAGGTACCAATCCCGGCCCCACCCCTCTAAGCTCAATGGCAGGATCTATTTCTTCTACACCACCCACCCTCTCAGCATTAACTATCTCAACCCAGCTTACACATGAACTTGCAGTGACTTAATTAAACCAGTCTAGTAAGACCTGTGCAGTCTCCTGTACAGTCCCTACACTGCCTGCAAACCAGCAGGGAGCTGAGAAAATAGTGGAGGACCCATCTTGCTCTCAGCTCATGTGTCCAGAGCCACGGTGGGTCACAGCAGCCAGGAACAGTAATTACAGGGAACATCTTGCTCAGCCCTTGCAGACCTGGGTTGGACCATGCCCAGTACCAAGAATCACCTGCCAAGTGCTAATAACAGTCCTCCAGGCATGGAAAGATTGAGCTTAAAGCTTTGGCCAAATGAAGGCAGGTTTGGGGGGAACAACAGAAGATTGCCCAATATCAAGTCCCTGTCCCAGAGCACAGAGGTGCAAGAGCATCTCAAGGACCTGTCAGTTACTGCACCTCCTTCAGTCCAATGAGTCAAGCTTCCCCGGCCAATTTAGGTGCTAGAGACTTTCTCCCCCTTTGGTCAAGATGATTCATACATGCATCACATTGCTAAAAGAAAACCTTGCCCACGCTTCAGAAGCTCCTACAAATCCACCTAAGCAGGCTGTGACCATCTTCCTGGGGCAATTTCACAAGGCACGTGTATAGCAGAATGCCTCGAGTCTACCGCAGTGGTTTTTAACCTTCTTTCATTTGCGGACCCCCAAAACGTTTCGAGTGGAGGTGCAGACCGTTCTGAATTGTAAGTGTGGGTATTCACATACTTTTGATTGATCTGTCATCTTTGGCAGACCCCTTGGATGTACGGTCCACAAACCACAGGCTGAAAACCACTGCGTTACCTGAATGCCAGACATCTGGCTGCATTAACTCTCTCAGCCCAGCTTACATGTGAACTTGCAGTGACTTAATTAAACCAGTCTAGTCAGACTTGTGCAGTCTTCTGTACAGACAGCTGTAGTTTAGTTTTAGAGTGATTATTCCAAAAGTGACAGGTTTCAAATGGGTTTCCTATGGTGCCCATCAGCAGACTGGTGGACACAGGTCTCCGGCCTGGAGAGCTGGAGGGGGTGTGCAGACGCTGCTCTAAGGTGCTGAGAATCAGGGATGACCATCTCTAAGGCAAGCAGGTATGCAAAGGGCAAGTCGTGTTTTAACAAAACACCAGAGGCAAGTTTTTTATTGTTACTAAAAACCAGTGCTCTAGTGTTTTAGGCCAGGGCCTCCCCAACTTTGATTGTATAGACCATGTGCTGAGAGAGACAGTGTCACTGACACCTCCCGCTCCAGCCACACCCAGACACATTCTCCCTCCTGCTGGTGACCAAATGCAATCCCTACACAAGTAAAGCAATTATTTCCACGTAGAAGTGAGATTAGAAAAGTAATCATGTATTTGTATGTGATTTAGCAGCTGGAAAGAAACAGCACCATGTGCCCTGCCAGCACCCCACAGCCCCCCACCAAGCACTCCACAGGTCACTTATGGTCCAGGGACCACAGTTCACACACCACGTTTTAGGGCTTCCCAAGCTTGCAGACTGTATAACGGTCGACGCTTCTTCACAGTGAGAGCCAGCAGGTCATCTTTGGTTGCTCAAGTGAGACACGGCAGCTCAGTTTTGAGGACGGTACTCTGTATGGCACCAGGGCACGCTGGAGTCATCCTCGCACAGAGCTAGCACGCGCTCCGACATTAACCACTGTTAATCTGTGCCAGAGAAGCCAGGGCCCAGACTTCCTTTGGGCAGAGCTGGGAAGAGCACTGTACCACTCATAGCACTCCATTCACCTCTTTTGTTTAATGCAGTAGGTCGCTTTCTTTTTTCAATCCTGCAGGTCCCTGGGTTTCTTAAACACAGCATGGCAACCGACAGATGCAAAGGACTGTGGTGGTAGCTGGGTGGTAATGGAGGTACAGGCCATTGAGAAGGAATGTCATTTTATCTGTTTGAAAGACGACAACCTGTTGAGAGAGCTAGTACTATGACAAATCACCAGAAAATGCCAGCGTTCCCAAGTCGCAGGACACGCTGCGGTCACACAGCTGCACAACTGAGCCAGGAGCGCTAATGAATGCCCCACGGGTCATCTCCCAGCCTAACGCTGGTGCATTTGAAACCAGGCAGACCTACGTTTGCTAGCTGCTCATTGCCATGAAAAGGTTTCTCAGGCAGCAGGCCCCTAGTTACGGCAAATGCTCTCCCCCTCTTTTGGTAGACACACATACAGACACACGCGGGATGTACGCGGACCAGGATCCAGAATCTACACTGCGCCGAAGCCAGCCCCGCTCAGGGCCGGTGCACATTCAGAGCTGTCAAAAGGAGAAGTCGCGTTACTTTCTTTAAACTTGCAATGTTTGTCTTTATTTTGTTCTTTATATTTTGAAAGTGAAAAGAAATAGTATTGAGTCAATTTCTTTCGTTTTTTAAATATTTGTTCTATGTATTTACAAGCCTTAAAGTTGATCTAAAGGTTCTGAAAGTATCACTAGTACTTTTTTTTCCCCAGGGTAGCACTGTTTTGAACGAGTTATTTTTCGGAGCACTCTGGTCCACAGCGGTTTTCTCAAATGCATTTCCTCCTGTTCCAAAGTTATGTACGTTTGATTACTATTTTTTCTTTTTAATTTCTGAAGCAAGCGGAGAGGCAGGCAGAAAAATCTGATGACAATTAAAAAAAAAATTGGATCTCTTCCTCACCTAGCTCACCCCAAACCCCCTGGAAAGTTTTGTCTATCTACCATGCTTTGAAACAAAACTGAGGTGCATCTGAAGGGGAGGGACATTTATTTTTCTGCTTTTTTTCTTCTATTATACAATTTGTTTACAGAAACTGCAAATTTAAAAATTACACTGGCATTTGCAGTTCTTAAAATAATAAATTAAAAGTTTTCAACTGTTTTTTTTTTTAATTTTTGCTAAACAGATCTGTTTTTTAAGTATGAGTCCTTGCTTAAAAAGGAAAGGAAAAAAAAAAAAAAGATTAAAACAAAATATTTTCTATAAATAATACATGTGTTTTGGTTTAGTGCTCCCACCCTCAGGTTTGAAGTTTACTTATTTTTTTTCAAGTACCTTATTTCCTCCATGATCACCTTTGTGTTTATCTATTGTTTCCTCTCCCACTCGTGCATGTGTGGGGGAAGGGGGGGGTTCTGCGCGAGAATTGGCCTTGCTGCACTGTGATTGGCGAAGACGTGAAACTTTTTAAAAAAATACTTAAATTGTTTCTTTGTTTGCTTTGTTTTCTGTATTTTAAGTTTTAATTATCCTCTGATTCCTCTTCCGCCTCCCGTAACCACGTGAAGAACGCAGTGACTGATTTCAGTGCTACTCCTTTCCCGTTCTGCTCCGCCGGGTCCTTGCTGCTTTCCCACTTGTAGAAGGCATCCTCTGATATTACCTCCTCGTCATACAGGCAATCGAAAAACATCCGCAACAAATCTGCAAGGGGGACAACATCCATTTAGTAGCGCACAGTAGCTGGAAGCCAAGGAAAGAGATGGATAATTACCAGTCTCTCAATAAAGGGGCCTTTGAGATGAAAAGTGAGGAAGCAAGTCTAGGGAATCTCTACTGATAGCAGTTGTGTCCTGACTGTTTGTGCCCGCCCCCTGCCATACCAAGAACCATTTTTTTTTAAAACTGATAATCTGCAAACTTTGGATGGACAACCAAACTTTTTTACATAAGGGACAAAAATACTTGATTTGTGTAGTTCATTATCACAGACGTGCTTTGATGCCCTCCCCCACGTCCCCAGAAGCCAGGGGCTTTTAAAAATTCTCAGTATCATTCAACACAGCGATTCACAGCGTTCGGTCGCACCCGTGTTCTGTCGCAGTTTTGTAAAGCAAAACCCATCCTCTAGCAGTGAGAGCTGAAGCCTCCCTGGGCCCAGGAACATCCACAGCTGAGCCCAGAGGGAGACAACCCATCCACCTCCCTCAGCCAGTAATCCCCTGCCTATGTCCCTAGAAACTGCGCCGGGTGCCAGCTGCTCTCCCCCAACTGAACTTCCCCTCAGTGCAAGAAGCAGGAGAGGAAGGGCGGCATCTCCCTGAGCAATGTCTCTCCTCTGCCAAATCACGGTGTGCTCCCTCACGAGCAGCCTCCTGAGCACTCCTCCTCCTGCAGGAGGTGGGAGAGAGACACCTGCACTGCTGGGAATGGGCCCTGAGCAGCCCCCTTTGCTGTGGCTGCCGCCCCGACCTTTACAGCCAGGCCATACATTTCTGGATGACTGGCAAGCCAATAGCATGTGGGGCAGCCATGTACCTCAGCGCCCACAGAACGTGCTGTGACGTACTGCACTGAAAGGCACCAGCATGCTTCCATGGGTGATCCACCCTGAGCCTCCTCGTTTCACTAGTCTTACAATGCCGACACCATCAACCAGCTGTGCGCTGCAACACAGGCACCTACTGCAGGGTTTGAGCGTACCCTGTTCATCGCCTACATGGCTAGAGCGATGGCTACCAATACTGGCACGAGCACTGAGAGAAATGAAAGGCACTGGGATGTTCGGTCTTGCTCTGCCCCATTCCTCTCTGAGACTCCCTCACCGTTCCAGTTTCTCTGCAAAATACCTGAATGGCACAGCCATAAAAGGCCGCGTTCTGCGCTGTCTTTGAACTGTCATGTATTTCAGACAGGACTGGCAATCTGTCCCACTCAGTCCAAGATCCTGTATACCTCTATGGCACAATGTATAAATGCACTGACAGTTAAGGGAGCCGTCACACTCCACAACTGGCTGGGCATCTTAGGTGTAAGCACAGGACTTTAGTTTTCTCTCACTCCACATCACGGATGTTTCTTACACTCTCTCACTGAGTGCTTATAATGGGAGCAGCCAGAGACCATCTCCTTCAGCCAGGAGCTTGGGGGACAGCCTCGCTCTCAAGTCATGAAGTGGGTAACCAGGTGCTATAACATCTCTGATATCACCAGACTGGCTACTTGCCCCCATCCCTTAAGACCAACCCAAATGGTTCAATTCCCTGTTCGGGAAGAACATAACCTCTATCATGCTCTATCTGAGCCCTAGGTGTACACCTGGCAACTTTCCCTCTCATGCCGCATAATCATTTTTCAAATCCCCGACACAGAAAATACTTACTAGGAGGTTGATCAAGTTTTACTATTGATGCTTGTAGTGCATAAAGTGCTTGTAGTTCCTTCTCTGTATCTGAGTCTAGGTACTTGAGTAAGATCGGCACTCTCTGTTTGATAACAGCAGTGTCCACACGGAAGCTAGACGAGTCCGCTAGAGAAAAGAGAAGAACTAGAGTTACCTTTGGTGGATGCGAGGCAAGGGGCAGGTTTTCCGTCATCTTTATTTATTCAGGACGCTAGATGGGAAATGGAAGCTAGGTGGTCTCTGAACACGGGCTCTCTCCCCAACAGGATCGTGTACGCTGTTTCTTGGAAGTCCCCAAATCCAAAGAACACCTTCAGAGACCAAGTCATTTGTTCTGCCAGACCCCTACCCAGATTTTGTGTATGTGCAACAAAACTGCGATCACCTTAGCTAACTCTTGTACAAGCATTTGAAGACTCAAACCTCTTAAGAAGAGAGAGAGGCCGGTGCTGAACTCGTTACTTTTTGCTATGAGGTTTCCAGAAATCACTACAAACACCTGTTCTTTCAACAGCAAACACAGGAATCGAAACCAGAATCAAAAGTTAAAAAAAGATCTAAGTATATAACAATTGGTTAAGACATCCACAAAAAGGACTTTGCAGGCAGCTACTTATGCAAAGAGTCCTAAAAATTGTCCACTCCAATCCTCAAATGCCATAGCCACAAAAGAGAGGACAAAGCTGAAACACCCTACAATATAGAAAAAACACTCGGCCGCTTTCAGGCAGCATCCCCTGAGAGCACAATTTAGAGAGCTTTACCTTGGTAAAACAATGAAATAAAAAATAGACAGAGGTAGTCCAGAAAATGGTAACAGAAGACATTACTGATTTCTGCAGAGCACAGGCCGAGCAGCAACCAGCGTATCCATACTAAGATCTTGCCGCATGTGAACTTTAACGCTAGGTGGCACCAAAAAGATTTACTCTCCCAGGGAAAAAGGAGCTCTGGATTTTTCCTCCCTCTCAAATCCATTCCACAGAGAGAAGAAATCCAGTTGTACTCCTTCCTAGAGCAGATGCTTTAAAAAAAGAGAACGGTTTTTTAAAGCTCTGAGGCCACGTGGGCATTTCCGTCCCTGACCCTGGAACACGGCAGCTGCTACACTCACACGGTCCCTGTTCCTTAAGGGGGGGTCACTACAGTATTGAGACCACACCACTTTCTTTTTCTCTAGCCTCACACTTTGAAGGAAAAACTCTGCAGTCTTCCTGCTCTGCAGATCCCTGGAAGCCTCAGCAAAGATTTCACATCCACTATACAGGAGAAAAGGCAGGGCTGCTTGAAAAGAAAACAAAGAAAACTAAAAGCAAAAGCCGTATCTACAGAATGAGACCAGGGACCAAATCCTGCTGCCTCGTGAACGTGGCTGTCACTCGTACAGCTGGAAGCACAAACGGGAATTTTATGAGCGCTTTTTTTTTGTCTTGCCAGATGCCAGTAGTAAAATTACAGAGATTGAAGGGACTGACCAGATGTTTTCACTGGCCAGCAGCACTTAACGAAAACACCCCGGAGGGTCTGATGTTCTCATTTTCTTACTCCAGAGCCCACACTTCCCTTGCAGTTATAACTGACTGCCATTACCGTGGGGAAGTTCGTGCTTAATGCATATTCAAATAATTGCTTTAAGTGGCCTTTCCAAAGAAAAGATTTCCTTCAGATATAAAACCCCTGCTAGTACTCGACAGACGAGATGATTTCTTTTCCATTATAACCCATGGTTCCAGCTCGTGTGTGGGCATCTGAGAAGATACAATAGGTCTGCACGCTCAGCGTGGCAGGGGTGGAAAATAGCTGTCAGTTAAGCCTGGAAAATTAACAAACTGCAATTCGATGCAAGTGGCAGTGTATTCTCGAGAGGCCAGGGGCACTGCAGGCAGGATGCGAGGGGTCCTGGCAGATCTGCGCTGAAGGAACTGCCATGCCCTGCTGCCGTCTGGCACCTGCCAGTGGTATCAATATCTCAAATTCTGCAACTTGGGACCAAAACCTTAATGTGCATCTGGTTTTGAAAATCAGCTTTAAAGGGAAAAAATAAGCTACTAAAACATAAACATCTCCAAATTAATTCTTCCCATATTTGATGTTTTGTCTAGCGGTTACCTTGACAGTTACTTACCTATAATAGCTGCTTTACAAACTGCTGTCATTAAAGCTCTAAGGAATGTAGGTGAACTCATCTGGCTTTCATCTAGATTAGCCTGAAACCAAGAGCAAACGGACCAGTTAAATGCACACTTGTGCACACCAGCGTTTCCAAAATCCACGGCTGAATCTGGCACCGAGCACAAATTCAGCAAAATGTGCTGCAGTAGGAATCCAATTCATCCCCCACGTAAGAGAATTAATCTTCCCCTTAAACCTCTTGAAAATAGCTTTGCTATGTCAACATACACCGACAGAGCTCTTGTGAGCACGGTACAATGTCTGAACGATGCCCATCCACTAGTCATTCTGCCAGACGCATTCTGAAGTAATAACAATACTTAGTACAAATTCAACACTTCATGTTTTCTAAAGTGCTGCGTATTTCGTGACCAATGAACCTACATAATT
This sequence comes from Alligator sinensis, assembly GCF_000455745.1. Taxonomy (NCBI): domain Eukaryota; kingdom Metazoa; phylum Chordata; order Crocodylia; family Alligatoridae; genus Alligator; species Alligator sinensis. Next base: position 1,776,869 of record NW_005842063.1, on the reverse strand, counting down.
CCCATGCAAGGAGAATCTTATCCTCATCACACAGACAGGAGCTCACAGAATGGCTAATAACAGAGAGCCCAGGACAGGGCCAGGACCAGGACTGACCTGCTCCTAGGTTTTACTGCACTAGATGGTGCTTACTTTAAAACAGGAGAAAAATGACGCATTTCTGGGGACACCAACAGGTGCAGCCAAAAAAGTGCTGGTGAAAGCTTAGCTGCAAACACTGACCAGGATAAACCTGATTCTGCATCATTTCAGAAACAGGACCGATTCTGGTTTGCTGGATGCACCCAGAGCTTGAGCAGACCTGCGAGCAGCAGGAGAACGGGGCGTTCACACTCCTGGGTCCAGAACGTGGGTCAGACACACAGGTCCGCTACTGCTAACAGCTTGGGAGGCGTTCCATGTGGCATGGTCCTCAAACACTGGGCTTGTGTTGGGGCTATGCAGGGGCTGCGTCACAAAGAACCACCATCCCGTTTTACCCCCGAGCTGGGGAAGAGACTAGAACGGTGTGTCTGGTTTTAGTGTGGCACTGCTTCTTGGGAAAAAATGGTTTTCAGGGTGAAAAACTATGCATTTAACAGGCAATTAGCAAATAACAGGTCAAATTTTTTTTGCAGATTTCTTTACATTTTCTCTTTACAAATTATGATTATTGTTGCTCTGCGAATGTTGGCTTTACAGCCAAAACTATCTTGGTGTCTTCTGGGTAGCGTGGGACTGGAACAAATTAACCTTTTTATCTATGATCTTTGGCTGTGCCAAACCATGCTGCATCTTACTGTTACAAAGCTCCTACTAGGAAAGCGTTTAAGATGTCAGGCCAGCGGTGGGTGCATCACCGAAACGTAACGCAGTCTTCTGAACTGAAAGCTTGGAAGCGGGCACCAACACAACTGCTCTGCACCCCATCCAGAGATGAACATACAGTGAATCCAAACATCTGTCTAGTTCCATGAAGACTGAAAACTGTGCAACCTAGAGGAGTTGCTTTGTGAAAGTGTCTAAATACAGTGGCTGGGTACACAGGGGAAAAACAGGAAGGTGTGCCAACATGTGGAGCTGACTCTGGAGGGTGTGATCGTGTTCCCAAAGATGGTCAATACAGTGTGAGCAGGGAGGGTGAAAATGGTCTTTATACCTCTACCCAGTCAAAGATCTGTTCATCGTTCGTCTTGTCCTCAATAATGAGTTTCTCTAGCTGTTTGTTTAGCTCTTCAGCAGAGAGATCTTTCTCTGAAAGTGCTTCTGAGGAACTGGAACAGTCGGACTCTGTGAAGTCCAACTTCTGCAACAGGAGATGTTGTATAATGAGAAGCTATTCAAAATACTTTTCTACATTGTATCAAGCTGAAAGCAAAAGAACAAGCTGCATTTTACTCTGTTTTACGGTATTTACAAATGAACACGAGTTCTTGCAATGGTTTACACATTTTCTTTCATTCCAAAGAATCATAAAGCAACTCACGAGTCACAGCGACATGCAAGCTATGCACATGAATTCATCTAGCAAAGAAATGCAGCCACCCGAAGGGAAAGATATCCAACACTTGACAATACTTTAGCCCATCAAGTGAAGCAGCGTACACTGTTCAACTGGAACCACATGGAGCTCAAATGCAATTACCAGAGCCGGAATCCCTTCAGGCAGCAGAAACTAACACCCTGCTCTGGCAAACCACGCGCAAGACCTACGATGATCACTAGTTCCCAGCTCTCGGTTCTATATTTCAGTCCCTGCACAAAGCAGAATCGAAGGAGTGTCCCTGCAATGACTCGAAGGAAGAGTGCCACCTGCGTCACCGCCAGCACCACGGCCAGGCATTCCCGCGGGAGCCTCCATCAACTGGGGACTCGGCTCGGCGTGCACAGCCCAATGGAACCAAAACTCAAAGCGGGAGGTTAAGTCACCCTCGTGATTTATTCCGCTCCCTTCACAGAGTTTAATCCTCAGTTGAACTGTCCACTCTGTCTTCTCATCGCCTCAATATCATGCCTGCAACTCCTTTTCAAAGACATAAGCCAGCTGGTCGCAAATCAGCAGACACTGCACTTGGGACATTAGAGGATGCTTCCTTTCCTTTCTGAAATCCCAGACAAAGGTGTTAATCTAATCTAAATCTAATCCGAATGAGCAAAGTACTTCATCTTCATTTTTCTCTCTGATGACATGTCAGGATAGGAAAGAACTGCACGAGTATGACCACGTGCCAGAAATCAGCAGACCAAACCCATCCCCTGCCAGGCGCGTCTTATACAAAGGCAGCACACAGAGCTGTGTCTGAGTGGAGACTGCTCCTAATTTACCTGCTCCATGAGAAAGGTGTGTACGTCCTCCCCTTCTGGTAAATAGTCCTTCCAACTGAGGCCAGCCTCCCTCCATAAGGCTCCCACTTTCTTATGGCTCTACAATACAAAGCAGTTGGTTCAGTTTTTAAAACTGGAGAGAAACCGCACAAGTTTAAAACAGGCTGGAGTGGCGCAGCTGCATGAATAGAAATACATAATTGTTCTGCCTCACAACAGGTTGCCTATCCGTACCCAAAAGGCGTCTGGAAGCCCATGCAGGGGCGTTAACAATACCCTACCTTTTACAGGCACGTGTAAATGTGCAGGGTGTTCAAAACACCCTAATGCCATGTGTAAATGCAGCTGAACGAACATGGAGTTTTCAGTATGTTTAACCAAAGATGATCTACATTACAATAAAGGGACCAACAGACAGAGCACGGCACAAGAACAGAAGATACAGAACTGAAGGTCAGATGACTTGGAGTCTACTTTGGGGTTCTGCTACTCCTTTGCCCTCTGACTCCAGAGAAATCACTTTTCCTTCTACCCCTCTAAATTAATACAACTGGAGCATATCATTTTAGAAAAGTCATTTGCAAAATGTGCGGACATTTTCTACGTGTCATAAAAACCACGTGCACCTACTAGACTTCATACCTGCCCTTTCAGAAATCCCCAGTTTTGATATGCCAGCTGATATTAGTGCTAATGCTAACGATGATAACTGTAGTAGTAATTATTGTATTTACTCTGATACTACGCTCTTTCCTGCCCAGGCAGGGGGTTGGACTCGATGATCTGCTGAGGTCCCTTCTGACCCTAGAATCTGTGAATCTACACCTTTCTCCTTGCATCAGCCCCCCAAATTTGTCTTAAATAGGGAAGAGGATTTTTTCTTTGCTGGAACAGCAGGGTGGAATAGAGTGCAGTGTCCGTATGCTCCCAAGGGCTGCTGCTTCCCTCTGGTCCCAGCAAGCAAGAGACAAAGTCCTATGTAAAGTCCACCCTCCCACTGCAGTTTGTGCCTGAAGCTGCACTGGAGCTGGCTCAGGGCACGCGGGCTGTGGCCTGCAGTCTGTAGTATCCCGATGAGGCTTGTGGCGTGGAAACAACGCTGCTATTTACAGGAGCTTATAAAGAGAACGAGTTACAGTAAAGAAGGAATAGTCTTGCTATTACCCTCGCAGGGGTCCGGGGCCTCAGCTTGTTGCTGTCCTGTCACACCAGGCAGTTCCTGATGCCGCACCCAGAGTGTCTCCTGGGGGCCACACTTCCAGGACACACTGTGTTCCAGGAGGACTAACTTTATGTCGCGCAGTCGGCCACGACTCTGGAAAAAATCTCTTTTCTCTACATTCTGCCTTCCAAAACCAAAGTGCATGCCTGCTTTGGAGGGGTGCGGTATGCAGGAAAATATGGTATCTCTTCCTCAAAGCCGCCCATCCAAGGCTCTCTGGATTTGCTAACATTAATGAATTTGGCTTCACAACGCCCAGACACCTTGATAAAAGTGCCTGATTTTCACAGGGAGATGACAGAGGCTCTGGAAGCTGTGTGTTCTTAGCATATTTTCAGAATCAGACCTCCGTTTTGGATGATTAATATATATACCAACATCTAACTGTACACACCCAGGTCTGCAAATTCTGGCCTACGTGACTTCTTAAGTCACGTCAGAAGATGAGACGGAGCCAGAAACAGAGCCCAAGTTTTCTGACCGCGGCCCTGTGCCCTGTCCACAGGATCGTGAGTCCTCTCCCAGTTTACAAAATGACAAACAAAATGGCAACCTTCAGTCTAAATGAGCAGAATACTCATTTTTACTAATAAAACACACGTTTTCATCCACATTAAGGAACTGGTCTATGGAAAGGTTTCTGGAACAACCTGCCTCATCTGAATGCATGCTTTAAAGAGAGGTGAGGGATTCCGTAGGGTCGAGTTAGAGAGTGCTCAGAGTGCATTAGTTAGCTGGACTTTTAAAATAAAATTAAAAACCAAAAAGATTCAGAGTTACAGGTAAACCACCACGCTCCCTGGGTACACCGTGAAGTAAGTAAGAGAGCTCTAGAAGTTCCATGGTAAATAGGTGTCACTACCCCTAGCGATGGGTGAATCTTGAGAGATTGTAGGTCTATAGTTTGGATAAGCACCCAGAAGTCTGAACGGCCATCTGAATCTTATCCGAACTCTCATAACTTCTGATCTGCAAGAACGGGGTCTCTTGCAAGATTTCCAGTACTTCCTGCTTCTGGTCAGCCCAGAAATACCTTGAGAACGTCCCTCTTGCAGTATTTCAACACTCTAGCTTCTGGAAGAAGCCAGGTGGCAAAGGTACCTGCAAAAGGGAAAAGGGATGAGAACAAAGTTAACCCAGCTTTTTGGAACCTCAAAAGGCAGGGGTGGGCAAAATGCAGCCCGGATGCGGCCCGCCAGGCCATTCTATCTGGCCTGCGGGGCCCCTAAAAAATTTAGAAAATTAATATTTATCTGTCCCTGGCTGCCTGTCATGCAGCCCTCGATGGCTTGCCAAAACTCAGTAAGCGGCCCTCCACCCGAAATAATTGCCCGCCCCCGCTGTAAGGTTTGGTCTGAAGTTTGGGGTGCAGTGGTGGGTTCTTATGTTATCCGGACTCATGTGTCCATCTCTGAACATCTTCACATGGGAAATGTGAGCAAACGCCCTTCATTCAGGAGCATGGTTTTGCTTTATCCAGCACAAACTACACATTTGGCTACTTACCATTTGTTTGCATAGAAGGTGCAATATCTCAGAAAGCAAGACCCCAGCTCTTCCCACAGGAAGTAAAGGTTTGCTAAATTCTCTAGAAGAAAAGAGAAAGAAATATTTTTCTTATACTCTTTTGTTGTCATTGTTCAAGTTCCCACGGACTTCAGTGATGCAGAACTGTGCTGAGGTCAGACTACAACCTAGAAAAACTGGGACTGAAATACCAGCCACAAGAAGACTAATTAAGATGCTTCTGTACCTTATTTCTATCTAGGACTTTCTGCTTATTGCAAGACCTTTCCAACCATATGTGTTTTTGGGGCAGGGACGGCCACTTCCTGTAGGTAACTAGAGCACCTGCAAGAAAAGGGCACCAGCCTGGTGGACTTTTACATGCTGCCATAATATAAATGTTAAACGATGACGACAGTAATGTGGAAGTGAGGTGACTTTGGAAAACTCTTTCCATTTTTGTGGGTGCAGTTTTGTGGTCACGGTTAACATCAATGGAACAGATGTTTAGGGGACGAAACAGTTCCTGGGTGAAAAACTGCACCTTCAAAAACTAAGACGAAATTCAGATTCTTTTAAACAATTAGGGCCTCATTTTCTGTTAATAACTCTCGTCTTACAACGCGTGGTTGTTTGCAATTTATCTATTAAGAATCAGGGGCTGACCATGGCTGGGGGATAAAATTAACTTAAAACAGAACATAAGCACAGAAATAGTGACTACACAGCAGTGAGCTCCCCACAACCACAGCTCCATGTCAACGCACGTTTTATTTTTTAGAACAAAACTTGGCGGGTGTTGTAGCAGCCATCAAATACAGTTTCGTACTTTAGTCCTGTCTAGCCTGCTGAAAGACGGTGGTACAATCAGGCAGATTGTTAGGCTCGACTGTTACTAGCAGAAAAATAGACGTGCTTACGTTATAAGTTCTCTCATAGAGATTCCTCCTTCTTTTAACATGGGGGTCACCAATTCAGCTAGGTACAACCAAATGTGGGGTATGTCAATGGCCATATCATCTGCCATCTCCAAGGTATCTGAAAAGCTTTAGAAAACAGACAAAATAATATGCCAGGTGTTAAACCCAAATCCAATCTTGGAGACTCTTTTCTTCTTCTCTAAAGTAAATCAGTACTGGGGTAAATCCTTTCGATTTGTAGCAGAAATTCCCAATAGCATGAAGTCGACTAGTGCCATCTAATGCACGGGTCCCCCCCATGGCTAATATAGATAATTTCTCTTTCACAACAAAGGATACTTCCGATATGGTCCTGCTCTTGGACGCCCTGGAAGGTGAATGCCCTCAACAAGGTATACAGTTTAGTAGATGCTGTTGCTTTTAGAAGAAGCTGAGAAGCAAGTATCTCGCAGCAAAAGGAGCACGTGTTTCAAATTAACACCAAAGAAAAACATCAGGGATTTAGACGTGCATGTGGCAAAATACCAACCCCTTGAAGAAGTCCTGCTTGCTTAGCTTTCCTGACTGCACCAACTGATGTAGTAACTGGCCCATGTGATCCCTGGTGATCTGACTCCGCTCCAGGGTAGACTCCACTCCGACTCGCACAAAAACAGGCAGCAGATTCTGCGCATTCAGCTCCTCCACGCACTGCATTGCTTCCTGTTCAAACAACAGAGGGTCACGTCTCTGAGCCCGGGGAGACAAGCGGGCAGGCAAAGCTGGAAGACGCTCTGCACTGAACAAAAGCCTGTCAGACACTGCTTCAGGTCAACAGATTCTTTTGATAAAACTTTTGTCATTATTTTGATACGCACTTACTGAAACTGAAAGGCAAGGATGAATCATTCATCTCTGGCCAAAAAACCACCATTGAAACTCAAAACTTAGTAGGAAGCAAAATTAAGAATTAGATATTGAGAACGTCAGCAGTTGCGATGTGCAGACTTTTAAAATAAATGACCACACTTTGAGGGCAGAAGCCAGCCACTAGTTTATGAGTTTAGGAAGAAAGTCCCCCCATCATCATGGAACTGCTTTTTCTATGGAGTTTACGGCTTCAAACCACAGACCCCTGTCAAAGAGAGGACATGGATGACATGTCTGACCTGGCATGGTAATACTTGTATTATAAAAAGGTAATGTAATGACACAGAAAATATGTAAATACCATGTGGAAAATGCAACACTTTTTACTGCTAGAGCTATATTCTGGCACCTGCATTTTATACTGCATACAAACGTAGCACTGGAGAATGACCAGGGAGCCCCAGAAGAACGTCTGGTGTTTCTAAGGGGCTATTTCCCACAGATATTGGGCCTAAGGTAACCCCAGACTCTTGTGTTAGGGCCAACTTTTAAATCAGGGGCATGTTAGTAACTCCGAGAACAAGGAGAGCGTGGGCAGGGATCTGTACGACCGACCGCTGAATGACTGGCTGTATAGCCTCAGTATCATAAGAAGCTGCCACAAAGTTAAAAAAGACTTTTAATTTCTAGTTAGATTAAACAGAACGGACTGAAGAGAGGAAGCAGCCGGGCTGTTTCTACTGACATTTTCCATCCTAAAAAAATTGTTAAGATGAAGGCAAGGTTGTAGGCATGCATCAGTGTGTGCAGTGTATATTATATTTCAAGAGTATTAAGAGTTAAAAACCACAATACAACCAGAACCCCCTCGCACAGCCTCAAGAAATGGATTTCTGGGTACGCTTCTCTAACTGGACTTCACTACTTTGACTGTCTTTTGTACAGATCTCATGAAAAATCACACGTACTCGGCCACAGCACAGTTTCATTATATCCGTGAGCACAGAAACTAGGTGGACCAGGCAAGGGCACACTTTGAGGTGTAGCTCAGAACAGAAAAGGGCTGGAGACTTATATTTTAAACGATAAGGAATCGAGCAGCCCCTCTCGCAACCCCTGCCGAGTTCCTCAGAGTCGCCATTCCCCGGTGCCATTATTAAATCCAGTGTCATTAATTCTTGAAATTAGTCTTTAATAAATAAACCAAATGTCTGTCCTGGGAACTAGACCTAAGTCAGCAAGAATCCAGTACAAAAGGAGTTAGCTCTTGCCTTTCCACCGTTTGATTATAATATTTAGAAGAATTTTAGAAATGTGATTAATGTCTCTATTTTTAGGGAAGAAATACAGGAATCTCTCATCGTTGTCACTTAATACATTGTGAAGAACACGCTATCTTGACTCCAAATCTAAACTATCCTTTTTGTGCCTGACAATTTTTGTGGATTTTGGAGCATGAGGCAAGATGTGGTTTACAAAGGAAACTCAACTGCAACCATTAACTAAGAAGTAATGACAGTTCCTCTACAGTTCTCCATATTTACTAAAAATACCCTGCATTACTTTCTTCAACATTTATTATCGTTTAATCTGCCTTGAGATCAGGACAGCAGGCGCTCTGACAAACTTCTGGCTGGTTTCTCTCTAGCTTTCAGCATCCGGCACAGAAATGCCATTATAGCAGAACTGCGATTCATGACAGATGCACATATATTTTTCTACAATGCACAAAGAGGACTGTTTCCCCTGTCGTTAGCAATGGAAGAATAAAAGTACTTGGAGAGCTGCGCTACATTTGCCCACTCATCCCTGCTGCCTACGTTCCCAAAGGTCTGACATTTTTACATTAAAGACCTAAGAATGGGCATTTAAAAAGACACTGCCCCCAAAAGGAAAAACGCGAAAGTCCAACTGCTACACGTCCTGCAAGATGAAGTTTTTGTTCTGTTTACCTTATAATCATTAATGTGCAAAAACTCATCAATGATGGATTTGCATTTTCTCTCCATTTCCTCTTCTGATAGCGAAGGCTTGTCTTGTACCGGAGCTGTGGCAGTTTCTGGCTTGGCTGGTAACGAGGGAGAGAAAACAGATACTTGGATAAGGAGATTGTCTTCACATCCAAAAAAAATGGTTTTAAAGTAAAAATGAATCCGGCCGGTCTCCCTCGGCCTTTCCTTCTGGCCGAATAGCAACTGCTGATAGGCAGGCTCTACCGTGATGACTGAAAGAGAGCTGATTTGGAAATGGGATCGTGGGAAGGTAAAACAGAGTTCCGGGCTAGTTTTCAGCCCATCTTTCTGAGCCGGTCTGATCATTGGGCATAAATCATTTCTTATTTAGCTTGATTCTCCCCTCTGTGAACCCTCCATATGTCCACAAATCGCCCTTCTCAGTTTGTGCAGTAACAATACTTGGCACCGCCACCGTATTTTACACCTTCAAAGCACTCGCCAGACGTGAAATAATGAATCTTTGGACCGCGACAGCAGCTCTCCCTGCACATTTACGACATGCTGACTGTGACCGGCGGCAATGAAAGAATCTCCCCAGTTAAATTCCAGTATCTACAATAGAAAGGAGAAGCCCCAAGACCATGTCCCTGACCCGTCCGCTGGGTCTGGACCTCCTTCCCTTCAAACCACTTCAGGAAAGAGCCTGACTGAACAGACGGGCTCGCCCTGCGCGCTGGAAGTTACTGCTGCTGTTTAGTGCTCATATTGTGGTTGCCGTCACAATCTGCTTGGTGCTTTCTGCCGCAGGAAGCCCACAACGTGTGGAACCTTTCCTTGCATTTCCTCGCTACCAGGCTGCTGGTCCTGCAGCCCCCCGGGAGGAAGCGACGATGGAAACCCGCGCAGGTGAGGTGTCAGCTGCCCCCCGCATTTTAACATTGCTGCGCAAAGACTCACTCTGAGCAGTTAGGGGGCACAATGCTAACACCACTCAGCTCCTGGCACTGAGCAACGTTACGGGAGTGGAGATGCATCCTGAATACACAATGACTGTTACGCTCAGGTACTCTGATAAGCCCCTGTGCAGCACCTCACTTCAGCTGGGCAGAAATAATATTGGTTCTGCTGGATTAACCAACTCCATTTTACCAGCTGCTCAGCGTACACAAAGCCCACTGACAGCGCCAGGAACGAAGTTGCAGAACGTTGTATAGGAAACACGGGGTCAGGCCCATGGGGATCACACTTAAAAGCACAAGGGCCTTCCACTGAAAATGCACTGCCCCTGCACTCCCCAATTCACTGAACCACTGCGGCTGTGAAAGGAAGTAGTGGCAGCGCTCCGCCCCAGGGCTGGAGAGCAGAAATCCTTGCACTGCTGTTAGCCCCTGGAGTCCACTGGAGAGTGCTCAGTGACTGAGGGCTGGGAAGAGAGCACTTTGGGATGCTGGAGGACCAAGCAAACCCTCTGCTGTGTGCTGCTGGAGCATGCAGATGCTTTAGGAAGTGCTGCAAAAATGTTCCTCTTCCTTTGAGGAATATTTCTGCAGCGGGTCCTTGGGTGTGAACAGCTACACCCTCGCTGGTCGGCATGCTCCAAACAAAACTTCTGCCCATGGCCTTGGCAGCTAGCCCAAACATCTGCATATAGGGCTTTCAAAACCACCACATCCCAATAGCAGCCAAAGGCCAGTCTACTCTTATACAGGGCTCTGAACCTCGTTACAGAGGCTCTGATCACCCATCACACTGAGAACATCCATCTGACATGGGTCCTGCCGAGGTCTATCCGGGAACCGACAGCAAGAGCAACACAGCACGGATGGAAACCATCACTTATATTGTCATTTCTTACACATTTCTGCAGATTTAGCAAATTCTCCAAATTCACGAGCCCCAAGAGTACTAACCCAGCACTCACGGAGCAGCTTCTTACCGGTTTCCTTGGCTTTGTTCCTGTCTGCCTCCGCACTGTTTCTGTCTATCTCCATGCCTCCCGTTAGCTGTTTCACAGTCTCTAGCATCTCTCTTCGCTGTTCTTCTTGCGCCTGATTATCTAGCAGCAGCTCTTTACTGCTGCTACCCCGCAAGAAGGTGCTTGGACGAGTGACTGACGATGGGAGCGGTTTGTCATTCTTCTCTCTGCCTGTGCTCCCACGACTGAAAATAAAGAAGCATTCACATGGAAGGTTCTGATCTGTTCAACTGTGAGGAATTAACATTGGTCACATCACCTCTCTACTACAAGTTGGCAAAATGGAGCCAGAGAGAAATATTTTCTAATCTTTTGATGGCTATAGTCTGGAATACAGACAAAACCCACATCTTCAGCAGTCTGACCCCCTGCCCGCTAGATCTGAGAAGAACAAAACACCCTGTGGTGTATACTGCAGACACAAGGTACAGCCAACTTTAATGTGATCGGTTATGGCACCACTGCACTCTGAAACTGCTGGACTGGTAATTCTTTACCGATCCAGATTATTTCAAAACAGCAAAAAAGGAGCCGCAAGGGTGGCTTATTAATCAATCATCTGGAGGAAAAAGATAATACTGCTAAGGAAAAATTCATTAGACAATTCTTTGGACAAAATTATTCGGGACAGTTAGAAGTAGAAGACTGTTGGCAAATGTTATCCAGTGTTAAGAAAAGACTCATAATAGATGATGCTCATATGTTTCAGACAGAAGCTTTAAGCAATATTGTTAGTAATATGCACATCAGTTGAAAGTGGCCTAGTGGTTGCTAACCATCTATAGAAATGAGCTATTTATTAAAACTTAACATTTATTGCACTCTTGTAAGCTTTTTATAAATGCGTCCTTAAGGTGTGATGCAACAACAGGAACAAAATCATTCAGCTGCAAGGTTACTTTTTTAATTGCAAAAAACAAAACAAAACAAAAACAAAAACCCAGCCTCCACATTTCCCATAATGTTTGAAAACACGGATGGATCCTAAATTAATCTGAACCATTCAGCAAAACTCCTGGGCATGCTTGGGAAACACCTTACTTAATTAAAGCTTCTTCTCTGTGGCTTGTGACAGGCTAATAAACCAAGAAAACCTCGGGGTGGAATTTGGTTATCCTCATCTGCGTAAGCAGCACCCATCCAGCTGCACGCGTGTGCATTTCTATTACCTGTGCAGCGCGGACATGTAAGCATATGTGCGTAGAGTGAGCATGCTCAGCAGGTTGTGCCCTGGCTGGGTGGGTACACAGCTCTGTATGCACACACCTGGGCATACGTGGCAGAAAGAAGAGGGGAGGAGAGACTTTCTCTGCTTTAGCCCCAGCAGCTGATTGCTCAAGACAGTGATTCTCAACACGGCCGTGTTAGCACTGTTGGGCAAACATGACTCTCAAAACGAACCCACAGATTTCAAATAGGAATCCAGAGTGTTAAAGCCAGTCTGACCTGTTGTGGGTTTTCTGAGTGCTTTAGAAACTGAAGAATTGCTTTATTATTTTTTCCAGATTTAAAAAAAAAAAGAGAGTGAAAACTCAGAGCCGGCATTTTCTAAGCTGGGCCTCAAGCCTACAAAGGTCAAGGACCACTGGCTGGGGAATTTTCTCAGGAAAAAGGCCTGGAGAGAAGATTAGATACTGCCTGGCATGTGGTACGATGGCTTGAGCACTGTGCTGGGAACAAAGAAAGATAAAGGTTCAAAAGTCCGCGTGAACCTAGCTTTGCTGATCTCCTGTTTCCTGGACAAATGCCCTAACTGCTCAGCTACTGTGGCTCAAACATAGGAAAGCCATCTTCTTCCTCTTCCGGCAGCTGCTAGTAACCAGTTTTGTTCTGGTTACAATTTCATGGCAATCAAATATGCACTACCCAGCCAGTGCACAGCCTGGTGTACACCTGTGCATTCACATGGCACGCATAACAGAGGGTAATAGCAGCACACACTGCGCGCAAGTGACAAAAAGGCAACGTGTGCAGCTGGGAAACAGCCACACAGAGGGGAAGAGAACTCCCCCGGGACGTATAAATACCGGGGTGACAAGTACCATCAAGAGATCAACTCTTACCTAGTTAAGGCCCTTCGAGAGTCTAACTCTGAGGAAGCAGATGAGGCAGATACAGATGACACTGGAGGCTGCAGTGCAGAAAATCTGTTCAAACTAGTGGCACTTGGTCGTAAGGAGTCTGCAGGAGAAGGCAGAAGACAATGTTACAGAGGACCAGCCAGGCAACGATGGTCACACAATTATTTAAAAAATCCCCCCGCCCCCCAAGAGTTGCTAACAAGAAAAACTGGGGAAAGGGACTGGTGGCCTCCATTTTATTGCTGCTCCTTATATCGTCATAAAAGTAACTATTGCTGTGCCATGCAAGAGGGGCGAGTGCTTAGCAGACCGATGCTGCCCAGCAGCCAGAGCTGTGTCTTGAGTGTCCCCCCATAGGATTCTGTTCCCTGGGTTTTGTATTTCCAAGTTTATGCTTTGGAGCTGCGAGGAGAGGTGGCGGAAGAGACTTGTGTCACACTGGCACCGAGCTGTACTCGTACACAATGGGACACATCTCAGCAAGCTGAAGCTTGTGGTGAATCTTTCCTCGTGTTGTTGCCCCCAGGCCCAGTGACACCAGCCTCTTGGGCACACTGTTCTTGTGGCAGCAGCCTGCGTCAGCCAGGCCTTTCCTGAATAGGTCTCACCAACCTGTGCCCACACGATCGCCCCAAACCTGGAGCATACTAGCGAGGCTGCTTGGGGCTGTTCTTATACCCGAGATGGAGCTTTCCGAGTATTTCCAGGTTCGTAGCTGGTGTGTGGGAGTGAGCGGGCAGGGTGAGCATGCGAGTGCCCTGCTCTTGCCATGGTGTAAATATGCCCTTTGTCTCTTATTACGTGCAATGACTTATTCAGGATGCTGACCTATTTTATCATTGTGCTTTGCTTTCTTGTTAGTGGCAGAATCCCTTAACACTTAAAAAGAAACGAGTGAAACACAGCCTGCAATCAGTCAATACCTTTCCTCTGTGTTTATTCGCATGCTACTATTGCATCAGATGCATTCTGGACCATGCACTACACACATGCAATCATGGCAGGAAGGTCCATTAGTGAGAACTGAAAAACGAATGCACCGATTTTGACGGTGCTAACAAATGGACGCGAGGCGGTTTCTTCGAAGCACCGGGTACCACAGCGACACAGCTGCTTCACGGATCAACAAGAGGGACAGACAACACAACGTGGGGGTGCGGAACCTTCTTCACTTACCAATCTCGCTTGCCTTTGCTCCGCCACTGCTGCCCTTCCCCCAGCTGCCCAACTGGGCTTTAGGCACAAGCTGAATCTTGTCATCGATTGTGGGCTGTAGAACACAAACACGTATGATCAAGACCTCACAAGTGGGATGATTTTCCTATCGATAAACAGGTCTTTTCATATAAAGCCGGATCATCAACCCTGGTACTGGCATGTCTTTGAAAAACTCCCGAGCAATCCTCAAACTGTAAAAGTCAGGGAATGGCAAAGCATACCACAAATAGATGCTTCCAAGGTACAGGTGAAAAACACTGCCTGTCAGGCACTTCCTACAGATAAGGGCAGCACAACTAAAAGGAATTAAAGGATGGAACAAAGAATCGGTACATCACGTACCTGGGAGAACAGTTTATTTGCGGTGAGTAAAATGTTTCTACTCCGTTTACAATCGTGGCACCGTGAGAAGTTTACAAGCAGTAAGGAGCAGCATTCAGGATTTGGAGAGTAAAAGCAGTGTCCAACAAGAACAGAACATTGATTCTGCAAGGCTCAGTAAAGGACTGTATTGACAACCAGGTTGTGACCCTGCAGCTCTCTTTGTATGAGCCTGTTTCCTTCTGTCACTGAAGTTCCCATGGAGCTAACTGTATTTAAACTAAATAAAGTCAGAGGACCTTTTCCTGGCTGGAACAAAAGCAGATGGAACGCCTTTCACCAGGCTGGAGATCTGTTTTACGAACTGCACGAGGAACAAACAGCACTCTGTTTGCGGACAGATTTAATCCTGCCCAGGTCTGATTTTTATACTGCATGAACATCTGTGCATTGAAAGTGAAATTCAGTAGGGTGGCATTACTAAGAGCAAACGACAGAAGAGAATCACCCTGATTTATGTGAAGGACTGAGTTCTCCATGGCTAGAAATTCCAAAGCTGCTCTCCAGACTATTCTGTTGGGGAAAAAACCTCTAGGAAATGATGGGGCTTGGTGCTCACCTACCCAACAGGCCACATGAAATACTACTTTGTTAGTAAAGATAACCATTAGATGCTCATACGGCGTTTGGGGCTAAAGCCACCTCTTGGCTACACAGCACCAAATTAAACCAACTGGCTGTGCTTTGTTAAAAGACGGAGATGGCATTATCCTTCTACTAACGCAACACCGGACAGGACACTGAAAAGCTGAAGAAACAAAGAGCTTATTTTTGACAGATTCGAAAGACCTCATGAACTAGCTGCTTGAAGTACTATCCCATTTCAAAGGACAGATTCCGAGTTTGCTTTTTTTCCTGCATCATTATAATATACAGTTTTTAGTGCAAGGACACTTTGGGTCCCTTAGAAAACAGGGACTTTTATTGCTTTTTGTAAGCATAACAAAACATGAACTTTTAGAATCAAGTGAATCCCTCCCGATTTTAACTGTTAAAACTCTTTGAAAAAAATGTAAAGCAAGCTCCGGCTCAGGGGCCGGTTTGTACCTCCGAGCATGAAAGCGTCTCCTGCAGAGACCTTAACAAACATTCAACACATTTACAGCCACGTAACTTAGCGGCCAGGAAGTGATTTTGTGCATGGACACTTACCTTAGTGATTTTAAGGAATTTGGTGGGGTCCAGCACTCGACTGCTCTTCGCCCCCTGCACGGTGTTCCATCCGCCTTCATCTACCCTCTGGACACCTGCACGATCAAGTCAATCACAGCGTCGTTACCGTGGCACGGATGGTTCAAATGCATTGCAGCCATGTCTGCAATCCCTCCCTCCGCATCCCATGCCAGGAAGTTACTGAAGCAACAACCACCCCCCTGAGATCCCCTGCACAACTCGACCTTGAGGCAGGAATCAGAGGAGATACTTTTCTGAGGAAAATGGCACAGTTAGGCAGCTTATTGTTTTATAATCTTTAGCATGAAAGGGTCCTGCAGAATGTTTTTCTACACTGGGTCTCAGCCATTCTTGTTTCCTAGTTGGTTTTATTTTTTGTTTGCCAATTGTTTCATCTTGCTTGCATTTCTTTAACAATTTGTTCTTCTATGTTAAACTACTCTCCAAGCTTGTCTTCTCACCAGCCATTTTAAACAGGAGACTATTTTAAAAATATTTGTGTTTTATTTCTATTTGGGTTGAAGGCTAAGACTGAGATGGACCTGAAAGAAGGCTCTGTTAATTGCAAATAAAATCAGCATTTGTATGGACAACCGTGATCTGCTGGGGAAGAGCCAGCATGGTTTCAGTCAAGGGAGATCCTGCCTCACCAGTTTGCTGGAGTTCTTTGAGGGTGTTAACAAGTGTCTGGACAAGGGGATCCAGCTGACCTAATGAAGCTGGACTTCCAAGCTTTCAACAAGGTCCCTCACCAACGGCTTTTAAAAAACCCAAGTTGCCATAGGACTGGAGGGAAGGTTCTTTCATGGACTGAGAGCTGGAGAAAATATCCTGATCCTGATTTACTCACCGCTCTCTTACTGAACCTGCTGGGACTGGCCAAAGCAAGAAGCAAGCCGTAGCACTAGTATAAGAGAATTAAATGAGAAGGGTCTGCACCTGCTTTTAAGAACTAGGGCTGATTTTGGGCTCATTTCTCAGAAAACCACTAACATCTCTGGGTTCATCTTACTGGCATGCTAACTTTGAGGCCCGATAACAATTTAAGACCGGATATACCACGAAGAAGGGCACTTGATGCCTGAAAGCTTGTCCAACAGTTCTCCCACCTATATAGCTGGTTCAATAAAAGACACCACAAAACATCCTTGTCTCTAGGACATTTCCTGGATCATCATGGCTACAACAACACTCCAACCCTCCTGGGTCAGGTTAAGACAGACTTTTTCATATTGGGTTGCATCTTACTCTGGGAATCATGCAGTGAAATGCTACACTCTTCAAGTAGGGATGGCAGAATCAGACTCCTACACAGTAATTTATACTTGTAAATCTCTGGGACACTGAAATGAAGTGAGCATCACCATACCCATGTGGTACTATTACTGTTTCAAACATTAGGAAATAGAGCTAGAAAGACATTAAATAACAACATGTGCTGGGAATCTGTGGCAGAGAAGGCACTGGAACCCAGACTTACACAAGACCTTCTTTCTAACCATGTTAGTTTTCTCATCAGCCACCACTTCAGCAAGACTATCCAGATCTTCTGGAATGGTGAATGATGCCTGAAACTGCACAGGCTGCTCAAAAGAAGTACTACAGGCTTTCCAACCATCTCCAATCTCATCCCTGTTCATGATAAAAATCCTTTGATCACTAAGGATCAGTAAATACAGATTTGCCCCTTTGTATAAACTAACAGGCATCTTGCAGAAAAATGGGCCACTAATTTGGGTAATACATACCTGGCCTTCTCTTCTCTTTGGTCATGAGTTGCTGGACCTTTCTCTGTTCTTCCTGCTCTTCAATTTTTGCTTCTTTATGAATCTGCTCAATTGTCTTAGGGCCTTGATCTGCTCTCCGCGACACCCAGTTGCACTGTGAAGGCAGTAAACAAAGGTTTAAAAGAGCTCTAGGGCATTGCCAGGGAAGTCTATTAAGAGATTCCTGAACAAGGTGAGAATAAGGCATGCATTGTTCAACATGTAGCTTCTCGGTAATCCATCACAATCCTTAAAGTCAGCCGCGTGCAATCTCCTGCAAGTACCATCGGTGTGCCAAGTCTGCTAGGCAACAACATGTGGGAGGACATTTTCAGTAGTTTTTTTCCCCTCCATATTGTGGGAAGACAATAAAATTAACAAGAGAAAAGTGCAGGAATAAACTGTTTTAACTGGAGACAATGATTTATTAGCTAATCTTAATGGCACGACACCACGTATTTGTTTCTGTTACAACACGGGCTGGGAAATTTTGTTTGTTCGTTTGCAAAGCGCTCCCCCCACGCTGTAAGAATGATGTATCTGATGAAGGCCAAACGGAAATCCCATGGAAAGTGGTGGAACTTTTGATACACAAGAACAATTTAGGTGATTGATGTATTCATTAGACCCGTAAATCTGCACAGATTCATCTACCCCAAGAATAAACACCTGAGAGAGATGAATAAAACTTGCTTATTTCCTGACCTAGTTACAATCTGGTTAAAATTTGTGAATATATTACTTAAGGCTACATATATGCATAGCCTAAACTCTGACTGCAGCCAGGGTAATGATAACAGTACAGTCAGGGCAGCGGCTGCAAAACCCACTCGGGACCCTGGGTAAATATGGTGCTGCGTTTTGGGCTGCCATTGCCACACTGCTCTCAGAATCCAAATGTACTTGTTTAAAGCTAGCTCATTTACGTCTGCACAAGCTGCAATCCCACCTTTGAATACAGTATACATACTCTTAATTATAAACTAAAGCCTTGCTTATGTAGGAATCATTAGACTGATTACAACATGGGCAGGCCCCAACCCACACTGCTCATTTTGGCTCCCTTCAAGTGTTCTCGCTCAGTGTTATTTCTAGAGTTTAGAACGGGACCATTTTCATTAAGTCTGGCCAAATTTTGAAATGTACTGACATGCGTGGATCCAAAGGTAATTTGCGTCCTCACACAATCGAGTTAATAGTATAGCAGTAATCAAAGTAACTAACCACGTTCTGGGTTTTCTAGAAGTGCAGACGGTTGCAGTTGTCTTCTTGTAACAAGTGGGGCACATTTTTGTCCTGCTTTATAGACAGCTCCCTAGCTATCTTTTTATAAGCAGCCTGGCTGATCATCTTAGGTCTCTGTGTAATGAATACCCGAGACGGGTGTCAGTTTGGCTCTGGGCACTCTGTTTCCTGTACAGACATTACAAGACAGCTGTCCACACTTTCCCAGAATATACTGATAACACAGAGGTGCAGCGATGCGGTAGGCACAGACACACAACACGTGACACGGCTAGGTTATGGGAGGAAGGAAAACCTACCCTGTGGACAAAGCTCAGCGAGTCGGTGGTAATCAGGCCAGATGAGCATGTCAAAAATTGGTTACAAGAATATGGCTACAGTTTATACTGCAGACAGGGCCCAAACATGTAATGCAATTAACCTGTTCAACTGCTGATCTCCTGGCCCTTTGTAAAGCAAGAGAGGTACTTATCTTTCAAAGGACCAGGGCACCGATTTTTCCTGTAACATTCCCCTGTTACCGTAATCAAGGATTATTACCCACATCCCAGAGACACCCCATTACAGCAGTGCCAACGACCATGCTTTTTGTTTTCTTCAGCAGGTACATACCAGCCTTAGGTCTATGACATCCTGAAGCATGAACCGAATTCTGGAGGACGTTTTCCTCTCTTTCACGATCTTTTCCATCTGATTAAAATACTGGTCCATACGAGGCTATAAAAAGAAACAAATGTCATCAGCATCCAGGAGGAAAATCAGAACGCTTTTCTACCAGGCAATTATTTTGTCCTCTAGCATTCTTTGATCGCTGCTGCAATACACTCTATTACTTGGAGATCTAGACCTGTTTTCCGGCAAAACATGTATCGGGTTCTGCACAATCAGAAACTCAACTTGTGTGCGCCTGAAAATGTGCAGTACGAATCATGGCGACTTCTGTCTTACTCACTACAAACCTTCAAAAATCCGTTTTAATTATGTGGACAATTTCTCACAGATGCACTGTGAAGCCCATCATCCCTTCAGAAAGTAAGGTGATCGATAAAAACAGAGCTACCATGAACTATCCATAAAAATGCCATTTTCTAAAGCTTACAGCTTGGCCAAGGCAAAACCAGGTTTACAGTCTTTACAGAGGACTTCACTGTGGTCCAACTTCGCTATACAAACCATCAAGTATCAGCCCTCACCCACGCTGGAGTACAGCTGCTTTAAGAAAAGGAATTGCAAGACTTAAAAAACAACCAAAAAACCATTCAAAACCAGCAGAATCATTTTCTCTCTTATTTTTCTAAAAATCAATTAATTTTTGGTCACCAGCCAATCCTGGAAAATTTCGACCACCAACATGCAGGTTTCCAAAAGTTGAGTGACAGAAACCAGAGATTCAAGAGGGAATTTTTCCAGCAACTTTAATTATAAACACACTAGCACTTTGGCAGTAATGAAAATATATAGTAAAATATAGCCCCCATTATTATTAAAAAAAATAAGCACAAAGGCACACATTCAATTGTGGTTTAATGACTCCAAATAAAGGAATGAATTGGTCTCAGAGAACGAACACGGATACACGATCAGGAGAGAAGACAACAAAGAGACGCCTTCGGTGTCGATCTGAACTGGATCCAGCTCCCAGAGTCACTGCCAGGACCTTTACTGGTGTCAGGGGAGCAGGTGAGAGCCTTGGAGTGGGATGCTGTTGTTGTGGGATTATATGGTGTCTTTGATGCTTTTAGTAAAAATAAAATAAAATAAAATAAAATAAAATAACGTTTACATGGATCGGCAACATGCTGTCTGACATGATTTCTCTGTTCCTATTGACACTCCACACTGGCAGTGCCAGAGTTAACCAAGACATGAAGTAGCAGAAAAGTAGCAGAACTGGCAACCTCACCAGAAATTGTTTTTTTCCTATATTCAGTTAAGGACAAAAAATGAAACAGCATCCACAGCTAATCTAATGCAACCTCAGTTACAGCTCAAATCAGATACTGTTCTCCAAATGTGTGGAGAAAATTAATATCTTTCCTTCTGTCGCTTCTGCACCTATATCAATGATTCAAACTCTCAAGTTAACGCTGTAACACACTTTTAAATGAGCAAAAGAAGGTTTCTAAACATGGTGATTAGCGTTAACTGTGGCTTTTCTAGTCAATCTTACACAACAAATTTAAAAAGCTGTTTCTCTTAAGAATCACTGTAAGGATTAGGATCGGTTTCATTTGTGATCCCTTCAATCCACTGAGCTGTAAAAAGAGCTCTCTTCTAAGAGCAGCTGAAAACAATTAGCTCAGTTTGTTTCCAGAGTTTGGTCTGATTGAGTCCTGGCAAGCAAATCCGAGTGCCTTTTTCACCCCTTGCCTGGCTTGTCAGAAATACAAGCAGCCTGTAGATGCCAATGGAAGTTCAGCTCGCACTTGATACAGCAAATTAAGTTTTCATCTATTGGAAAAGCAAGGGGATGGGGAGGGGAGACAGTGAGTCGGTGCAGTTGTGAAATGTGCCTTGCCATAAGGCAGCTTGGGATCCCAACACAACACAACAGTAAGATGTCAAAGAAAGCAATACAATCAAGAGATTTGTCTCCACCTGTGACTGCTGTGATACTGTGAATTTTAGGTCAGTTAATGTGTCTTGTAAATTTTAACATAAACGATTCAACATATTTCCTTTTGTAATGAACTCCACAGAGCAAAAAACAGGTAAATGTCAAGGTTTGTATTAAGTTTGTCTATTAAGATTCCATGTGAAAAAAGAAGGCACAGTGGCCACTTTTAGTCATTTCCAAATAACCTACAGCCTAAGTAGCGAAAAGAATTAAAATATTTCAGGTAATGCTTAATGTAGCAATCTACGGGCCCCTCTACACATTATATTTATGCCACAAGTATTCTGTTAATTGCAGCATAAAGTCAAGGGTGCTACAGGTGCACCCAATCTGAGGCATCAAAAAATGGCAAAGCAGTCATAAAAATGTTCCACATCTTGTAGAACATTTTTATGGCTGGTTTGTCAGGCGTCTGAAATCGGACATGTGGAACAGCTGAGGCTACCCCAGGGCCAGAGCTGACAGTCAGCGGATAGCTATCCCTAGGCACTGATCTGCAGGCACCTGGCTTTCATTTTGCTGGAGCAAGGCGAGCTCGGGATCCTGATCTGGGGCTCCCCCTGCCCTGGCAAGTAGGAAGGGCGTGATCTGGATCTGATCCCCTATCCCAACAATCACTCCTTCAATGCCACGCATGGCAGGAGGTGCGATTTTGGGATTGGAGATCAGATCCCACGGTACCTTTAAATGAACATATGCCAGGGGCCTACACGTAATCTTTTAGAAAAAGGAAAGGGAAGGAAAGAGACGAAACATCCACAGCAGACAGCATGATTTCATACAGCATGATAAGAAGTCTTATAGCAAACAGCCTGGAATGACAGCACCAAGGGCACAATTTTTCCTTCTTGCAGAGAAACTCTCACCCTGGCCACAAGACTCCATTTTACCTTTGCTTTCTCAAAGTCCAAGTCTTTGCCAATGGTAGTCAGCAAGCGGCAAAGGCACTCCAGGGACTCCTCATCGTGATTCTTAAGCAGCTTCACCACACAGTCGTGCATGATGGCCTCAGTCAGCATTTTCAGTTTGAAGAGCTCGCCAATGAACTTGATGTTTCCAATGGATCTCCGCCGAGCCTTGTCCTTGGCCTCCTCTAGCTCATCCCGGAGCCGTGTCTTCTCTTCTGACTGCAAAACACAGGAAGTTCTAAAAAGCATGCTCGTGGGAGCCACGCCAGAGCGAGGGATCCTGGAAATGCCACACTCAGCTAGTTAGTTGCTGCATTCGCACCTCTACCCCAAATGAGGAAACACACCACCATAAAGGCTTCAATTAATGTACAGAGGTCTTCTACAGCATTGCACTCAGCCACAGCACTGCAGGGAATCAAGAAGTCTCCAAGTACCAGTTGGCGTAAGATTTCATTATCAGACCTCTAGATTTCATGAAGAAACTTACAGCAGAAGCAGCTTCAAGTTCCTTCTGCTTCTTCTCAAAGACATCATCATCAGCTTTGTCCTTTTCAAACTCCTTCTGGCAACGATTCAGTAACAACTTGCGGAAATTGACTGTGCTCCCGGGCTTGTCTGCCATGGGTACTTTCAGCTGAATGCAAAAGACAAACACAAGGAAAAAGCCTGACTAAACCTTACACACACAGGACGTTTTTACGCGCTCGGGTTACTCTTTATCATGCATTTAACATACAGTAACACCAGTGTACAAAGCAACTACAAGTTAAGGTTTTTTCAAAGTTTCTACTAGAATTCCAGAGTTTTTGAGGTTCATAATTCAGAATAATCTGTTAATAAAATTTATTTGACAACTTGCCAGCGTCAAGGCATAGAAATTTCATAGGATGCTTCTTAAGAGACATGATTTAAGCAAATCGTTTAAAAAAAATGGATTGTGCCCTTCGCATGCATTCTGCAGCAACGGTACACTGAGACTGACCATTAACCGTGTGCTCTCCACGTACATTGTGAACATATATTACCAACCGTTAACAATTCACATACACACGGTAGCTAAATATTATCAAGTCTACTAATCTGCAGAGTTCATTTCAGAAAGGTTCCACCTGGGGACAGCACGACACTAATGATAAAAATAGGGATCAAAACGTTAGGAAAATAAGGATCATTGTTCAGTCTTTTATGGATAAAAACATGCTCGCATTAAGTTGGGTGATTTTGTTCTCCCTTATCTGGCCAGAAGCTTTCTGATGCCTGAAATGACTTTCCTGGAGGCAGCTTTTTTTGTCTGTGAGCGACAAGACACACTATTTCTGATAGGATTAATTTTCTCCATCACTACCCTCTCCTTCTGTTTTCCCTCCTCCTTTTCTATGCTTTCCACCCCTTATCCCATCTTCCACCTCCATTTTCCTCTCTGTATTTTCAGTAAGCACTGTCTATTCACTGATTTGCAAAGTTTTAATGGCCGACACCAGGAGCACGACTGACGCTTAACATACGGGCACTTGTCATTCTGCCAACAGCATGACCAGGGCTTTCGGTTGTAGCCAGGTTGATCTGAGGACACAGGCAGACAAGGCTCTTTGAGTAGATGTGATATCTTATTAGACTATTTATTACACTATTAATTGGTCTAATAAAAGATATCACATCTACTCAAAGAAACTCAAAAGCATGACCAGGAATTCTTGACTATATTGTTGGTCATTCTACACCACGAGGATAAAAATCCTAATGTGTGATGGGAATCGTGTAGATATGGCATCATCCTGTGTCCTTCAATGAATTCTGGATTTGATGTCAATTCCAACGGGGTCTTAGGCTATATTATGTGTCAGTAATGTTTCTTTAAATCGCCACATCAAGATGGCAATTGCATTGTCCTATAATACGAACGAGCACTGGAGCTGCTATAAAATATTACAATAATGTTCTGTGCATGTTTTCATTTGAGTCGGTACAGACATGGGTCAGATACCTACTTTATAGTTTAAAATTTGCCTCAGAACAGACTTACATTATATATATATATCAACACCCTGTGTCTATTAAGAATAACCTGCTGCAGTTAGTATAATACCTTTTTATATAAAGCATCATAAACAGTGCAAAAGAGCCACTATACATATAATTGAGAGCACAGTCAGGCATATAAAACCATTAGCGATAATGAGGCTCAAGACAGAAAGAGTAAATCAACCGTCAGAGCTTGTGGAACTGGAAGTTTGAAATGTTTTTTTAATTGCAAGCTAAGCAAATTTGTTCTGGAAAGGAGGACGAGAGCGCGGATCTGGAGCTCCATAGCCCTGCTACCATGGATTGGTCCTTAGGGCCGCACTGCAATTTAACGCTCGATTCTTCAAAAGTGCTCAGTGCACAACAGCAACAAACTCTGCCTGTGAGGTTCAGCACTGCTTATCTGACTGTCCATACAGACTATACACAGGTGTGAACACTATTTTGTAATACAAGATATTCCTAATTAGACCAAAAAGTTCCATAACAAATACTATGGAGTCTAATTCTGCCCCGACATTACATAATTTCCGTTTTTGTTCAGAAAATTTACCCATGGGAATTTCCTATTTGATGTCTGCTACTTACCGTCACAAGACATCTACACATGTTTGCATAAGCAACAGAAAAGCTGGGTTCATCAATGGCTTTCTCGAACACCAGGTCAATGACTCCTTTCAGCCTCTCTTCTGTGTCTACCGTCAGGTCCGTTACTTGTTTCATTAGCTGATTGAACATCTGCGGCGTCAGCTTGTTTAAGATGCTTCGTACCTTGCGGAACAGCTCCTAAACAGGACGGGAAAGCAGTAAGCACTGAGCGCAGAATACAGGAACAGCCTATGATAGTGATCTGGACAATGAACTAATTTGCACCTTAACAGTGAACAGAAGAGCTTTTTAAAATACATCTTTAAGATGCCAAGTCATAACAAGAAAATATCTCCCAGATCTGAACATACAGTACAATCCTCAGACCAATCCTTAACCAGAGATGCTATCTACTCTGCAGGAACACCGCATCATCATGGTCATCAGCAGTAGCGGATGGCTTGCTGGTCCGGCTGGCCAGGTGGTGCCTGCGTGGCAGCGCGGGATGCTCCATGGCGGTGCTCAGTCCCCACCCCGCCCACACGTATCCCCAGATGCCAACCCCTGGCTTAGACTATTCTTCACACTAAACCAGTAGTTCTCAACCTCATTAGACTCAAAAGGCCCCTCTCAAAATTGACAGCTCTGCGTTTTCACTCATTTTTTGACTACAAAAAATAAAAGAGCAATTCTTCTCTTGCAAAGAACTCAGAAAGACCACAGCAAACCAGAATATTTTTAACACTACAGATTCCCATTTGAAATCTCTGGGTTTAAGCTGCTGAATCACGACTGCACACCTAACAGTGCTAACACTGCATGGCACTCTGCAGCCTCCCTGAAAGGATCTCAAGGCACCTCAGGGTGCTGCGGAACCCAGGCTGAAAATCGCTGTAATGAAAGTTCAGCACATTTAGTAAAAGTCAAGGTTTTGCACAACAAGCCTGCAGCTGGCACCAGAACAAAATCCCACTGTACTCCAAAAATATTCCAGTTTACCCTCCCATGTCTGAGATCCGAAACCGTGCCACCAAGCAAACATCCCCACCCGCGGCGATGCCCTCTGAAGGGGTGGGGCTGAAACCTACAGAGGAATTTTCTGATATAATGGTGTTGGCTCGGGCACAAGTCGGCAACAGGGAAACTCGCTGAGGAATCTTAGTACTGCTGAGGCTCAGAGCATGCATGCAGTATGAAAGGGGATGAAAAGGCAGTTCTGTGCTGGGAGCTTCAAGTTGTTTGCTTTCAAAGTCAAGACAAAAATAGTCAAGTAAACTGGCTGCAGAGAGGTAGTAGGTTGTCTGGTATTCCCTGTCTGTACTCACTTGACATCAACTGATACCATTTCAAATCTGAGTAAGATTAAAAACAAAAATGAGGACAGAGGAGAACTACATTTCAAGCTGGACTTCAACAGCTCTGGGCAACATCCCCTGTAACAGCAGAAAGACCAGAGAATGCCACTATAACAAGGAGAAACCACCATCTTTCATTTGATGGGGAAAAAAAAGATGGATTAGCCACTGCTGAAATTTACCCCCAAATTTGCCAGTGCTCACGAGACGTTTTTAGTTCTCACCTGGGTCTTGATATTTTCTGGGTCCTCGGCTTGGCTGTCTCTTTTCAGGCTTGGCTTCCAAGCATTCTCTGCTTTCTTCAAGTGGACATCTTCTTTCACACACACAGTGATGATCTTCCTGGGCTCCCTTCTCTGGCCTGGCTGAGATCTCCTCGGTCCAACATTCAACAACTAGGACAAAAATATTCCTTATTATATCCCCTTTTAAACTCTGAGTTCACAATACATGCTCCAGTGCTCCAGTTAACACCTGCTGGTGGCAACACAATCAATCAGCAATGCACATGGCTACTTTTACATTTCCCTCTCAGCCAACGAACTAGTGTAGAGGAAAGTTTTTCTCTTTTTAAGGCACACATGCCAGACACATTCTTCTCCCAGGAAGCCATCGCCATAACCGATATGCAATGCCTGCTGCCTATCAGACTGCATTTTCTCAGTCCTGCAACTCTCCAAGATCTTTGTACTCTGGAACTGGGTGCTGCTGGCCGCAGCAAAGTCCCCCCAAACGGAAACTGTTTAACTAAGAAATCACCGCAAAGCATGTTTCAGGGCCAGGCAGCCCCTATTCATCTATTTCAGACGTACAAGCTCAGACTATTAAGTAATACTTTTGGTAAATCTATTAGCTCATTTTTAACTTTTCCACTGAACTTTCTCTTAAACAACAAAACCATTTTTGAGTTACACAAGTTATTAAAAGTGCTCTGAATGGCAGGTCATTCCCAACCAACATCTTAGGCAAAGGTAGTCACAGCTGACAGGGTTCAACTGTTCATAAACTTCACAGCCAGAAGAGAGCGTAGAGTTTTCTTTGAAACATGGCTCCCTCCACTCCCTTCGGAGCATGGCCTGTTCAAAGCTACACAGAGATGCTGCAGATGGCACAGAAAAGATTTTCACTGTTTGCATCAGCAATGGGGTAAAATGCACACGCACAAACCTCTCACCAGGGTCATCTTTGGCCTCTTGACTGAGCACACTGGATGGTGCACTACCCAAGTTTTATTTTCCCTCTGACCACACATATGTTTGAACATATGTGTCAGAAACACCTGAACTCAATGTAAAATGACGTGTTATGTCAACAGTCCTTTAAATGCTGGTCAATGAAACATGTTTGACATTTCACTGTGCAGTAAGCAACTTTTAAATAACACACAGTGGCTATTTTTAAAATATCTCTGTTTGACCGAGTAGTTAATCCACACTAGGGAAGCAAAACCATTTGAGTTATTTAAATGACTAAACTGATTACATGAAAAAAGGTGTCTGTGAGCAGATGCCTTGCATGCCAAGTGCAGCCAAAAATACATTTTGGCACAGTTAGAAACCCCGGAATATAGGAGCTTATAATAGGAATTTTAAATACTTCACTTTGCCAGAACAAACGGGTGCTGCTGATGAAAGAGAATCAATATACTAATTGTCACTGCTGGGGTTTCATTAAACGATATGGCCAACAAAATAAAATGCTGTCAAAGGATAATGCTCTCATGCAGCTACATGCTTTTTATGCCAGGACAAAGCGCTGCAGAGGGCAGATGATGCAGAGGGTTAGTGCACTAGTTTTTTACCTAGGGAGACTGCAATCAAATACCACCTTACAGCATATGTGCAAGTCAAAGTCTCATCCTACGTCCTACTTGTGCACACCATAAATACCACACCACTGCACAAGTCAGCCCTTGACGCTGAAGAGATTAGTAAGCCAGTACTGACCATACACAGCACTTGCTAGCATTATGCCTTAGTGAACTCAGTGCTGTCCCCATCACCCCAGTTTAACAAATACCAAAAGTTCACCTCCATTTTCGTTTAATGACTTTCTCTAGATTGACACTTGTGTGACACAGCAAAATCTGCCTCGGAGCCCAGGATCATGACATTCGTTTGTGTCGATCCACAGCCAACGTTACAAAGTACTCTCAGCCTCTCAGGGCCACGATAAATGTGTAATACATACGACAGAAGCTTCCCTTCCCCTTCAAGCCAGAAAACTAAGCAGAAATGAAACAAACCCAACCCCGAACTCCCGCAACTCTGCACGGCAGCTTTCTGATGCCTTTTCCTTTACAACTTTGGAAAGAGATGAACTTGCAATGTGCCATACACGAAAATAATTTGGGCTATTTTAGTCCAGTGGCATCGGAGAAGGAAGTTTGTAAGCCGCGGGCCCCTCCTGGAAGGCAGCCAGCTAGCAGGTCCCTCTCTTTTACACACCAGGGCGGCTCTAGCTTGAAGGGCCTTCTTGATCTGCAGCTGTGGCAGAAAGGCACGAGGGTCAGAAGTGTCAAATAGGTTCCAAAATAAAGGGCTTACAGACACTTCCTAAACAACGTGTCTATGTGGAGCCGAGGCATTTCTTTAGCAACAGCTCTATTTCCATTATAAAAACGAATGATGCAGACACCATTGCTCTATCTGATGGACACTGGTGCAACGGAGAGGGACTACAGCAGCTAACTTCATGAAAACTGATTAGTTTCGAGAACAGCTCTTTGAAGGTCTAGAGGAGCAGTTTTAAAACTAGCCTTTACATTTGTGAATAAGCTGGTCTCAAACGGCTGAATGCCTGTCAGCTCTTAAAAACACACAGTAAAAATTTCTCTCCCTAAAATGATTAATATAACATTAAAATATCACTTAGACTGTTAGCTTTTTGGGAGCTGGACCATTTTGTTGTTCTGTATTTGAACAGTAGCAAGTATGACAGGGCCCTGATCCATAGCTGGGTTATTTGGTGCTACCATAATGCAAATTTATACTAATAACTGTACAGTGCCTTCAATAACAGTGCTCCCTTTTGCACCTCAGAAGCATCTTCCATCATGGGCTCTCAAAGTCCTTAAAAAGGTTAATTAATTCTTATAGGCCTCAGAGAAAATTGTGGCAGAATTTCAGGGATTTACCCAGCTGAGTCAGAAAGGGAGCAATAAATCATCTAAATGGGACTCCGGCGCTTTCTTTCTGGTTGGGCTTTTCTGTCTTAGAATGTAAACAGAATAATTACTCAAAAAACATTCGGAAAACCAAAGGAGGAAGCCTGCTTCCCTTTGTATGCATTAGATATACTCTCTTGTTGCACAATTAAGTCCCACTTGTTTCTGCGTTTTTCAGTTTTCTTCTGTTCAAATGTGTCTATGACTTATCTCCTTCTGCACTGGTTTGTTCAAGATTTGCTATTTCTGCAAATACTCAAATGAAATGCTTATTGGAAAGCAACAAAGAAAGCTAGAAAATGAAAAGTAAAAAAAAAAGGTTCTAATTTGTTGACGGCTCGTTTGCTTTGAGCAGCTTGACATTATTTCGGGGCAGGGATTAAGCAGTGGGTTTTGATGGTTTATGGGCATGGCCTGTGTGAGGATGGAATGGTAGGAGAAGACATACAGCATCAATACAGATTTTGCTGTGCTTTACAAGAGGGAAACATTTGATTTTGGTGGGCTGAAATCTGTTCCATCCTATAATAAATAATATTATAGGATACCCAGTTTGTTACCTTTAAAAACGACCCTAGGAAATGCAAAGGAACTACTCTTTAAAGGCGCAAATGTAAGATGTATGTTATGTGCCAAATGCTCCAAATGAACGGGGTAAGCAGGACTTACCTTTTCTCCCCCTTTCCACAGGTCTGCAAAGTGCAGACCCACCGCGGATCCCGCTCAGGCCAACGTCCCAGCATGCCCTCTGCTGGTGATGTCCCACCCACCACTGAAGAGACTGCCTAGAGGGGTACAATGCAAGTCTTGTTTTTGTTTTTTTTTTTAAGCAATATTGCACCTTTTTGCAAAGTTTTCTTTTCCTCTTATTCTTTATAAACAATCCAATTATGAAAAAAAGAAAACTTTACAACAAGGGGCAAAAATGGGGGGGAAAGGGGAGGGATTTGGCTTACCCCCATCGGCAGGTTCCTCAATGGTGGGTGAGACGAGACCAACAGAGGGCATGCTGGGGTACCACATCGAGCCAGAGAAGGCAATCCAGGGTTGCTCTGCATTTTGCAGGCCTGCAGAAAGAGAAAGACCGATGTTGAAGTTAGTACAGCGCCTAGCGTCTTGCGCATTGTTTATTTGAGGCATTCGGCACGGAAAACTAAGGTGTGAGGCACTGGTGTACAACCTGCGGCCCAATGAGGAGTGTCTAAACACAGGAAGTGATGTCGCCAGGAAACAGCATCCAGCCTTCAGGGCTGAGTCATCATGTTTTGAGACTAACTGCAACACTGAAGCTATTCAAAGACAAAGACACACATGCACACATCCCTGAACTGCACCATTGTTCACAGTACCGCTTTGCAAAATGGAAACATTACAGCTATTTCCAAGTCTGAATCAAGTCTGCGGCTTTACATGCTAGCATCCTGGAAAGCTGCTGACTCAAGAGCGAATGCTCTTTGGAGAGCTCTCTCTCAACAAGGAGTTTTAGGATAGATGATCTTCCCTTCTCTGCTTCTCTCCCTCCTCAAGACATCATTTCCCTATCCAGTTGCTATCTGCTCCTCTTCAGTTCACTTACATCCACCAGCCACAGATCAGTGAGGAGTGGAAATGTAAGCCACTTCTTATTGCACAGCTGAAGCATGCAACGAGAATACAGCATAGCTAGCAGTGAGGTGGAGCAGAGCTAAGCTGAACCTTATTTTCAATCAGTCACAGCAACCTCAACCTTCAGGTTGCAGCTGGTTTGGCCCTTGTGCTGAGACATCGCTCTTTAGCCAACCACGATCCAGGGACAAAGAAAAGGAAGGAGGAAGAATCAAAGGGAATTTGTCGAATTCAGGAGGGAGGGCAAAACAAAATAAAATAGTGGTAGCAAAAATGATGAGGAAAGAAATCAGTATAAAGGAAGAGAAAAGAGAAAATTAAGTCAATGAGGCAAATGCAAGGAAAGAAAAGGAAATGAATAAACAGGGGGGAAAAAGAGAAAAGCAAGAAGACACAACAGCTTTTTGCTAAGTTAAAGATATTTTACTTGCATTTAATATAAATGGATTTCTGTGAGAACGTGCACTGACACGCAACTTATACAAGTGAAAAATGCCCCTGCATATTAGTTGCAACCCCCAAGCCCTTGATATATAGCCCTGCTAGTCCTCAGTGCAACACAAGTAGTGCATCACTGCCATAAGAATGAGTCCGAAGCATGCATTTTCAGATCTCTTGCAAGTAAGAAAGGGGGAAAAAATAAGATCAAATCCATCCAAGTTTAATTCTATCAAGTGAAAAGCTCTCTCAATGATTTTTTTTTATCCGCTTCAATATTAGCACTGAAGGAAAGCTTCAACTCCTATTCTGTCTAAAGCAGAATAAGCAAATTATCTAAGAACCTAAATGAAGCTTTCTTCTTATGAGATCAGATTTCATAGACAGTGAGACCAGTTTTGAACTTAGCAAGTTTGGGGAGAACTCACACTTCCAGATACGCCCCTTCCACCGGATGCTTGCCTCCCAAAATCGGCAAAGGCTGGTGTGAAATCTGGTCCCCGAGGCAATATCCGAGGGTCCAGAGTTCTCACTGGCAATTTTGGCTGATTAATCTGCATGGTGGAACAACAATAAACAAAGCACCTGTTAAAACATTTGTGCCGTGACTGTTACAGACACATGCAGACAGTATGCAACCCCCTCCCCTCCACCAGCCAGTTACATGTAGGGATAGGACAGAGGTTAATTCTTTGATGTTTTCTATCAATACCCACAATGACTTATTAAATACATATTTCATTTGTGCCCCGTCTTACACAAGTGGGTGTTACACAAACAGACAACAGAGGCTTGGAGAAATCAAGAATGTGCCAGGGTTAGAAAATGGGACATGACAGAGAGGATATAACAATGGCTATATAGGCCTGCAAAACAAATGTCATAGTCCCAGTACAGGATCACAAAACTGTTGCCTTCCCTGAAACCATTATCTTTCATGTTAATAAGATAAATGGCTGATCAAGCAAGGAAAGCTCCAAAGAGGGCGGGGACGGGCCAGCTAGTGTCACAGAAAACTGGATAAGAAGCTGGCCTCCCCGCGAAGAACGTGGCTGTTTAACAGCTTTCACAGTCCTTGGAAAATATTTGTCCACCACAAAAAGGACAGGTAATTTGATTCACGCTGTAATTAAAAGTACTCTGTTCTGGTCTGTTGAGTGCATGTAAAGCTACCTGAAAATCAACACGGATGTAGCCAAGCTGGTCTTAAAGCTAGCTCTTTTAAAACAATAACCAAGAGCTTTTTTTAACAGGCAGACAAAGCAGAAAAAAAAAAGGCAATTGTGTAATGATATTCGGATAAAAAAATGTAATCATTATGTTGTTCTATGGTCAATCAATACAATCCTGCCTAGCAAAGTGAAGTTTTTAAAGAAGCTAATCTGCACTTCATGATCAGTGTTCATTCAATCAATCAATCCCAGCTACACCCCCCCCACCCCATTTTACAATACAGGGCTGTCCAACGGGTGGCCTTTCAGCCCTGTGAGCCCTGAGCTCCTGGGTCTGGGCAACACTCTCCTGCTGCCGCTGAGGTCTCCGGGCTCCCCTTTCCTCCTCCAGGGACAGGCCAGGGCAGGGGGGCACAGGACTCTGCTGCTGGGGAAGCCTGCACAGAGCTGCCATGTGGCCCCTGCAGTGCATGTGGCCCATCAGTCCTATTGCAATACACTGCACTTTTATTAACTGTGACTTTAGACAAAGTGCCCCTTCCCTTGCTGACCCACACACCAGAGAATTCAGTTTGCATTAGACTGCTATTAATTCCTGATGCCCAGAGCATGTGTCACGGGACCAGGAACCTGGTTATGCTACTGGCATCTGGAAATTCAGATGCTTTAATCCTTCAAAGATTAAGGAGCCACTCTCTCAACCCACCCCTGCCCAGTTAAGCGATTCCTCATACTGAGATCTTTATTTCTTTATAAGAAAATTTGCACATACCTGTTTTATTGGGTCTCCTCTCACCTTGTCGAGGACCACATCACTTATGGGAGGCAGCCCTTCTGGCTTCTGTATACATGCAGGCATGAACTGGAAGTCCAGCAAAAACTCCCTATCATACTGCTTCTTTCCTTCAGGATCCACGGGTTTCCACTGCTCTATAATGACAGAAGTTGACTAAGGTTCATAGGCAACAAAGAGAGCTTTGCTCCTGAAAAAGTACATAGTAGATAAACCTAAAGGAAAATAACTTTGGCTAAAAAAAGTTTTTATTTTCACTTAGAAACAAACAAGGCTGGGGAGGGGGAAAAGGGGCATGGGAAGAGACTCCCATATCCAATTATTAAAGCATATCCAATACAGTCAACTCCAACACAAATCTGAACACCACCATGACTTAACTTTTGCACATGCCTCTAGATTGCCTACACACAGTCCAAATCAAGGATAGTTTTATTATAAATAATCAGCATCAGGGCTAAAGGAGGCCGGTTCTGAAAACGGAGCGATGAAATGCTTTGACACTTGAGACTCTACGCTGGGAGCAAGACAATTCCCCAGCAGCTTGGAAATGTTTTTCTTTATGTCAGTGTTTAGGGTAAGACAAATGGCAGAAACGAGAGAGACCGGGGCAGTTGCAGATATGAGGAGGCACACTTGAGGTTTAAAACTTTTCACTTCTTTAACTATGGCTTTCTCAAAGGGATACAGCTGATTGTGGTGCGGAGAGAAAAGTAACTTGCCTGCCCGAGAACAAAGCAAAAACCCACAGCCTTTGCAGCATATAGCAAATTAGCATCTCGTAGCCTGGAGCCATGATTTTCTCTGCTGGCCGCACAGCTTGTTTGAAGTTAGAAAAGAAAACAGTCACTTGCTGAACAGCCGGGTTGATTTAGTTAGACCCATAAATGGGGAAGCGCAATTTTATCTGAAGCAAAACATCTGTAAAATAGACCTTATTTGTATTTTACTGCCACTGAACTGCATTGCTTTACGTCCTCCCAGTCCATTGGCCTATTCTAATAAGCTTTTCTTCCCTTGGTCTTTCTACTAGTTCCACATTTTATTCCTTTGACTCTTGAGTTTGGAGGCTCTGGTTTTAAGCATCATTATTCCACAATAAAAACCTCCAAATGAGAAGTTTTAGTAATTGGGAAAGAAAAGTAAGTTATTATAAAACAGTTTTTATGGTTTTTCATCTATAGACTTCAAAGTCATATAGAAGTTACTGTTATTCCCCACATGGAGAAAACAAGGCCAAAAAAGTAACTTAGTGGGCCAATAACCAGGTCAGAAGGTGAGTCCCAATCCAGCAGCACCTCCGCTGGACACTTCCTCCTTACTTGCAAGTGGAGGAATGTTAAGAACACAGCAATCGTCATCACACGCGCGCCCTCCCTTGGAAATTTGTTTAAAAGGAATTGTAGCATAAGAAGCAGGCATTTGGCAGAAAAGTCAAAGGCAGGGTTTCTGTGCGGGCAATCGTGGAGCACAGAAGGAGAACTCTTCCTGCAAGCTAAAAGGCAAAATCTGTAACTTTGAAAAGAGAAGGTCTAACCATCTAAAGAGAAGGTTTTTGTGTCACCTGCCAGGATCACCTGGCTTTCCAAAGGGACGCATTTGGTTTATTCCTTTTAGGGGCTAATGAAAGAACAGCCAAATTTAGGCTGTAAACTGCTCCGGATCCAGAGGATCATTGACTCTTGATGCACATCTGATAAATTACAGGTTTACTCTTAGTCCCGTTGATCTGACAAGCAGGCAGGCTACCATACATAGCTAGTTGGCTTTTGATTTTTGTTGACAATCATACTAGGCTAGCAACAGAATGACTAATTTCTGAAAATTAATGCAAGAAAAAGTTCCTCTGATCTTTAACAGAGAGGAGCTTGAGGAAGGAGAAGCAGAGTAATCAGACA
This sequence comes from Alligator sinensis, assembly GCF_000455745.1. NCBI lineage: Eukaryota > Metazoa > Chordata > Crocodylia > Alligatoridae > Alligator > Alligator sinensis. Next base: position 1,741,709 of record NW_005842063.1, on the reverse strand, counting down.
GCAGTATTCTTGCTCTACTCTACCTCTTCTCTTCTGCATGCATTCCTCACCTATTTGCTTTACACTTTATATTTTTAGGCTCTCAGAGAAATTATTTCATTTACATGGAAGAAGCCTCACCTGAAAAATAAATCCCCTGAAAATTTGTACCAGCTAAGAGGAAAGAGCATGCCTCATGATCTTTGCTGGAAAAAGACGACTACACTGCAGTTCAAGCTACGTCAGTTCAATATCATCATTAACTTAAACAAACCTCAAGTACAGCATATGTGGTGCTAAGTACCAAGAATATTCTCGTATTCTTCAAACCCACTCTGATCATGCCATAATACACTTGCATTCCACAGCCTGATTACAGCTGGAAACCTGGGATTGGACTGAACAGTAACATGCAGTATTTCTTTTCCTTCAGTTAGCACAGACTCCAAAAGGATCGTCTTTCCTAATTAGGAACAGTTTAAAAACGGAAGGTTGTGAACATCTGGATATAAGTCAGGGACTAAGGTCAGACTATTCACCCCTTCTGGTATTAAAATCTAAAAAACTGTAGTCAGGTAATTTTTTAAGCTATACCCCTTGCTTTGTTTTTTTGTAGCTAAATCCTGTAATGTCAGCTTTTAAACCTATTTCAAATAAAGATCTGTTGGCTTATAGTACAATAGAGCTATTAAATAAAGAACGAACTCACTGGTTCTGTTGTGCGAGTCAAATATAATTATACCTCCTCAAATCAGGGTTTCTAAAATTAAGAAAGTTCCTTAGATCACTCTCAACAGCCAGCCACATTTTAGCTAACTCACAGTCACTAAGGATCATGCTGAAGCCATCTACACTCAGACATGCTATAAATTCAAGCAATCAGGGATTTTCTTCTCTGTTTTTCTCTAGTCTTGTCTTCTCTTCTTCACTACCAGAAACAGAAAGTGACATTTTTTGTAGTGTCCTCCCAGAAACTTTTCGTAGGGCTGTAGATTAGCAAAATCCCACCAGTGCGTGATACTGTAAAATGAAATATGTTCCCTAGCCAAGTCCACCACTTTCAGTCCATAAGGATCCTTCTTTCCTTAATGAGCATGCAGCATTCCCTACCGGTTGTAACAGAAAGAGAAAGGGAGAAAGGCAAGCATTCGGGCAGGCTGGCAGGTAGGGTTTACCTGGTTTATACTGGTATCCTGGCCCTTCCGTGGAACCTTCTGTGACGCCCGAGTTAGCATCAGGTCCTTCACCCTCTGACACGCTCTCAGCACCATTACGTACAGGCTCCACTTCCTGCTCTCCGTTTTCTTCCACAGCTTTTGTTTTTTTAAGTTCAGAGGGGTCTCTCTCCAGTTGAAACCCATGGCTCATTTTATCCTGCTCAGATTCAAGTACTTTGTCACCTGAAAGTTCCTCTTCTACTTTAGGCTGAAGTACAAGCCAACAGAAGTTATGATTAAAAGCAATATCTTTTCTAAAACATTCAGTACGTGAAGTGGAGACATACTAAAAACAAGAGCACATGCACTCATCTCAAAAACGGACAGCTAAAACTATGAACACATGTAATAATAATAAGGTCCTTTTACTTTATTTAAATATTGCCTGAGAACCCATCAACAATTAACACTGGAACTGGAAACCCTGAATCTCACCCATCGAGTCCCTATGTTGGTAGGAAACAATTGAAAGAACCAGTAACAACTGTACTACGCGCTGGGCGACTATTAGGAATCTCAACCCATAGAGACAGGACTACAACCAGTATGCAGGGGTCCCTTCTTTCAAAGACAACTGCCTTATACAAACTAGAGACTATTCTAATACATAAGGCTAATGTCATATATAAGTACATTTTTAGTTTGCTGTTACTTTTCATGAAAAATCTCTACATATTTTCTGCTATCTCTAGCTGTTAATTTTAGAACTCCCCCAGGCACAGCCTTATTTTGATTACATATAGGAAGATGTAGGGAACATGCTCTTCTTGGGAGATGCATGCATTTGAACACATCCATCCATTTAAAGAATGTTGCAACTCATTCCTGATGCTCTACAAGGGACGTGTGAATCCTTTCATTTCCCAAAAGGATTGCAGTAAAAAAAAGTATTGCTCACAGAACAGAATATCTAAATTTGCTAAGTTTTCTCTACCTAAATTCAGCATTAGTGAAAGTGCCAAAAGTCCTAGAGACTGAAGTCTACTTGCAAGTACTGAAAAACCATATGGCTTGTGTAAATTCTTTGCCCATGGAAGGGGAGGGGACTTCAGTTTCCATGGATCATTAGTCATTGACCTGTTGAATAAACTGCTACGGTGGCCAACTGCGATAGAACGATATTTTGTAAGGAGAGCGTCACAGGCACCTACCCACTAGGAACTGGATGGGAAGCACGTAATTACGTATGTATATACAATTAATATGCAACTGACGTGCAATTAATATACAGGAGTGACAGCAGGTATTTGCTGACACAAGGCATGTTGTTCCTGCTACACCCACTATCAATCACACACCGAACAAAGATTCAAGATTTACTCTACAAATCTAGACAGCTTTGGGGCAAATTGTTTCTACCGTGGAAGTGTGTCATGATGGTCGAGTTACAGGAAAATGAAGCAGACGACGACAGAAAGCTGTGGAATGCACAGAGGGTTCTGGACAGGTTAGTTTGAACAGCAAAAAAGTCCAGAGACAATGTGCAATTCTTCTCTATTTATCTCATTTAGCTGAGTTCAGGCAGTTTTTTGTAGTTGTGCTGATTAAAGACAGTTTTAACTGATCTGAGCACAGTCTTTATTGCTACCTCCCCCTTTCCACAGCCGTTTCTAATTCTAGATATCCCAGGTCATTTAAAGCAACTTAAAGACAAAGGTTCGGTTCTAAAATATCATCACACGACGACAAACAAAAGGAACATCCTTGGGGCTCCTATGTATCTTTATTAAAGGCTCATGCCAGCACTGTACTTCACATTAGACTTCAGATCAGGCTCGAGCTGTTCCTCACATTAGACTGTGTAGCGAGCAGTTCAAATAACAACATTCCCGTAATGCCACAGCAGCAGAAGTTTAATTTTGGTTTGATTAACTTTCACGTTACCTCTGCAAGCTTCCGTTTCCAACAGATCATAAACAATTCCCTAATGCAGCAGGACTCTGCCCAGCAGAGCCTGAAATATTTCAAATGATTTATGACAGCGCATAACACATTTTAACAAGAGAGGAGGAATCAAAAAACAATATTAAAAAAACATTTAACACTATGAATGACTGTGTGGAATAGTGCTGGCAAACAGTTATTCAGGCAACACTTGCTAAGTTGGAGGACCGGATAACTACTAGCGCTACCGTACTGACATTAAACCAACCCCTTGGTCTAGTCTGTCATTCCCTGGAGAAGCAGAGGTTGAGACTGCTCTCATAGTAACTCTAGCCATTCTTCAGTCTCCCGTCCCCCTTGGGACGCATGATGGAAGGGAATAATGATGACCAAGACACAAACCGTAAGGACTGGGAACAAATGTTTAGGGTAACAGTGGAAATAAGATATTATTGTCTAAAAAGTAGTGAAAAATGATGAACAAGACAGGTAACTGCACCAGAAAAAGAATCAACTTGGCTTATATCACTACACTTGGGAATACATACTATTCCTTGCTTTTTACAGGAGCTAATGGGAACATATCCCCTGAAGAAGCAGTATCTCGCTTCTCTACCTTCAGCACCTATGACGGAAGATCCCAAGCTCCTTGCCCTCCTGCCCCAGCCACATATCAGTGTCGCTGCCACCATGGAGCTGACAGGGCAGAGCTGATGTTACGTGGAAAAGTGGCCAAAGGTAACGAATTGCAGATACTAGTTTAAGTAGTAATCTGAGGGAAGAAAACCCAGCAAGACAAACTACAGGGAATTACTGCACTCATGTTATATTATTTTAAAGTTACTGTGCAAAGGATGAGAAGTTGCCCTCAAACTACTGATAACAGCTGTATAGCTCCGTTTCCTACACCAAGCAGACAATAATCTCATTGACCCTAAGAGACTACCACAGACTTTTCTGGGATCACATTCTGCTCTTGAAGAGGTACTGCAACAGCCCAAATGAAGGCATCGAGAGCTGTGTGCACTTATCCAAGGGCAACGCATGCCCCTTCTATAGAGAGGAGCCCATATCAGACTACCAGTACGAAGGACCTCACATGAGTGCAAACTTGAGAGAGATCAGGCAGAGGGAAATCTCTTTGACTTGCTGGAAGTGTTCTTTGTTCCTGTAGCTATTCTCAATATGCAGGTTTGCATGTAAACTTCCACTCTCATCTTAGCTTCTCCTCCCAACTTAATTCTGTCATGAAGACCTAGTTCTTTGTTTATGACATCACAAATACGTCATTGTGAAGAGCACAGGTATGCCCCGGGCACTACAGCAACCACTGAAGCCCTTTACTGAGCTCCAACAGGCTCCAAAGGAAGAGCTATCCAAATCTTCACATGAATGACAATGATCATGTTGTGGGCCCGTAACTGTGGCGTAGATATAAACTAGGCAAAAATGTAAGCATCTTTAGTAGAGTAATAGAGACCTTAGCCTAATGAAATCTGTTTGAAGTAGTGTGAAAAGCATCCTAGTTTGCCCCGTCAGTTGAATGGGATGCAGTGAGATGTCTGCAGTAGTCTTAAAAGAGGGTTACACTACCCTCAAATCGAGAAATAGGATTACACTGCTCCTTACCTCTGTTTCCGCCTCCAACACCTCCTCAGTGGCTTGGGTCCGATCTTTTGGTTTCTTCCACGTCTTTGGTGCAGTTACAGCTGTTTGGGCTGCAATACAAGTTTATGCCCATTACTCGCCAAAACCAACTCATGCTTGGAACATTCTGGTCCTGGGAAGTGGCTCCACTCTCTCCTGAGCAATGTTTTCCAGCATTCAGAAAACTGAAAGCAGCCAAAGCCTTGTGCAAAATTAAGATCCACGCGATTACTTTTTAGCTAAAGGCAGTAATGCTAAACGGCCAGGGAAACATTAGAATGAGAGAGAACTTGTTTTATGAACTGCTCTATCTTTTAAAAGTACTTTACCAGCAAGGAGTTAACTACTGGTATTATTACAATGTCTGTGTACTTCATGCAATACAGTTTTTTGAAAGAATTATGTTTGGCGAGGACGGCGGGGTTATGCGTTGTACATTTTGCCCCCAAGAGCGTTCTAACATTTTTTTACTTGCACTTGGATGGCAACTCTAACTCCAACACCTTGCTAGCAATATGCTTCTCCTGAATTGTGTCTTTAATAAAGGCCAATTAATAACCACACTTTTTAAAGCTTCCACTAGCCAGTTGGTTCAGTGAAAATAATATAACATATTTACAGCCGTTAACAATCTTGTCTCCCCATCAATTTTCATGTCAGTGAAAGAGAGCATGTAGAATATTAATAACTGAGACAGTCAAAATATATGAATTCAAAATCTGCAAGACTGCTTCTTCTTGTTTGGGACACTAATACATGGAATATGTGCGCGCTTCCCTGTGTAAGTGTGAATGAGGTTGCTCAAAGGCTTAAAGGTAAGCACGTACAAACTGCTACTCAATGTCTGACTCTGCTTTCTAACAGTAGCTATGGAGCAACATGGCACGCACATCCTTTATTAAAACTGAGAGATAAAATGAGAAGAATTTAAGAGCCAGATGAATAAAGGGCAGTCACATATTAAATATGTCATAATTAGATTTTTAGTTGCTGGCATTTATTCCTGTTGGCAGAGAGAGGAAATAGGGTTAATCAAGTTCCTAGTGCCCCAAAAGATGCCTGGGCGGTTCAGTGACATGTTAACAGAGTTTAGCTTGAGGGAGACTATGGATTTTGAGAGGCATCATCTGAAGTCTGCAGAAATCAATACAGTGAGCATGCTGGTTAGAAGATGACGTGTCACAAAATGTACTTTCACTGATACTGAAATTGTCACTTCCCCTCTTTAATATTACATAGGCAAAAAAGGTCATCTATATTCAACGCTACTAAAAGAGGGCTTTGTCATTCAAGACAAGCTCATGAAACAAAGGATCCAAACGTCGTTTTCTATTAATATAACGCACGATGAAGCTGACAACAATTTCAGTCTTAAACACCAGGAGTAGTTGGGTGAATTTAGAGAAAAATCACCAGGTACACCCACTGTGACAAGCTCAGCTTTTTAAGAAAAGCACTGAACTTTTATACAGAGCTTTTCAGTCACAGACCTCAAAGAACATTACAAAGGATGGGTAGTTTCACCATCTTTTTTAAAAATCTTTACAGGCGTTGACACTGAAGGACAAGGAGATGAACTGGTTTGCCTAAGGATATGTAAAACTTGGAAAAATACTGCCCGGGTGCATCTGGCTCCTGCGCCCCGCACCTCTGGGCCCGACCCCGATGCGCTCTACCTCACTTCTCATGCAGACACCAGCCCTGCTGTGCTCCCCTCGGTGTGGACATGTACCTGAGACCAAACTTATATCACTGCAGTATAAAAAGAGACAAGAGAGGTCCAGTTGCTAGCTTGATAGTCAACCTACAGTAACCCTGTTCTCTTCTCCCAAGTCTTGTGGCAGGGAAAATGCTCAGTCTTGACTCCTGTGAGAGGGGATCAGAAATCGGGTACAGGAGAAATGAGCTCTGTGACACTTGGACAGAAGAAGCGTCCCTAAAGTCAGGTCCTAATGTGTTATCAGAAGAAAGATTTGTTTCTCATATATTCCTCATATATTCATATATATTCTCATATATTCTGGGCCATCATGGCTACCACAACACTGCTCTTGCAAGAAGTCGTGTTTCACCCTGTTCCTATGCTCCTCAAGGTGTTTTCTACAGCATCTGTGGGACCCTTACTGAAGGGCTTCCCTGGCAGTAGAGCTGAACTTCAAGGAGTCTTTTGCTCTTCTGCGTTCCCTGGCTCTTGAAAGCTCCGCTTCAGAGAGATCAATTTATTATTTCTTCTTTCATCCCTATCATTCTAGTTATGAAGAAAAAAAAAAATCACTTGAGAAAAGACCTGTAAGAATTCAATAATAAAAACAACCCTTCCTGGTTGATGTCTCATAACAGCAGCGAGGGTTTTATGTACGGCTTTTTATGGGTCAAGCACAGACTGACTTCTTCCAGTAAGGGCCCATGGCTTTGCTTCAGGGACTTTACCTCACCTGGTCTTTATCTGAACTACAAAAGATGCCTTATCGCTTAAACAAAATACACTGACTGAAGGCAGAGCGGTCCCCCACCGCTCCTCTGATAGCATCTGGAATTTGTTGCTGCAGTACAGATGACTGGGAATTCATTTTTAAGCACAAGCTCTTGCCCTTTGTAGATAACAGCTATGTCAGTCCTTAAAAAATTTAGAGATACTATGGGCATCTTTGGAGACATGGAAAACATTGGCTTTAGAAAAAACAGATCCCCAAACCAGTCATTGTACCAAGCATTCAGAATCAACACACAATTTGCAACGGCAAGCTGCAAACTCAGGTATAACACATAGCTTGCAGTTTAAAATACTACAGGCTACGTCACGTGTTCAGCAACCCAAAAGAGTAGGAACAGCGCTTTCTTATGTTGTCGGGCCCGTAACAACCGATTACGTCAAAAGGCCGAGTTCTGCTTTGAACAAAAGAATGCTACTCGCATGGACCTCGTGCAAGGCCAAAACTGTGACCCCGAGGGTGCACACCCTCAGAGAAGTTCATTAATGAAAAGAATGTCACCAAAGTGACTGAGAAAATACTAAAACTCCTGAAATCACAGATGGAGGTGCCATACTACTTTGGTGGAGTAACATATTCAACAAAACTGCTGGGAATTTAGGATCATTCTCTGGTTATCTAACTCAACAGATCTACCTATTTCATCAAAAAACTAACCAGCTGAAGAAGCCCGCTTGCAAACTACCGAATTGGCTAATATCATCAGGTATTCAGATTACGACCACTAAAATTTAAATGGATATCTTCATTACTGAATCTTAGGTCATCTGTAAGACCCTTAATACAGAAGAAATGCACAAAAATAATGTAAGGTAAAAGGAAAAAGATTTCAGCAGCCATAAAACTAGTGTAAAACAGCAAAATTCAAAGGCTCCTAGCATTAGGAACAATATCTTTTTAAATGAAACAAATAATTTCAAAAGAATTAACTGCCTCTCACCAGTCTTGCTGAAACCTGAACTCCAGGGCATGCAGGAAGTGTTTCGTGCAACTGTTTCAGCTAGTGCCGTTTAGCTATTCAGGCTTTTGAGGACAACCCTGCTCTCCGTTATGTAACAAAAAACAATAGCCCAAGTTATATAAAGTCTTCATTCACTAGCTCTGTACAACACTTAGAACAGAGATCCTAGTAAGAATTCCTATAGAGATCTGCTTTCGTTAACGGCCAAGAGTAAAAACCTGGAGCCGCTGAAATAAACGGTAAGATGGAAGTCTATCGCTGACTGTGCTGGGCCAGGATTTCAAGTTAGCTCTCTCTACTAATAATACAAGACTGCAGGATATTAATGCCATTAATAGGAAAATTCTTGTGGTCTGAACATTTTGTCTCTCCCAATACAAATGCCTGCTCTATCAAATACTCTACAATTTCTTTTGAAGGCAGTAATGCTGCCATATATTTATGGAGTACTTTTCACACGAAAGAACTGTTCCCAAAGTACTTCGCAAAACACTTCGCAGCATATGGATAGATGATTTTACCCATCGCTAAAATGAAACCACCTCTGATACCGAATGCGGCATGCATTTAACTGTCTCAGCAATACAACCTAACAATTTAGAACAGTACGTGAATAATTTATATCAAAATCACAGGGGAAATTTTAGGTAGGCCAGAATATAAATCTGAGAATGGGAATTTTTCCAGGTAAGAAAAGACAGTGTACGCTTGCTTTTGCTGAGCGTGCCACCAGAGTCTTTGTAACGGTAAGTGGTCAGAACATCGATTTCCCGTCTCCCCCAAAGGCACTTCCTGCACCGGGCTGCCCCTAGCGCGGTGCTGAGGAGTCGGTTCAATAGTAAGCGCTGCCCTGCAACAACGGGATTGTTCTTAGAAGTCTCCAGTCCAAGCACTGCCCTGGTCAAATCAGGCTTGTTTTATGATATCAGATAACATGAATGAAATAAATCCGTGTAGCACAACTTCTTGCCAGGACATGTAGATAATTAAGCTGATGTGCAGTAAATATGTATATGCAGTACTCTGTTTTAAGTACTAAGCCCCAAAAGAAATATTTTCTATAAAGGATCGGGCTCATGTTCATCAGCACATATTTAAAAATGGTCTCTTGATTCTCATTTTATCTTCATTTTCAGAGTTCAGACAAAGAGCCTCACAACCATCAATCTGGACAAAAATAGGGCAATTCTTGTCCTATTTTTTTTTTTTTTTAAATTCGGTATCTCTTTTCTGGTTACTGTCATAGAGTATGAAATTCATGGCTAAGCCCACTTTCTGGTACCGACAAATCCTGGCTGGCTACAAGAACCTCTCTCAAGTCTTTCCTGGAAGGATGTCAGCATAAAGAATTACTTTTAGTTTACATTCTTCTCTGAGGAAGAGATGGAAAATTATGACAAAAATTGTTAGTTGAGAAATGCAATATAGTTCCACTTTATTCATAGCGAGCCAAGCACTGTAAATAATGTAAAGGAACGGCTTGGCTAGTTTTTCACTTTCTTTTAAACAGCAAGCATTGAATATCCATCACAGTTTCATGTAAGATTATACAAAGCCTTAAAATAATTCCTTCCAAAACTGCTAACATTTTTTGGGGGTATAATGTTTTGGCTACTTATCAGTAATGAAAATAGATATTAAAATTAATCTTCTGCATAATTAAAAGACCAAAATGTATATTAAAAGTACAGAGTTCAAAGTACAGTATACCACAAAACAAATAATAATCCTACAGTACAGGACTTGATGTTGTAAATCCTCATTTCAGTAGCCTTATTCCTCCACTTAACCAGTGAAGGAATTAAATTTGAGTTATGTAGTGGCTTAGGTTGGAGGGAGGGCAATCCAACTTGCATCAGCAGTAAAAAATCTGACATGTGAAAGGGAAGAATCAAGACACTAACAGAAATAGCATGATGAACCCTGGATGGTAAAGAGGCTGTTAAAATCCATTATGCGGATTCTGGGGAAATTATTTCCATATGCAGGGAATTAAATGCCATCCTTGTAAAAGGGTAAAAAAAATATAAAGAGGAAACTGTTTCCTGCTCAACCTTATTAGTGTATCTGTACTAACAACTGTTAAAAACCTTTCCAGTCTTCGAAGCATAAAACTAGAAAGCCAAAATGGCCTACTTGAGACTGAAACTCTTCTGAAAGCGGGAGTGTGGCCAGTGCAGGAGGAGAAGTCTAGGAGTATAGGAAGAAAACTGCATAACCTCCAAATAAAGTCAGATTTTGCTTTCAGCTGCTTTGTGGAACTCTAACAGGAGCCATATTTAAACTTCTGAGGACAGAATACAGTTCTAGAGGCTCCAGGATAATAGTACTTAAAATAGTTAAGGTATGGGGGAAATTATTAACAATATTAAAATACAGTCTTTCCATAGCCTCTTATTTATCAATAACACATTTGTATCCGAGGAAGGGTAATGTGGTACCCAAAAGCTTGTCTATACATTTGGTCCAATAAAAGATATCAAGATCATCACACAAATCCTTGCCCTTTCAAATGTTTTTAGTTTAATGCTGGCCGTTTTTTAATTCAGAAAGTACATCTCAAAACTGCAATAAAGGACTGCAAAGTTGTGGATTAAGGGAAACAACAGTCAGGTGCTGTTAACTATTAAATACACTAGGCATGTTATAACCAACCTTACACATTCTCTAGGATAGCTAAATGCAAATAATCCACTAATTTGAAAGATTTCCTTACTTAGGTTTCCACAAACACCAGATGAACAATGATCTCCCGTAAAAAATGAAGCAATGCCACAAATAAAAAAAAAAAAGGATGGGATGAACCAATTCATTTAATGCTAAAGTCATAACGTTAGAGAGGAAGTTAAAACCACAGATAAGAAATACTGCAGATTTTAAAAGCAATCACAGAAGGCTTTACATCTTATTTGTAGTCTATCAAATCTCTTATACACACCCTCAAAACACCTGGACTACTATGCATAGGGTTTTTTTCAAAAAAGAAAAAAAACCTATTGAAACAAAGAAGAGCAATGAAGTCTAGTAAGTAGGGAAGGACATTCGCTTATCTGATAACGTACATTACAACTTCACTTTGTAGTGGAAAGCAGATACATCATTAATAAGGCAGAAAGCAGGGTAGGAATACGTCTATAGACTAACAGAAATCAGTTTATAAGGTGCATCTCTACTCTGCCTTCTGCCTGTCCTGGGACTATTAATGAGTAAGAAGTAGAGAGTCTGGTGCGTGATTCTTGGAATTTCTGCCATTCAAAGGACATACAATTGCCCAACTCCTTGACCACTTGTGATAAAATCATTTTGTTATACTTGTCCAAAAAGCAAGGCTACAGGTTCAGTAGATTCATTCTCAACAGTTCGAAGACTGATGAATATAAACCTGGTTTCAAAGAAGCAGGTTGCTCAGGTAGCTGGATGACATCAGGAGAGTGACGTCCCATACGTCACGTGGCAACGATGTTCTGCAGACTGCCCCTAATCCCAGTGAAGCAAAGTACACCAGCTACTGATATGAAATGAACCAATCCCAGGATAGGTTTAGCAAATACCGTCTAATAAACTATCCCTTATATGAAGAAGTACATTAGGGGTTTTTTATGCCTCCACTTAATACGTTAGGATTAAGCATTTTCTGATCAAAGCAGTGGTGATCTGGCACAGACTAGATTCTTTCAGGGCATGAAGAAACAGGCCTGATTGGAAACAGAGCCCAAATAAGCTCTCTCCTCTTTCCTCAAGCTTAACACACAAAACCGTAATGTCAAGCACTTACCTGGTACAGGACTCTTTCTGGAATTTAAACTCGGAGACTCTGCAATTTCCTCTGGTTGTCCATCTGCTTCTGTGTCCTCTTTCTTTTGAGTATCTTTTACCTCTTCACTAACAGTAGTTCTTGTGCTCTCCTCTCCTTCTAAATCTCCCTGAATAACAGGGAGGGCACCAGGAGGTGGAAGAGGAGGAGGAGATGGAGAAGGAGGAGTTGTAGTGGTAACAGCAGCAGCAACAGAAACTGGAGGAGGAGATGGAGGAGTTGGAGGAGGGGTGGGAGGAGGAGAAGGAGCAGTGGGAAGAGCAATGACAGGTGGTACACTATCCACTTCTGCAGGTGGGGCTTCTGGTAGCTCCAATTCAACAGTCAATGGTGCTTCCTCCTGTTGGACTAGGTCTACTATACCTTCTGTAGCAGTCACTTTTTCACTAACTCCATTCATTTCATTAATTAGATTAGTACTAGCAGTCACTGGAATATCACTAGGCGCTACACTACTAGGCTCCTTGCACATTTCGACATCAGCTTCTTCTGTTGGTGAAGGATCTGGTGTTTCTGTGAAGGGTGCGGCATTGGATATAGGCATTGCTTCCTCTTTTGGGGAAGGTAGTTCCTCTCTCTCCTCTGAGTCAACTATGAGTGTAGATTTACTTGGTATGGTGACAGCAGCGGGAGGGGCAGCAGCAGCAGCAGGAGGGGCAGAAACCACCGCAACAGGAGCAACAGGGGGTGGCGAGGCAGCTGGAAGAACGTCTGGTGTTGTTTCTACCACAGCAGCCTCAGACGTCTGGCCAGCTTGATCTTTCTTCTCTCCGCTGGGCTCTGGTCTGAGGGCTGGGGAGGGAGATTTTAATACTGGATCTGGTTTTGGCTTCTCTTCTGAGGAAGGGAAAAAATAATATTACAATGACAGGTCCAGTTGATCAATTCAGATTTAACTAGCCACAGTTAGGCTTCTTTTAATTGCTTCACATGGTGTTCTGTCTATAATCCTAGTACCTCTATGAAAAAAGAGCTTCTTAGGAAAAAAACATAAGTAGTAGCTCAACTTAATATCTAAAATAAGAATCAAGACTATCTTGAAGCACTGAGAAACTGTAAGATCTTTACTGAAAAGAGTTTGCAATGAACAGAGTTCTTCACCAGGAAAGCGTGCTTTGCAAAGCTTAACCCTGGAGACAGGAGAGGCAGGAACTCCGGAAACCTTACAATGATTTTACTGCTCAAAACAGGACTCTTCTTCATCAAACCAGAGATTAAACATGAAACAAAAATAAAGCTAAGTTAAATAGTTGATATGAGGACAGAAGGGGTTACAATACTGGAACCCATTCTTACTCTAACTGTGACACCATTTGTAATGTTGGGTGGTTTACACCCTCTTTGTGCCATGTTTGCCCCTCTAACATGGCGATCTACTATTTGTTCACTTTAGTGATGTGTGGTGATCATTTTTTCCTTTAAGGATGCAAAGCACCAAGCTATTAGCAGCAGGTATGATAATATAGCTTGTTTTTTTGCTTGTTACATGAAGTCTTTATTCCTAAATTCCTGAGATGTTCAGGATGTCAGAAAAGAGGAAGAATTATTGTACTTTACTCTTACTCTATTATTTAAATTCCAGAAGTAAAAATGACGTCTTACTGCCAGAAAACAAGGTTTAAGCATGGAGAAAGGTTTGATCACATTTGGAGGTTTCCTGCTACAGGATAACAAGTTGGGGAAATCTGTATATTATAATGGAAAGCCATATAATAAAAGGCCTGGAAAATGCAGGCTGCATGCAGATTGGTTCCTCTACTTTCTCTGTGTCTAATAAGAGACGTTGATGTGTTTTGTGTCACAGCACTAAGACAAACCATTTTATCTTCTCTGAATGTTACTACTTAATTTAAAGGGCTTAAACTAGCATATCTATAAACTGGTTTACCTTCTGCCAACACTGACTGGATCAAATCAGGGAGATTATAAGATCTCATTTTAGCAGAACTTCTTCACTGTTATAGCTCTGTGCTATTATATTACAACATAGATAAGATTGGTATCACTTGGAGTAAAATATTATGTAGGTAAGGAAGACAGAATTATGCAAATCCAGGGAGGTGGACACTATTCCATCCAGCAAATGGAAAGCGTCCTGCTACTTTCTGAACAATACAACAGCAGGAGGAGGTGCAAAGAACTAGTCTGTCGCATTTATAGGACGGGGTACAATGGTTTGAGAACTATTAGGAACTTCCCTAAACCTCTATTCACATGATATATGGAAAGCGAGACCAAACTAATGCACTGTCAGGGGAAATCAGGTTTAACACAATTCTTTTTCTTATTACTCTTATAAAAACTTAGGATATCTTTACATTCTAATTCTATTTATTACAAGTCATTAAGAGCTAACTGGGATCTTCAAATGCTACAGTGGCTAGATGTAAAATGTTTCCACAAACCTGTCTATAGGAACTCCACCCTGAGAGATGACTATACTTTACCATGCTATATTAAGACACTTTCAAATCATTGCTATAACATCTGAAATGATGAAGGAAAGTTATAGTAGCATAGAACTGTAAGGCTCCTCTTTTCCTATAAAATACCAGAGGCAATTTGAACTCGCCCAGGTTTTTTCAAGATCCTGGCCATAACTACTTCTGTACTGATGTTTGAAATTATTATTACTCCTAGTAGCAGAAAAGGGGAAAGTATATAGAAGAAGATTCAACTTTCAACCTTCTTGAGTCAAAGCTGAAGTGGGAAAAGGTTGTGAAGGGAGAACCTGTTTGAATCTTAACTAATGCCTGCATGAATGAAAGGGTGCCATGTCATCCAGCTCACAGGGCTCCCATGGGTCTGCGGGGTGTCCAGCAGGACACGGTCCTGTGCGCTAGTCTGGGCATGCAGGATGGCCTGGGGCCCAATCCAGCTATTGGACTGGCCCTGCATACCTCCTCTGGCCCACAGAGCCTAAAGCACTCTGACGTAGCTGGCTAGAATTAGAGCGGTGAAGAGCAAAAACGGTGCTTTACCAGGGACATTTGCTTTTAGATAGGAACTTCAGGAATGCGCTAACACCAATAAAAGGAAATTACCTTTGGGGATGTTCTACAAGATCATGTAACAGGATGGAAGGAAACTCCTTAAGCAACTTCCAAGAAAGCTTAAAAAAAACAAGCAAGCAAGCAACCAAACAAAAACCCCAAGAAAGCAAGCTTAGGTCTCCTCTTCCTGGGGACTCAAAACCCTGCAGACAACTGATAGACTGTTCTGACATTCACAAATTGTCATAGATGTTTGCCCAGATAGTCTCCCCTTAATGGTCCCAAATACAGACCATTAAGAAATGTAATCTGAAGTGACAGGAAGAGTCATTTTAAGAGACAGCAACAGTGAAATATACAAAACCGGGTTTTTAACCTAGGATTACCATGTGATGACCCGTGAGCCACTTTCCTCTGAGCAGAATTACAGCAGGCTCTTATTACAGCACTCACATGAAACAATGTACAATTAAGAAGGAAAAACAAAAATTAAGACTGTTCTTCAAAAAAATCATCAAATGCAATAACCCTTGACTCTTAAAACGCCCTAAATGTGCAAGGACAGTCCCTGAAGTTATATTCAGAAAGTACTTCTTGGAGGTACTGAGTTTCAAAGGAAGAAATGTTTTTCCTTTCATAAACAATTTTGTTTGCAAGATATAAAGCTATGCTCTGCGGACCTGGGTAATTTCTCAGAGTTCATACAAAACACTGTAGATTCTATTTTAAGGCCAAGTTTCAGGAAACATTTCCTGATTTTTCTCCCCCTTTTTCTATCACAGAGATTGGGAAAATTGGGGGGGGGGAAGGGGGGGGAGGAGGCTGGAGAAGGAGAGAGCAGATAGGAGCTGTGCAGATGGAGTGGAAGCTGACTGGGAGGTTGGTATGAAGTTCAGGTAGAGGAAAGAAGGGGAGAGAGGAGGCAAAAGGTCTGGAATTATTCTGAGAACTTCTGCATCTTGCTGTCTCTTTCATCCCAAAGACATGAGACAGGAGAAAGGAGTGTGGAGGATACGGGTGTTTTGTGGTGGCAAAGACTGCAACGGCTCCAGTGGGTGGATCAGATCTCAGCAGACTCAGACAGTCAGTCACCTGTACTTCAGGATGCTCAGCTAAACACAATCTCTGGATCTGTTCAAAATTTCCATCGTTTGATCTGATGTAAATGCTAGCAATGTAGTGCTGATGCAGCTTTGTACGTAGTTCAGGAACACAACAGGTGCTAAAATGGGGTAGAATGAATGAGGTACTTTTTTGCTTCCGTCACCTGTATTACTCCAATTTCCCAAAGTGACGACTGTATTTTCTTGCATACAATGCACACCTTTCCCTTCCAGAACCAGCTGCTGGAAATGGGGGTGCACATTATAAGCAAGGAAATACGATGACAGGGAACAGAACAAGGAGCAGATTCAGTTGCCTAGCTGCTCGCTGCTAATCAGTTACTTCCTACAAGGAAAGATCTTTTTTTCTTCATTCGGCCTTTCAGAAAGAAGATGTGAATCTTACTCCTGGGCATGCTGTATGTGAAAGAACTATGGTACATATGATCTCAAAATGGAGAAGAGTGTTAAAAATCTTGGAGACGTGATTAGAAACTTCTCTGAACCTGGACAACCTCTCCAATCTCTGGCTGAATTTGGCAGCTCAGTTTCCAATTATGCCCCATAATAATTTTTGCAATAGTAAAAGTCACATTGAGGGTCCTGTGTATTTGATGCAAGCTCAAACTAAATTCTGTATCAATATTCAGGAGCAATATCAGGAAAACTTCTTCACTGTTAGAGCAGTGAAGCAAAGGAACAGACTGCCTAGGCAAGTTGTAGAACTGCTATCATTGGAGCTTTTTAAGAATTTGGACAAGCGTTGGTCACAGATGATCTAGGAGTAGTTATGCCTATCCTATCATATCCTAGGGGTATTTCCAATGCTTCTGAGCTTTGCTGGTTGCCATACGAAGCCAGGAAGAATCCTCCCCTGCCCTTGCTACAGGGGTCAGGGTTACTGTATCAGAACGGTAGTAGCTTACACCAGCTCTGAACTTATGTAAGTAAAATGCAGAAGGTGCAGGCCACCACAGAATCAACTCCATGATATTCAGCTGCTGGGCATAAAGTTGCAGTGAAATAGTGGAATACGTTTTAATACTATGTTTATGAAATCAATACAAAACTGTATAAGAACTCTAATTTCAGTAAAAAGTGACTGGAAGCATACTCTGGTAATGACAGAACGTAAGAATTAAGGAGATCTTTCTTTGGTATATGTTTATAGAAGACCACCCTCTAATGTTGCTGTGAAGACCTAGATTAAGTAATCACAGCAATGTATGAACATTTTTGTCATCTTTAATTTGTTCCCAATTGTGGCTCTGGTGGATATTTCAACTGAGCACTAATTCTCATGCTCTTGGTTGCTGATTTTAGTGACTATTTTATTAATCTGTTTCCTTCTTTAATATTGCTCTGTATTGCTTTAGTAATTTTGATATTTAGTGCCTTTTTAGACAACAGTAAATGCTGGATTCTCTTTCTGGTATATAATCTGAGGACTTTTCTACAGAGGCAATGTATGCCACTAATGTCTAAATTTAAACCAGTGTAATTATACTCACATAGCCCCCCCCCATGGAGACAATCTTTTTTCATTTTAAGAAAGTGCCCTTTTTAGTTTAGGCTACGTGGCACAGAAAGGGTTTTAAGCTAACCTAAAAAAGCCACCCTTCTACTGGAATAAGAATGGCAGCCTGGAGTGTTATGCTGATAACTAGGGATCCTGGGTTTCTCCGATTTAAAAAAATCCCCCATTTTCGGTTAAAAAAAAAAAAGTAACCCCAAATCCACATTTTTCCACGATTAAAACGAAACACCACCATATACATATCTATATATCTTTAAATCAGAGAAAAATGTGGATTTGGGGTTACTTTTTCTTCACTGAAAATTGGGGATTCTTTTAAATCAGAGAAAACCAGGATCCCTGCTGATAACTAGATCGGAAATCTCGTCAAGTGTGAGGGAGTGTTCCCAATAATGGTTTGTGCCCTGGAGTTTCATGAGCAGAGCCTCAAGTTCAGACCCAGAAGGACTGACAAGTGCAAATCAATTTGATGACTGCAACAGTCATGGTTCACATTACAAAACCACTACACAATCCTGCTTAGAAAAGGTCTGAGACACCTAGCAAGACTGATGGCCAGGACAAGAGCATTTTGGCAAAGATGGGAAGTGGGCCCAGACGTGAAACAGAAATTGCAGCTGATGTCAGGAGTAAAGTGCGGTGATAAGCCTTTGTGGTATGTCTGGCCAGCACAATCAGTGTAAGAGTCACATGCGAGTTACATTTCTATATAACTGTGTAAGAAAGGAAGGCATAGTAATAACCTGCATTAATATTCATGAATATATTTCATTGAGGCAAAAATAAACCTCAAAGGTATTCCTGCCAGTAAGTAATATTTTCAGAGTTTTACCATTAGCTTCAGGGACATTTTACTTCACTTCTGTCAAATCAGTGGTCATGCTGGTACTTGGCTATACGACATTTCTGAAATATCAGAAGCCAGTTTCTTTGGCCTCTCTGGCTAGAGTTCAATATCTCTGGTGGTTAGATTTTCTTCTTGCAGCAAGTCCTTTTTAAAAATCTCCTTAGTCAAAAGGTTGACAGGAAAAGTATCAAGAAAAAGGTGGTGCTTTGCAACTTCAAGTACACCCTGCTGTAGGCAGGAAGCGAAGTACCGTAACACAATGAATAAACATGAGGAGAACGGGAAAATCAGCCCTGCGTTAACAGCACCAGTACACTGTATGCTGTGGGAGTGTGCATATTATAAATTCTAGCCTTAAAGTTTTATAACCAGATATTAAATTTTACCACGGGAAGAAATCTGGGGCACAGTGTTTCAAGTCCAGGGAGATTGTTTTAAAAGACAAATTTTTATTGTTTAGGCTATGAGAAAAGCAATTGTTTTAAGACATTTTACCTGGGCAACTGGAAAAGTACTATACAGAACGTGACATTTGGTAATCACACAGTCTATACAATTGCAGCCCAATTTATTTTATTAATCTATTCTACAGATGGACAGAGGTAAGCAACCCTGCCAGGCCATGCTTGAGTGTGAACAAGCTTCAGAGAAGTAGCCATTTCATCCATGGTCATTTGGGGAGTGTTTTGGCCATTTTCAGACTGTTTACAGGGCACTTATGTCTGCCTACTTGCTATCTGAAACCCTTCAAAAGCATCTGAGCGCTTCAGATGTTACATCTGTCTAGGACCTCTGTAGGTAATACATCAATTTTGTTAAAGGCTCAAAGGGAAAATGCAAGAAAACCAACCCTAGTGTCTTGCAATGGAGACCCTGCTGACCTACTGGCTTACAAAAAGTTAAACTAATGACAGAGAAATAATATTACTAACAACACCACGGAGAAAATATCCATGAACAAACCTTGTTTCGGGTCGCTAGTCGCAGTAACTGTGGTGGTGGCAGCGAGAGGAGTGCTCTCAACAGTCGCATAAACCACAGGGCTGTGCTCTGGGACCTGGCTGGACAGCTGCTGGGATTTGAAGTACAAAAAAGGGTGATAATGAGCGTGCGAACATAAAAACTAGCAACATGGAACGCAAGCAAGCAAGTGGGGGAGACAAGAGTAAGGGGGGGAGAGAAAAGAAAAGCAAAAAAGGCAGGAAAAAAATATACACAGACCGATTGAATAAATTTAAAAAGTACATGGGAAGGGAGAAAGGAAAAAGGCAGCAGGAAAGGGGGAAAAAAAGACAATTACTATTAACAGCAGCAAGAAAAGATAGCACAGCATAGTCATTCACATACTTCAGACTTCTATGGTTCTCACTAGACCAGCAAAAATGCTCCTAAAAACAGTGAGCAAACTGGTGTACAACCTGACCACCAAAAATGATTAGCTATTTCAAATACCTTTAATATTTTTAAACAGTGTTAGAAAGCAGCAAACTGCAATTAAAAACACAAAAATCACGAGACAAAATCTAGACTGATTTCAAAATGGTCATTCCAATGAGCTATATACTTGCTGGTTCACTAAAAGACAGCAAATGCGCTAATATTTCTAATCAAAAACTTTCAAAAGACAATATAGACTAGACACACTTGCATGTGACCATTTGAAAAAAGATACCGAATGCTTTCCAGACAAGAGGTGCACGTATGATTTCCCTTGTTCACTAATGAAATGAGAAATACAATATTTTGCTTTATTCTCCAGGGTGCACAGGAATAGCTGGTTCTCACTCAGCTAAGAGAGGACCTGGCAATATTTACCTATTTAGGAATAAGAGTGCAAGGCTAGAAAGCAACCTGATCTAACCTGAAGAAATTTCAGCTATTTTTAAGAGGGAAAAAATATCTCGATCTTCACCACAACCAGTGCAACTTTGGCACAACATTCAAAGCAGATGCTCTTTGGATTTGGGAGTATTTTTGTGGAGGTTACATAAAGCCACAGAAGCCAGGATTTCCCCAAAGAAACCTAACAGAGACTTTTCATGAAAATATAAATAATTGTACTAAATTTTTTAGGACAAGGCTGCACTGCTGCCATACAGCTAGACTGGAGGATGCTATAAAGTTTTCATACGAGTAAATTCCACTTAAAAACACAAGTTTATATATATATAAACATTTTTTTAAAAGAGAGAAAGGACATGTGGCTTATAGCAAAAATGAAAACGACTGTTGCTTGGCAATATACATTTTGCAATACAGGATCACACCGTTTTGCAATGTAAACCTCCCATGGAGCCACTCTCAGTGACCTTTAGAAACATCTATACTAGAAGCTGGGGCTCTTACGGGAGCTGAAGGAAGTCAGGTGTCTTACTTCCACCCACATGGGATAAGTGACTAATTCCCTTCAGCTTTTTAAAGAAAGAAATCTTTCTGGCACCTAAAAAAGCTTCTCTTTGGTCTCGTTTTGGACTGTGAGCATTATGGCACCAAAGCAGCAGCGGACAACAGAAGCTAATGGATAAATGTAGACAGAAAGTCACACCACCCGCTACCCTGAAGAGAAGTTGTGACGTGCAAGCTGTGCTGCTGGAGTCTTTATCAGCAAGAGGTATAGATTTAAAAACCCTCACTTACATTGAAAACTAAGTGATAGGGGCTTTTTCCCTCCTTAAAAATAAATCACACCCCTTAAGGAAACAGAGATGAAACCCAGACGACTGACGCAACAAACTCATCTTGGAAACCCACTGGCTGAGCTGTGTCCCCATTTAACAGAGGAGGAAACGGAGGTACGGAG
>NW_005842063.1:1704583-1720425 GCF_000455745.1 Alligator sinensis | reverse complement strand
GGGAAAGAGACTTGGCCGACATCGCAAAGCTCGTCAGTGGTAGAGCTGTGGGTACGAGGAGGGGAGTTTGCATCCTCACGCATGGATCCGTCCGTCTAAATGCTAAACCACATTCCATATTGAGGTACTGCAACTCCATTCACCCGACTACCTCTCGCTGTCCCTGCAGTTCCAACCGGACACGCTATTTTGTCCTTCCTATCCTGAGCCACCACCTTGTGTTGCAAACGGTAACCAGCTATAGCGCTCTGTTATAGCCCCTAATACTATAGCCCTGTTCATTCAGAAAGCAGCGCTCCTTCTGGCTTGGAGCGCATCTGCAGCACCAGTGATTTTCAGGATGTTGCAGTGCGTATCTGTGGAGGCAAATTTAACAACTGTTGCTGGCAAATGTAGCCCTGACTGCA
Source organism: Alligator sinensis (assembly GCF_000455745.1). NCBI lineage: Eukaryota > Metazoa > Chordata > Crocodylia > Alligatoridae > Alligator > Alligator sinensis. Next base: position 1,720,018 of record NW_005842063.1, on the reverse strand, counting down.
TTCTGCCTCCCTCTAGTCTTGACACTTGCGGGTACATTATTCCTCACCAAAAAGACTCCATAAAGCATTATTTTTGATAACTTATAGGAATTGTCAGAGGGAAAAGGATTTTTCCAATTTGGGTCAACCACAGAAATCTAATGTTAGTGTCCTGCAGGGCTCTGTTGCAGACCCAATATGATGTTTAAGTCCCTGGCTCTACATACAAAGCTGATTCTTCCACAAATGTGCCTCACATCACTGAATAGGACTTATTGCAGAAATAAGGAGCCAGGGAAGACACATCTAAATCTTCTTTAGTCACTGGTACTGACTGCAATGACTAGATGCCTTGAGAATGGGAGATATAAAAAGCACAGAAGTGGCAAAAAAAAACCATGCAGAAGAACAGTGCCACAGCAGCGATAGTAACATTTTGGATGAGAACAGCTCTTGCAAACCATATTTGCAGCCACTTATCGTGAAAAAAATTAAGCTTTTGAAATGTTTCATGTTTGTCCCTGAATATCTGGTAAACCAGGCCTATTCTTAGTTATTTGACACTGTAGAAACCTTGCACTGTCCACTCTCTGAACATTTTTAGAGGCTTTATTCCAATAAAAATATGACTTATTTTTTTTAATTTAAAACTTGTAAGGGCAGCCCACAGTGACAACTATGGGAGTATCTAGGATTTGGAAAAGGAGGGTACAGGCGGTGCGGTACATGAACACGCAGAGAGAGATGATGGCACTTATCAAAGCCTCAGTACCACGAAATTCAAATTCAGCATGTTCTGGAAGAGGTGAATCTAACAGAAGCAGCTTGCTCCTGATGTGGATTTTAACATGCAGCACAATGGCTGCACAGAGAGAGAACAAGATGGATGCGACTGCACCTATGTGACCTAGGATGCACTGGGGATGTTTCCACACACTATTGTTTGCTTTTCATTAGGAAACCCACACCAATCACTCACGGCTTTTGTGGCCAAGGAAATTAAATGCAACAAACCTAACAAGTTTCAAGAAGCATCATGGTTAAATATTTAAATGAACAGCTATCAAAGTTATAGCATCCCCAGGAATGGTAACTTAGCCACGCTGCACATATATATATCTAACAGCCTTCAAATTCATTCAAAATACACAAGAAAAGTTGCTGTTGGAACCTTAACTTTGCATTTTCTGGCTTTAGTTGATCTAATAATGCACTTTTCTGCAGAGTTGCCTGTCAGAGCCTTTCTGTGCCCGGAACCAATTTTGTTCGTCAAAATGAAGACTGGGTATGAAACAAAGAACTATTTGCATACTTGATTTAAAGGAGCTGATTAAACCTCATTGAAGTGTTCTGCATATAAATTACAGCAGTGATAAAAGTCACGCTTATTAAACAAGTTGGGGATTTTGTCTGCCCTGTTAAACTGGATCATAGGCTCTTGAAATAATGTAAGAGTCGTCTACAAAGTCCCCATATTTGATGTACAATGCAAACAGAAACTGAGGCCTTTTCCATTTTCAGTGCCTCAACATTTCTATAGGAGTGAACAATTCAACACCAAAATATATCAAGCAACAACATCTATCCTATAAAACACTAATATCACTACTGCCACCACTCCCTCTGCTCATGAAGGAAAGAAACACAGAAAATGTAATAATGGTCCAAGTTTCCAACTCTCTCCCTTTCTGTTCTTCCATTTCATTCTGTTACAGTGTGTGGTAAATTTAGAGGAAAACCTGTTTTTAGATAACATGCAATTAACAAAAATGAGTCTCTCTCCAGTTGGGCTGAATTCAGCACAGCAGTGTGACTGGTCATGATACAAGCCCTACCTATGCCTCTCTCCAAGTCCACGGTGCTAACACTGTGCCTGTGTAACTCATTAGCTAATCGCACTTGCTGGTGAAACACTATACTCAACAAGCAGCATCAGCATCACCGAGACAACAATAAATGGAATAATCACCACCCCAGTCAGCATTTATCTTTGTTCTGTGCGAATAGCCTCACAAACAATGTTTGCGTGCGTATTGCTCCTCCCACTTTCCTAGTGCCAAAGCTATTTAGCTGGTCTGTAGTTTTCCTGTAAACCTGTAGATTACAGGGAGGGGAAAAAAACCCATTCAAAATGTTCCAAAGACCAGGCCACGAGGTCCAGTGAAAGCCCCAAGAACCTTCCTAACTTAAACCATCCCCTATTATAAAGTTAGAACAGGTTGTGTAATATCCAAAATTTAGGTGAATACATTTTGGCAACCTTTTCAGGCAACAATGCACACATTCCAAGGTTTGTCTTTCCAACAAATTAAATAAAATTCCCATGTTACTTCCTGAAGGACAGACCTGGGATGGCATACAAGGTAAGGGGAAAGCAGCAGCTACACACAGCCAGCAGATAGTAAGAGACCTGTGGTTTGCATATGGGGACCCTGAGAATTCAAATGGGGGGGAAAGGGTGAGGGATAGCATAGACAGCAAGTGTAAGTACCAACATGAGAGCGAGGAGGAGGAAGGAAGAGCTAGCTCCTATATTGGGAGTCTGGTGGACAGAATTCGCCCCCATCCCACAAGCCTCTGGGGAGAGGGAGAGGAATGAGCTGTACAGTGTGGGAGGGTGACAAGGGGGGTAGGACACAACTGCCCTTTTAAGTACAGGGGAACTGAGAGATGGCTACGAACAGCTTAGAGGAGTTGCAAACCTGGCGCTTTGATAGAAAGAGAGGCAAGCAATTCCTCTGATCTATTTGCTGAGCTGGAGCCAGCAATAAAAGGGAAACTGCTTTTCCCTTTAGCATCTTCCCCTTGCTTCAGACCTGGCTGTTGCATACATGGAACATAGTGGGTAAGGGGGAAAAATTATTTTTCAACAGTATAAAGCAACCTCTTTTAAAACCTGCACTTCGACAAGATGGACTTTAAATCCATCTTGTGTCAGGCCTACCCTGGATGCTTTTTTGGTAACTGTTCTTGTGGCCCTGAATCAGTGCTGCATGCAGCAAACTAACTGTCAGACCACAGATGCAGGTTATTCACATGGGGCTGAACAGAGACCCTCAGAAGGGCTTAGAAACTGAAAGCCAGGTGGCAGGGTTACGCAGAAGTGGTAGACAACAGGGGAAGGGTCAGTTTGGAATATCTGTTCTTTTTCCTTTGTTGAAAAAGTGCAATTTTAAGACTGAACATGACTCGCCCGAATGCCCTGTTAAGATTCCCAAGCAAATGTTAACTGGACGCTGTTACAAAAACACAGTAAAGCACACAACCTGCAACATAATTCAGCACGCTGTGTGTGTCAGAGAGAATGTTTCCCTTGTCCATTTCTGAAGCACCTCAGTGGAACAGTAATATTAAAAAGTACTAAATTATTCTGTAACAAAGGTGTTTCTATAAAAATGCCCCAAAACTGCTTCTGATGACACTATAAAAAGCAGGTTAGGGAAGCCTGCAACAGCAACTCTGCTCTGAATGTCAGCCACGTACTTACAAAAACAGTACCGAAAACTAGATAGCAACCATCCTTAAAAACCATGGTCAGTACATGAAAGGACCAGAGAATACAGGGAGAAGGAAAACTGGCTTTGGGGAAAAGCGAAGCTGAGCAGACATCACTGATAAAAGGCTAATGTTAGCAGTGCTCGCCCCTTATTACCTGAGGTGGAGTAGGTGTGGAGGTGGGTCTCACGATGGGAGGCGTAGGGTTTCTGCTGCCTCCTCCGGACATAATTTCTTCTGTTATGTCTTTGCCCCCCTGATTTGGATCCCGGATTCGGATCTAGAGGATTGAATACAGAAGTATGTCAAACTCATTAGATAACAGCATAGAGGGCAACAGAGGCAGCAAGTAAGCACAAGCCACATAAATCTCATAACATGAAGTATTACATATAATGGATTCTGTATCAAACTCAGCTTCATTAACCAGACCTGTAACTGCTAGATGATAGGGCTCTGGTTTAAGTGACTACTCTTTGGGCATGAGGAAATACAGTTTAACTGAATAAGCTTCAACAGGGCAGTATATCCATAAGTCTTACATCATTGTTTAAGCAACTTGTATCATTGCCAGAGCCAGAATGACAGTAAAACAATTAGAAAAGGTATCACTCATTGTGCATGACCCGTTAAGTATACAGTTTTTCATGTTGCAGATTAAACGCACTAAGACCTGGAAAATTTACAAGACACTGATCTGCCATAAAAATAAACCTGGTTGTCACAGGCTGACAGGAAAGGCAAAGGTGAAGGATTATCAATGAGGAGGTCCAAATGCATCTCTTGGATTTGAAATCCAGTACTTCTGGCACCACCTGGGTTGGCAAGAGTGAACTGGGGGTGGTTCAATTTCCCACTACCTTAAAAAAATACCAACCCCCCCCCACACACTGGGGAAAAACAGTATCAAAGAAAATTCATAAAACCCTTGAAAACCTTGTGAAATGAAACACAATGCACATGTTGGATAATTCTCTTTGCAACTGTATTTAATCCTGGAATACAAAAAGCCCGTATATTGTCCAAAATGAAATGTTAACAATTCTGTAATATAAGAACACGCTAATCAAGTCCTCCGCCCACTACCTACTTATGCGTACCACTTTTGTATCTACTCAGAGATAGATACACTTAAAAACCAACATACTTGCTTTTTCAGCACCAAATTTATATAAAAAACCATGACCAGACTAATTCAAATGTGAATGCTTGGCTGATACTGAGCTGTTCAGACAGGAATGTAGCTCTTTAAAAAAACTGACAGCATTCTGAACTCAACTATTCCACTTTAAATTATTTTATTTCCACAAAAGTGGAAATAAACTGGAAACTGAAAATTGTGTTATAATCTCCTTCGTGTACTCACACTTGGGTAGAAATCAAGATTTATCATTTTAAAGAACAGGAGACAAAAATGAAAGAATTGGGGACTCCAGTTCCATCCTTTTCTAGTTATCTAAAAACCTATGACCTTCTTTTGGGATCATTCATATTGGGTAAATAGGTGGAAAAAATTCCAAAGCTTTATTGAACAGCTGTTGGATGTTGACCTTGGGAGCTTCCAGTAATATGTTATTAATTAGATAATTTTAGATTTCCATTAATATTGAAACACTGGTGCCATTCATGCGTGTTTGCCAAGCCTCTCCAAAGCCTCCTTCAATTAATTTTGTAAATTCAGTGCTATTTTGTAGAGACCCCTATAGGAAATGGGGACTATGTTTCAAAGTCCCTCTAACACTCAATGCAAGGTCTTTATACTAATTGGATGGAGGTTTAAAGAGATTCTTCCTAAAAGTTTTAGCAAGTGTCACTGGAACGGGCCATCAATCCTCTTTTTTCAGTCAACAAAGTACAAGGCTAGCAGTAGCTGCAGCACTTTTCAATGCAAGCTTTATATGGTGGATTATCTTTATCCTCAGGTCTCTCTCACACATACTCATTCTAGCGAAGAGGAGTGAACCAGAGACGTTCTTTTATTGTTTTTATTTTTTTTACTATCTGACAAAATAGAAAACAGGGGCTGATTTTCAGGGGAAAGGTACATGTGGTATGTGTGCAAATGCAATAAATTGGGTACCTAGGGATGATAGTTATCTTAAATGTGTCAAGTATGACAGTTCATGCCCATTAAAGAAATAATGTAATATATTTAATTTAAAAGAGGATGTACTAAACAAATCAGTTATGACAAACACAAATACAAGCAAAGAAGTACACCCTTCAGGTTCAAATTCTACCAATGTATGAAAAAGTAACTATATTTATGAATTAATAATATTCAATTATCAGACATAACTGAAGAACAACTATAGTAGTAATGAGATGCAAAGTTTTATGTTAAATGGATTTTTAGCCATTTTTGCACTGATGTTACCTGCAAGTATAGACAAAGGATTTCACTCTAGAGGACTGGCAAAGACTAGCTACAGCTTGGGCAGTGGCAACAGAATATTCTCCTATAATGCCATACAATGAGATGCTTCAAGTTGGAGTGATCAACTCAGTGGGTTACAACACAGTTTAATTTCTCTACCCATTCAGTATCTTTTAATTAGGCTATTAACACAGTGGGAAGGCAATTACGACCAATCCTGCTGATATCAGTAAGAATGGTACTTGTTCACTGCCATTCAGGCTGGGATCACAAGGGAAGCCAAAAAGCCATGAAATGATGGTAAGTTTAGTCTCTTTCAAAGTGGTGGAGAATAGGAAGGAAGTTTCACAGCCCCAGATATTTATGTACGTTCCTTACCCACAAGCTCAAAGACAGGTTTGAAGTATTGTTTCTTAAAAGTGACAGAAATCAATCCACACTTGCAAAATCTGACAAAAATATTTATATTCCACTCTAGTTAAGATGTTATAAAACCAAAAAAGGGGTTAAAATACAAAAGTGGAGATAAGAAAGCGTCAACTATAACAGCAAAATGGAGCAGTCAGCTATAAAAGCCCCAGAGACGCATGAGAAGATAACGGTCTCATCTAAATATACCATTTATATCAGTGGTTCTCTTCAATGTTCACACCTTGCCATATACCACAAATGGAGCTCCCAAGCTAAGTCCTAATAAATTAGGCTCTCTTACCGTTTTTTTCTCTCTCTTAGCTGGGGGAGGCTGCTGCTGCTGTGTAGGCACTATGATGGGTGCTGACTGATACACTGGCTGACTTGGGTAAAAAGGGGTGCCTAGGAAATCACAAGACAGAAATAGTTAGTTCATTTGTAAATGAATAAAATTGTCAGTTGGAGAAAACCCTTTGGATCCTCCTTCCACTGGAAAGGGCGGGCCATGAAATAATGAACTTAAACTGCAACAAGGAAAATCTATGATCGGTATCAAGTAAAATGTTCTAACTCTATGTTGGTTAAGCTAACTCTAAAGGTGGCTAAGCTCTCCCACGGGGGGCAGGACACAAAGTCTGAATTGTAGCATGGGAGACTGAAGTTAAATATTAGAAAGAACTTCTTAACTACACAGTAAAGCACTCGAGCAGACTTCCTACCGAGGCTGTGGATTCTTCCATCGTTGCCTGGAACAGGGACGAACCTATCTGGAGTGAGGGGCTAAACTAGAGAGTTTCTTGAGGGTCTCTTCAGCCCTTTTTCCCTATCGTTCTTTAGAGAAATCCTACTCTCAGTACATTTCTGGAGTAGTCTGTGTGCTCCTCCTTTAAGAGTTCTGTCAAATAAGCAACTGCCATCTCAAGACTAAATCTGGAGAGGAGAGAACTTACCATACCAGCAACTGGAGTTCAAGATCTGTTCTCGGCATACATACTTCACTAAGGAGATGTATGAATCTCAAGCACACAAGCTTGTGAGACTTTTTTGTCCTGGTATTACCATATAGTACATGCATGTCCCCCTTTGCCTCATGCTCTTGGACAGTGGCATAAGGGTGCTGTGTGCTTCTTACTTCTTGGTTTCCTTTCAGACTTCCAGGTACTCGTAAGACAGTTCTGCTTTTTATCAAGTGAAGACACTGAATAGCACAGGTAGCCATCTGCCCTGCACTCGCATCGAAAATCACTCGATTTATTCTTCAGCTAGGCTAACATTCAATGGAAATAAAATTATTGTATGGCACTTCCTCGAGGAATTTCCTAACTGTATCTGTGCATGATATACCAAAAGGTAGCCTTTCATTCATGCAAGTGAGTAGTGAAATCCAATAAAACAAGCAAACCTCAGCCTAGTGAAATTTAACCTATAACTTGCACATTCAGTTTGTGCTCCTGCAGTGGAAAACCAGAACGAAAGGGCCTGAAGAGGTTTCTATTTCTTGGCTGAATACCTGGAAGAGGCGGCTGCATACCAGAAAGCATTTAGAAACTCCTGATTTTAAACTGCTAAAAGTTGCAGCCACTGGTGGAAACTGCAGGTAATTCTAACAAATAACGTGGCGGTTTGACTTAATTTCTTCAAGAGGAGTTTTTTGGCGTTTTTTTCTTTCTTTTTTTTTTGCAGTAGCTGAATTTTCTGCTATCTATGTAATTATTTGCAAGGTCAACATCACAGCAATGAGTAAGCACCCTACAAACCTTATTGAATTTACATTCACAACTCCCACATGGAAAGGAAGCATTGTCTTCCTGATTTTAAAGATGGGAAACTGAAGCAGAGAGACACAAAATGTTCTGCCCACAGGCACAGACAAAATCTATGTTAGGATATCCTGAGTTATGGCTGGTGTTGTCACCACAAGACCCTACCCCCTTCTCTCGTGTGGCAACATCAGACTGTTTTTTCGTGGATGTGTTAAGCTAGCTACTTCAGCTTTGAGGCCAGCATGCTATGTGACAGGAGGAGTTTGGTTAACAAGAAGACATGGGATCAATGATTACACTCCTAGAAGGAGTTCAGTGTACTGATTACATAGGTGCTTTGTTCCCTTTGACCAGATATTCATGGATCACGTTATAGATTATTTTATTAGGAAAGGCCCGCTATGGACTTTAATGGCAAATGCTTCCTTTAAAAGAAAAAGGTTAAAAAAGCAAATGCTGAAAAGCAAGAGCAACCCTTGAAAGAAATACAGCTGCCAGCTGGAAAACAGAGGCTTCATCTCTTCTCTATAGTGAACCAGTCTTCTGCACCTACTGCATGTTCATTCCCTGTAGTTCAATGCTCATCACACTTCACCTTCGTTCACTCCCACTTTGCATCTATCGTGTACCTTGTTCTCTTGTAATAACAAAGGCTTTCGTATTTAAACTGCATATTTTCTGATTGTTGCCACTGTCTAAAGTCAATGCATGATGCTCAGGATTGGCTTCTTTATCTCCAAGCAGACAAGGCATATTTACATTCTCCATAAGAAAGCTAAAGAGTGTCCAAAGTCTCCTACAGTCAGGAAGCAATGGTAGGAGAGAAATGGGTGATCAGAGGCTAATCTCTAGTCATCTAGTGTGCATGCTGGCAACCTCTTCCTTGACTAGAACTTCTTTGCCTGGCTGGAATTAAACAGCCCTCGTCGTACTGGAAGGCTGCACTCTAGATTATCATCCCTGGCCTGCTAGCTCAGCACACTGATACTCAGCAGACACAGCAACCTTAGAGCAGGCAGGGACTGAAAGATTACAGCCCTATGTGGGAAGAAACCAGGGCAGCTCAAAGAATAGAGAAGAAATTATAAGCACAACTTTTCCAAACTAAAAAAGTGAAGCAGAAAAATGGTATCTGGAGAGTTGGGAGGGACTCAGAAGCCAGACAAAAGAATCAGCAGAAAAGCAATAAATTACAACTATCCCCTGTGCTCTTCAAGTTAGAGTATCCTAATTAAACAGCAATTGCCACATTTATTTTCTGTATTTCTCTAGCAGTGTTGTTTTCTTTATTTCTCTAGCAAGGTATACAAACAGAAGTTATCTTTTTCTACCACCCAATTCATTCGGAGATCCCCAATCCAAAGGAAGTGATATAATGGTAAATATCCGGGGCATTATTCCTAGCCATATATATTAGCTGTATGTGATAGCTGAAGGAGAAAATGATTTTCAGTTATATTATCTTCCTTAAAATCAGTTTGCATTTCTTAATTTGCATATAATTTTGTTAATAAACTGGGATTATAAACCATTTAAAATCATCTTAATTTTAGTCCAATTCTAAAGCTCAACAATCGAGAATTAAATATTAAAAACTAGAAACATAAGAAGTTTATAACTAAAGAAACCAAAAAGATTTATGACTATTCATATTAAGGGATAAATAATCACTAGTGACATTCCACACGGCAAACACATTTTATAAAACGCCAAAATGTTGATATCTACAGATGAAAAGCATTATAGATGGAATTGAGTAGCAGCAGTAGTAGGATGCAAAAATCTTGAGATTTTTTAAATATTCCCACAAACCAATAATAGTGCATTTTAAAAACGACCCAAAAACAACATGACGACACATATTCAATTACTGAGGACAGAAACTGTCGTCTTACAACAGGATCATGCAGATGGGCCCCTACCGGTTTCCGAGGGGCTCTGCACAAGCACAGGGGTCCATCTGCCTAGCTCCTATTGCTGAATATGGCCCTCCATAGTAAGTAACTACTGCTGAGCTTACAAATATATATTGTTACTGCTGCAGAAGTTGCGAAAACTGATCCATGTTACTAAATTGATTCTACATTTTAAAAGGGAAATTATCAACAACTGCCAGCCACATGTAACCAATATTCCAAATTAGATGCATTTTAATAATGGCTAAATCCCACCCCCTGTGCAAAAAGATGGGGTATATACACCTCATACAGGAATAGGTTCCTATTCCTAACTGAGACCAAACTATTAATAAGAAAATAGCTGCTCTAAAAAACTACAGCATACACACTGGGGGAATGAGAGGAGGTTGCAAAGAAGCTGTGAAACAGCCACATGGAAAAGCAAATGGCCAAGGCAGGGAAGCTGTAGGAAGGAGCAGTGCTCTTCTGCTTAACACAGGATCCACTGGTGAGAACCCAGAAGACCATTCCCCTCCTCTCTTCCCTTTACCGAGGGGAAGTGATGGCCCGAGAATTAAAGGAGTCCAGGACTAGAGAGTCCCAGGCTGGGGGAAGACAGAGGGCACACAACCTCTTTGGACCTTAGGACGTGACTTTAAACTTTCTCTTGCCCTGATGGGGGGTGACTGACTTATGGGTGACAGGACCAACATGCAAGGCTTGGCCACGGCAGGTGAGGGAGGGAGTCATGCATGCTAACACAGCTTTTGACAGGGAGCCAGAGAGAAGAGTCTGCTTCCTCTTAGGAATGAATATTACTGGTTTTTAAAAGTTAAATATAATATTTAGGTTTGGAGTTCACAAAACTACTCTTATTTAAGAAAAAAGTGCACGTCTGTCTCTGCTCACACACGTCACACTAACTGTCAACATTTAATTTCTTATTATGGAACTGTTACATCTGGAGAATTCCCACAAAGTCTTTGGCCAGCCAAACGCCCCTACAAAAAGCTCACTCTGTCCCTCCACAAAATAGATCCCTTGAAATGGCCGAATGATTTATTAACCTTTTCTACTATTAGCAAATTGATCATAAAGCTGTCGACATGTTGTGAATGCTCTCCCTGTTCCTGTCATATTTGATTCAAAAGGTTATTTGTGCAACAAATATAAGCCCATAAGATGTCCAGAAGCAGTTCAATTTGACTGACCACCCAGGTTATAAAGCTTTGTTTTTTCTCCGTTTCTAAATGCCAAATAGAAGGTAGGGCAGGATGGCACCGTAGAGACTGGTTTAGAAAGGCATGAGCTATTGTAGCCCGCAACCTACTTCATCTTGTGCTAGTGTACAAGCTCAGGCCTCTCTGAACTGGTTAGTCTCTAAGGTGCCACCCTTCCCTACCTTCAGGCTAACATGGTTCAAACGGTTGAAAAATGACCAAGGCTCATCTATATTAGAGTTCTGTCAGCACTGCTATGTTAGCTATGACTATGAAAAGCTTTGCTGGCAAAATCCCCAATGTTGATGCAGCTCCGCTCCCAGAAGGTCTCTGGTGCTCAGGGAAACTAATGGAGCTCTGCCGGCAGGCGAATTCGTGTTGACAGCGTTGCATCTATGTGAGGAGGTTTGCTGCCTTGGCTCTGCTGTGGCAGCTGCAGCTGTAGGAGAGCTAAGGAGGCTGAGCCATGTCCTGTGGATTTAGCTCTTCCAGAAGAAGTTTTTCTGCCTCTAGTTATGCCAGCTCCCCTGAACAATGCGAGTTCTGCTGGCAGAAGCCACCTTCTGCCAGCCGAGCAGCAGCCATGCCGGAGGTTTTGTCCACACAGAAACACTGGCTGTAGGATGCAATCTTTTCACACCCGGTAGCCACTGTAACTCTACCAATGGAGCTTTGTTATGCAGATAAGGGGCTAAGAAATGTTAACTGCTACATTGCTATACATGTAGTCAGTGCTTAGCTTAATGGAACTGGCACTATCAGGCATTTTCACAATGCATTAATAAATAATGGCGACTGAACGGTAATTAAAAAATAGCAAATGCTCTTCTTCACACAAGATTAAGTGCAGCCATTCCCAAGTGCTCATGCATACCAAAACCGGCTAGCATGAATCAGAGGACTGAATAATAAGGACTGTGACATGTTCAATTTGAACAGCTATATGGGATTCAAACAAGTGCCCAGGAAATGGAATTAAAATATTTAAACAGATCTAACACAATAAGAACAAACCAATAAAACATGATCACCTACAGAAATACCACCTCCCACCCCCACCAGTACCACTACAACCCCTGCCCTGCTTACCATAAGCATTGGGGAATTCTCCAGGACCCGGTCCTGGATAAAATGGGCCTGGCCCCGGTGGCTGAACAGGATACTGCTGCGGAGGCCCCACGTACGGAGGACCGCTATGACGATACTGGGGAAGAGAAATTACAAGGAATTTACAACTAACTGGCAAACAACATGGCGTCATACATGGAAGCTGCAGTTAACCAGGTTGGCAACCCCCCAGGCCCCCTCCCCAAAAAACCCAACCATAAGAATGAGATGATGAAACCATGCTATACAGATTCAGATTGCTTGCCTGCCAAAAAGAATGTCGTAAGGATGAAATGCAAGCTGTATAATCTGAGGTAAAGACATGCAGGAAACCAGAGCTGAAATGCACAATACTCAATTTGATTTCTGTAATGCAGTAAGCTCATGAAGCCCAGTGCTTTATAGCAACAGCACAGGTATTAAACCAATTCAAGGGCATTTATGGTACTAGATATTTTCTAATAGTTTAGTTTCTCATGATCTCTTGTAGGAAAAGGAAACTATTTCATCTAAAATATAAAAAGATATAGTTTATGATTACCAACTCCCCTCTCTTCCCCGCCCTCTGCCAAGCCAGAGAAAGGGAGATTTAATGAAGTAGAGCTTATGCTGCTAATAACTCTATTAGTTTTCTCTCTCCACCCTTTCCTACAGTCTTTGAGGATGGCCTTTTTTAAATCCAGGTGTATTACCCAGCTGTAATAGGTTCCAGGTGCCTAGGCAATATATTACCTGTGGTATACAGTACTGGGGGCCCTGGGGCATTGGATACGGCATTGGCAGGTGGTTAACCATCATGATGTGTTGGTTGGTTTGATACACTGCAGTTGGTGTTTGTGCACCAGGACGGATGGAAGGGCTGCTGTTCTGGATGGTAGCTCTTGGAGGCTGTATTTGAGGCCTCTGAAAAAACTGGGGGAAGGGAAGTGGGGGAAAAGGTCATTTTCCCTGAAAAGTTAAAGTAGTTTCAACATCAAACAACAGCAGAAAAAAAACCCCACAGTATTATTAAAATGAAACATTCAAAGGGTTGCCACACACTCAGAAAACTGAAGGACCATGTTTATTAATCTTTAGATATGAGCTCCATATAACAACCCCCAGTTTTAAAAAGCACAAGGAAAGAGAAAAGCAGACTGAATAAAAGCGAACTCTCAAGCTCTGATTTGTAACCGTACAACCATTAGTTTGTGTCTAGTAAATTATATGCACAAGCTTTCAGCCTGGTAGTAAATGGAAAGAATTCTCTGCTAAATATATATTTTACAGGCTGGGGCTATTACAGAAAGGTCACCTTTACAAGAAATGTGCTACAGGAGTAAAAGATCAAGGAAAGTGCTCCAAAAGAGCTAACACCCAAACAACTAGGAGGAGATCAGAGATATCCCAATACCTACCCTCTTTGTCCGATTAAAATTCTGAATGAGCCATTTGTCCTGCATTCCTTCTTCAAACGGGTGGCAACCCCTCCCCGAGTTGCACCAATTTTTTCCATCACATCTGCATGAAATAATCCACCACACAAGTGTAGCCCACACTCAAAGACCCAGGAGAAAAGCAACCTGGTGAAATGTTGCTCAGATCTCACCCTCTTAAGACAGGCACCAGCATCCAAGTCATGGAAACATTTGTGGCACTAGAAGACTGACCACCTACTAAAACTTTAATAGCCCTAAAAATTAACTAGGTAAGATATGCATCTGACAATAATACATTCACTATATGATATAGAGACATTTATGCCATGCAGAACCAGTAGTTAAAATTACCTGAATGGGTCTGAATCCTCCCTTCAGTAACGAAGCAAGAAAGCAGCAGGAAACAGAAAGAAAGCCAATGGAACAGCTTATAGATCAATAGGAAGGAGTAGGTTATAACATGCACCCTAATGCACAGTTTCATTAATCTTTCTCTCCAGCTTTCTGTAATAGGTTAAGTCAAACAGCAGGAAAATACTGAACCGATATGAAATAATCTTCTATCAGAATCCCAATGGCAACAAATAATTTTTTTTTCTAGAACATCTTACACTGAATAAAATAAAATAAAAATAATAATTTGCAGCAGACAGGATACTGGAGGAAGATTTTATGTTCCTAACATCAACATTTTTTCTTCCCCTTTTCTAGCCCTTTAGAAAATCCAGAAGTGGCGTTATGTGCAAAACAGCAATAAGCCATGCTCAGCCCCTGAACCTGACCTCCAACTCTGCACCAAGGCTGGGAGAACAGGAGACACTGTGTATTCAGCTGTTAAGCAGAAGTAAGATAATCACATATCACTCTACAAACAAGACTGCTGATTTATCAAGTGCAATAAAGCAAGTGGTCAATCTGTAGTAAACTATGAGCAGGCAGAGGGGAGGGTCAATGGCTATGGTGGAGTGGGGAGCTGGACTGGGCTTTTCTAGCCCGATTTTGGGAAAGGAGCTGGCCTGTATAATTTACGGTGTATTCACTGTGAGGGGTAAGAGCAGGGTGGAAGGATCCTGGGATACGTCTGGGCCAGAAAACAACAGCAGCGATAATAATCCCTGCTCCTTCTTGAAGACTGGGAGGAAGCTAAGCAACTTCTGCATTGACTAATTTCTCCAGGCAAATCAGTGATTTCTCCCTATGTCTGAACTCCAGCTAAAATGAAGCACCAGCAAAACATTTCTTACCAAACCAATTAAATCTGGCTGAAGAACCATACCATTAATCACACTTTACAAGATGTTTTGAACCAGAAGTTTTAATTATTTAGAAAGAAGGCAGTGGTGGTGAAGATGAAAGACAAAAAGACCAAATTAGAGCCATGTCGATGCGAGTATAAACAAGGTGGTTGCCCAGACATGGGGGGGTGGGGGGTGGAAATACCTCTAGATGTATAAGAAAATGTGCTACATTCATGCTGATAGTGCCTGTAATTTGCAGGTCATCCAATGTCCAGTGAGACCAGACAGAGTGAAAACAAATATAACTTCATCCCTGTCCCCAGAGCTTCTATCTAACACTTTAATTTCTATAATCTCTTGCAATCACAAAAGTATCCCCCAAATCAGGACTCCCCAAAGACAGGCTACAACAAGCAGGTAAGTAATGTTCAAAGATCATGGTTGCAACTCTAGTTATTCTTCAGGTGTCAGCAACTGGCTTACAAATATGGGGTTATTTCTGGCCCACCAGCTACTTACAGTGGATCCT
>NW_005842063.1:1679830-1704573 GCF_000455745.1 Alligator sinensis | reverse complement strand
TGTGGGGGGGGGGGGGGGGGTGGAGAAATCAAACAACCTAATAACCAATAAGAGAGATAAAAGTTTTTGTATATATTCATGGTAACAAGGGACTGGAGACTGAATGTCGATCTCTCTTTATCACTAAATTGGCTAGCCAGAGTTTTAGCCTTCTAAATCGGTATGATTCTACAAGTGAAGAAAAATTAACACAGTTTATACATTTAAAGTATAAGATTCTGGTCACCTGCCACTGGAAAAGACATGTTAAAATTCTCCAATAAAAGTCCCTCCATCCTCAGGAGCAATGAAGAAGCCTGTTGGCAAACATGCAATACAGACCACTGACACGGGACAAAAGAAACTCATGGAACTGGAAAGCACTAAGTTGGGGGTGTATTTTCATGAGAATCACCAGGACACAGTGCGTCGAAAAGATCACGTCGACTTGTCTCAAGTCACGGGGGTGAAATGCTGAACACAGTCTGCTTCCAGGAAAACAAGCTGGCTCTTCTCTGCGCTGTGACAGGTGGGATGAAACTGCACTTTGGACCAAAACACGGTGCGTTCCAAAGCACGTGGAGTATTTAGCAAGCTCGCTTGGGCCTCGTTAACTATTACACAGCTGTCTCCCTCTGCAATTCTGCAGTAAAAATGAGCCCCCCAGCGAGGAGAGCACCGGGGTTTGAGAAACTGCAAACTATTTGTTGTAGCAGAAATATCTAAAAGCCAGTTACAGCTCTGGGCAGGGAGAAGATAGTTAAGAGCAAGATGATTTCATTACTTATAAAACCACAGATATTAGGAAATCAAGGAAGCTGTGTGCATGTAAAAGCAGTAGGAGACGGGAATCAAACCCACCACTTCAAGTAATAAATAATGTGGTCATAGCTCTTGTTCTAAAGCTTGTAAGTGAGAGCTCTCTGGAGGAATTAATTGAATTATTTTTAGCTATAGCAATGCTACCAAATGAAAAACTAAGCCCTTAATTCTAGAGAAAGGCAGAAATCCACAAGAGCAGAGAACAGCTCATTTGACCTCTATGTAGGTTCCACCATGGTCAAAATGAGTAAGTCCTAGTTAGAACATTTTACAGACTATCATTTCCTCACCTCTCCCAAGTTAAGCGGCCAATGGTCAAAACTGCTCTTTAATTACACTGTTGTGCAGCTCTGATTTGCTAACAGTTCAAATGCCACAAACGGACTTGCAAATACAAATGCATATAAATTAGGCAGAAGTACTGCAAATAGTAATGTACATAGTGCAGCCATGACAAAAATGACAACATTCAAAATGATGGCTGACACTGTGCATGTATATAGCTAGAGCATCAAAGTATACATATTATGTTATCAGGGCTAATATTTACAAAATACTAAACCATGGCAATGTTCTTGTTAGAAATTCTCCACACCATCAACCGTTCCTTAACCACCCCCAAATAATCCCTCCTAGGCCTTATACCTAATAAGGCTTTAATTTACGTGAAAGACATACTACAATAATAGTTGCACAAAATTGGAAAATATTGTCTAGCATGTTTACAAACACTGAGCCTCAAACCAAATGTTTCTAATGCACAAACTCAAAAAGATGCTTTTCCTTAGGAAGTACAAACATAGCCTTTTAATCACAGCTTCGTTATT
Source organism: Alligator sinensis (assembly GCF_000455745.1). Lineage (NCBI taxonomy): Eukaryota > Metazoa > Chordata > Crocodylia > Alligatoridae > Alligator > Alligator sinensis. The sequence goes on along the minus strand of NW_005842063.1, from coordinate 1,702,945 downwards.
GGGTTTGTTTTTTCTTTTTCAATTAAAAATCACTTCTCAACTACACGAAAAACAAAAGATATAGAACAGGTCCATATCTAGGGTATGTGTAAACAATACAGAGCTCTTACCTAAGAATTGTTATCCTTACAAAGTGAGGCAGGTGTCATCATGCCCATTTTACAGATCAGGAGACTGAGGCAGAGAGGGAAATAACCTGCCAAAGATCACTCAACAGGCCAGTGGCATTCTTCCAAGTCCTAGTACCCTGCCCCACATACTAGGCTTCACTGTGAACACAGGACTGGAAAGAACTTCCAGGGTCAGTAGGTTCAGTCCCTTGCTGCTGCAAGCAACCACAGCATATATCCATTTTTGTAAACAGCTCTACATCTTTTTTAAAGTAGTTTTTTGCTCCTCAACTAATATGAAAAGGCTCTTCAAGAGATTTATTCTGATGGCTAGAAATCTTTTAAATTTCAAGCATAAATTTATTCATGACGAGTGCATACCCATTTATTCTTGGGCAAACACTATGCTTCTAGACAGCAATCTCATTGCCCCTCAGCCAACATTTTGCTAGGTTAAGCAAGCCAGACTCCTATCTTCTCTTGTAAGACAAGCTCTCCATTCCCTGGACCATTGTAATAGGCTTTCTTTGCACCTGTCCCAGTATGAGCCTTCCATAGGAGGTCTCATCAGGACCTTATACCATAGCATCAAAGCTGCCTTTTCTTACAGAAAAATAACTCTTGTGGCACGCTCCAGGATCACATTTGCCTATTTCACAGCCCAATCACACTGGTGGCTCATAGTCATCTTATGATCAACCAGTATACCCAGGTTGGCCTTCTCAGTCATTTACAGATAATGAGCTCCCAGCAAAGAGAGGAAATTCTTATTAGCCACTGGAGTCCAAGCTCCCAGCTAACAGAGGAGATCCTTATTAGTCACTGGAGTCCAAGCCCCATTTCTATTCCATCTACTAGATGTCTAAACCTGTGCTGTCTTTTGCCCCAAAAGCATGTCTCACCTTAGAAGAGCTCCCCAATTCTACCCAGGTAGGTCCCTTACTCTGATATTCTCCGAGTGTGCCTCCAGAGCGCATAAGCACTAAGGAGGGAATCGCCTACAAAAAATGCTGGGTGTGACTGTTTGTACAAAGCCTTGATCCCCAGGTGTCTGACTTGCGGCTGCACATTACCTACCTCAATCATTTCACAATTCAAATCACTTTAGGGCAATTTGATTAAGAAAAAAAAAATCCAGATGCTTTCACTGAGGCTGGGCTGTGGAGGAGGGAAGGGATGCAAGAGACAGGGGCCAGAAAGAAAACATGCAAAACGGAGCCTGACTTTGTAGCCCAGAAGGGAGGGCAGTCCACTAGAAGGGAATTTCTGCTCCGAAAGGTACTTATACATTTTGCATTAAATAACTACTGGATAAAATGCATAAGCAGCACTGGGAGCAGAACTACGGATTCCCTGTTTTCCAAAGGACTGCCCCATGCGCTAGATCACAGATTCATGCTCCCTCTGGTTTTCCCTCCTTCTGGTTACGGTCTCAGCTTTACCATGAGGAATGGAAGATACCTTTCAAGCCTGCTGGTTACGGCACCTTCCTGGGAAGTGGGAATTCAGGTCTCCCACTTGCCTGACAAGAGCCTAACCACCAGCCCACTGGGCAAATGTGGGTGGATCTTCCTTCTCCACCACCAGAACTACTACTATTGCTGGTACCTCTTCTAAGGTGTTTACAGTTCAGACGAAAGGGTAGATGAAAAACAGCTGTATTATCAGCTTTTTCATGGACTTGAACAGGATGGATTAGAATTGCATTCAGAGATCTAGTCACCCAAAAGATATTATGCCTCACCTAGTCATCTAGTAAATGGAATAGGATCTGGCCTTAAATGCAAGATTTTGTATTTTGTACTACCGTTTGTCCAGTTTTTATTACTCCAGCCATTCCCATATGATATCCTAATTTTCCCCGGTATTAATGATGCTTTCTAACTCGGTCATCAACATATTTCATCAGCACACTCTTATTTTTTGTGTCAACATTATGAGTGGAAATATTAAATAAGGAGTCCCAAGACTGATCCTCAAAGACCTCCACTAGCAACCCATCTCCAGCACAATAATTCCCATTTCAACACTGGGTGCATCTACATGAGACAAAACCCGTGCTAATAAGCTACTGCGTAATGTTATTAGGCTACTGTACAGTAAACGTCACTAAAACTGTGTGCCGGTGCTACTCCACAGTGGCGCAAGTTACTGCACATTGATTTAGTGCCTGGTTCTCCAAGTATTAAATGTAATGCACAGTAACTCCGGTGCACAAATGAACATGTAGACACACTCATTGTTTCTTTTATCTGCCTTGTAACAAATCCCTTTATCCACCTCACAAGTCTTGTGTTAATCTCCTCCTTCTCTAGTTTGCCCAAGTCTTCCATGGAGTAACATATGAAATGCTTTGCTCAAGTGCAGGTAGAATCTACAATGTGCTCCCTGTCCAGAAAATCAGTAATTTGCTCAAAGGTATCATCTTGACCTGGCATAATTTACTTTTGGTGCACCCATGCTGCATTGTATCCTGTCCTCCCTTACCCTGTGTCCATAAACTGTGTCTAGCAGGAGTAACAAGAACAAGCTATGTTTATTTAGTCTTTCAGATATAATACACATCAGACACTTGCCTATCCATTTCTGGTCAAATGAACTGATAACTGTAATAGGATTGCCACAAATTAAGCCTTGCAGCCTCTTAAAGAGTGCCACTCCGACCCCATCCCTGCCCAGTCCGCTGCTCTTTCTGTTCCCTGCCCCCTACCTCCCCAGTCTGCCGTGTGCCACACACAGAGGCTGCCCATGCCACGTGTGGCACCTGTGCTGCAGGCTGGCCACTCCCAGTGTAGAGGAAGTAACACCCCCCACCTCACCACCACCTGCTTCCCAATCTAACCCCGCATAGGAGAGGCTGCGCACGCCAGCACTCTCGCAAAGTAACCACACAGTTGCTGACAAAGGAGATGGAACCAATTGAAAAGTACATAAATATTTGTAAGTATAAAATATAAAAATAGCGTTTTATCATTGGGATGGGATAATGGCGGCACTATTGAAACGCTGAATCCCTTGCTGATCTAATAATGCTGACAATTTATCGGGCAGTTACTAACTTGACTCTCAAGCAGGTCTTTGGAGAAGCAGACAAAGAAAGTCAAGGAACAGGACAGAGAGGGAGCATTCTGGTTCTTCTCGGACTATAAATACTTTATGAAAATCATTTACAAGCCATGGTAAAACGACATGCCTTTACAGGTGAGTTACTCCCCCCATTTTGTTAATCTAAGAGAAAGCTCTTGACATCACAGTTCTGATCAGCTGGAAGACGGCAGACTCTGTCATGAATCTAAAAGTGCCAATAAACCATATTTATTGTTAAAAAATACCATGCTAATACAAACAAGTCCTACTTGATTCTTAATAGAATACGGTAAGATTTTAAGAAAAAAATGCCTGTTAATATAAATGCCACAGGAAAAAAAATTGAAGTGATTTTGGCAACAGCCTCTGATCAGATTTACTAGCTCTTGGCTGAAAGCAATATTACATGAAAAGCACTTGTGTAAATTGTGCAAAGACTATAGTAACCTCAAGCTAAAATTGGACAAACTAAAGCTCTGTAGCTAGGAAATTAGCCTTACGATGAAGACAGTAATGTCAGAAAGGGAAAGAAAATGTTTCAGTTTATACTCAGCCTTATTTTTGTTTCTAATTCTATTGGCTTTTTCTGAATATCCATTTTAAAGTCTTTAAAAAAATTAAAGGCTACTTTAAATTTCTGACTTCCGGGTAGAAGAAAACTACACAATACTATTTTTTTCTTTTTAAAAACCAGGGCCAGAAGCATCAAAATGGCTCATTCTCCACAAACAAACACACATACAAATAGAGGAACATCAAATTACAGATCTGTAACATCAAAACTAGCAAGAATGGCCTGGTTGGCTTTTCTGTCCGAGTCCCTGATTTGAACACAGGCTCTGGCATTTAAAGGAAAACACAAATTGACAGTGCTTTTAAAGATATATTCTTCAAACACGTTATACTGCCATTTTGCCTAATTCCAGAAGGTGAAACTTTGCCACAGTTCCTCTAACAAGTAAAATACTGGGATTAAAAAGTAGAGTTGCAACGCTTTAAAAAAACCTCCTAGTCAGAATCAGGGCAGTTATTTTCACTTGACTTGGGTTACTGTTTACTTGGAAAACATTAAAACTGGACAAGAGGTCATGAAATCACATGAACTTCCATTTCTTCTACAGCATCCAAATGTGTGACAGTCAGAACTTACAAGTTCATAATATTTATTTCAATACATTCTTATAAAGTTTCCAATCCCCTTCAAGAACATAAGTCATGCTAATTTCAACATACTGATGATATAATAAATTACAGGAAAGAGCATTAGATAATACTCCATATCGTATCAATTCAAAAGTACATGGAATCAATAAATGAGAGATGCAACATACCCATAATGATACAGAAAACTTAAATTTAAAATAAACACTTGTCCTTTCTGATATTGTTTTGGAAGACCAGAATCCTATTTTTTCCAGCTATCTGTTGTAGCAAAAGTTGATGCCCACTGTGGCAACTTTCATTATTTGACATATCTTTTTCATTAAAAAGATCTCAATTTAAGATCTAAAAGTAACTACTGAGTAATTAAAAAAATACCACTAGACTAAAGAACACGCAAACAAGTGGCATGTAATTTTTTTCAGTTCATGTGGAAATAACAATTTATGTTAGTCTCAGGATTCCTAATATGAGCAAACAACATTTCCACATATCATCTCCATGTTTAGGGTTAGATTCTCTCCAATCCTGTGGCCCTTTTGCATTAACATAATAAAAACTCCTCTAGAAACCAAGCATACAGCCAGCCTCAGGAGTAGAGAATCACAAATAACTTGTCTGCAGCCCTTCTATTCCACCTGCTCTGTTCTCCCAAACACGTGAAAAGCTCTGCCCAGTGCATGTAGAGTACAGCTGAGAACCTACGTCTAAGTATTAAACAAATGCTATTATAGGATAGATGAATAAGTACTGATCTTTAGTGATTCTGTAGTCTATTTTTACCATCTGCTGCTATAAATGATCTTAACATTATGCATAAAGAGTATTAAAGGACAATTTCTTCTTTACATGGGGTACATATGTATGTATGAGAGACAGCAAGTGCAACGCATCATTATTTCCTTTCTAAACTCTTTTGTCTTCTCTATTCTAGAAGTCGTACCTTCCAAATTTGCTCTCTATGCCAGAAACAAAGGTATCTGTCTAATTTTCTCAGTACCTGCACCCATTAATGGACTTACCTGTTATCTTTAGACAGTACTTCTACCTTCCATCACTTTCAACAGGGGAGGCAGAAAAGTCCCTCACATTTTATGTTATACTAGTACTGCTCAAGTTATCATGAGTGAAAGAAGGCCAGTGTAATAGCTCCCTGTAAGGCAAACCCTCTTGACTAAGTGGCTGTTTTTGTGCTACTGAACTCATGGCACTTCCTCCATTCACTTTAGTGGGAGCAAGACTGGTCTTCATAAAACACATCAGACAGTAACGATCAAACTCAAAATCTTCCCCCTGCTCCATGCCAAGTATATGGGAAGAGTAACTTTAGTAGGGGTGAAATAAAATACAAGAGAGCTGAAAGATGGTAAGTCAACACCAGAAACTTTGTGTAAGCCATGATCCAATCCTTCATGTTTTTCACGACAGTGAAAAGATCACTTTAATGTTTCCAGCAACTTTACAGTGTAAGTTCCTTCCAGTTTCATACAGACTGCATATCTCCCCTCTTGCCTTTTCAAGCAGAGAAAAAACAGTTACCACCTTTGATTCAAAAGCTAAAGCTAAGCTGCAAATGGTATTATCTTTCTCTTTCTCACAATAAATTCTATATTTGGAAAGATAATACCACAACGATTTTATATTTTCCTTTCTTTTTTTTTTAAGTGACTTAAATTATATCACAGTTAGGTGGTTCTCTATAAAGCTTATATTAGTCACTGGAAATAATACATAGATCCCAAGATATTCAACATTACTAACGTGTTACTGTATACAACAAACAAGTGACAGAAAACCCAGAGAGGGCAGCATATCCCCAAAACCTCTGTCAATTAACAAGTCATATATGCATCATTAAAAGGCCTTAGAGTTTAAAAGCTAAAATTCCCAAAGGGATTTGAATCCCCAATTCCCAGTAAGATCTGTTAAGTCAGTGTCCTAAACCCCTAGTTACCTTTGATAATGCCATCCAAAGTTTCTAGCACATTTCAAGGAGTCTCAAAATACAAGCAGATGTAAAAAATACCTAGCAGTAGTCTCTATGTTTTCTCTTTTGCTAAGCCGATGTTGTAAGTGGGATTGTTAATAAGCACAGTGAAATAAATTAGGTGTCAAAGCATCCCCTTGCATTTTGTTAGCTGGGGTTACAGCAGGTGCTAGTATCTAAAATGGATCTGGCCCATGAAGGAAGCCCCTCCATTCTTTGAATTAGTAGGTGAATAATCTCCAAGCACCCCCCACCACCAGCAGATTAGTTTAGGGTGATAATGAAGGGGCAAGGGTACTGTACCTGGTGATGGGCAGGTCGAGGCCCCGCTGCAAACTGAGGAAAGGCGGGAGAAACAAACACAAAAGGAAAGGCACAAAGAGTCAGAAACACCACAACAACAACCAAAATGTCACACTCTATGCAAAATAAACCCACAAGAAAGACCACACACAGTCAAAGCTTTGCTGCAGGACAGTGACAGACAGGTACTAAGATATAACAGGTTAACACCACTGTAGGATAGTGTGCTGCCCAAGAGCTGGGAGAAAGACAGCCAAAGCTGCTAGTCATCTTCAAGGCACACTCCTGAATAAGTACAAACATTTACAATACACTCCAGAGAAAAAGCTTAAATACTAAGTGCGGAATATTTAAAAATTATGGCAATGAGAGATGCTTAAAAGTGGTTCGACTCCAACTCATTCTGAAGTACTGGAGAGTGTGGAGAAGGGACAATTCTGCTTATGCAGCAGATAACAGTCAGGTAGGCACTTCTAATGTCTTGCAGACTATAGAGAATACATGAGTGTATCTGCAAGACAAACAAGACTAATTAACATTAATGTGCCCATACACAGTGCATTTCATCTTTGAAGCATTTTACAGACATTAACAAAATAACCCTCTCTACCTGATTCTATGGTAGGTCCATAATTGTTTCCCCATCCTATAGCTGGGTATGTGGAAAAAGGGAAGTTAATCCCTGATTTGTCCAAGGGTGCAGGGTATATCGACGGCTCGTTTCCAGGACCATGCTCACTTTACTAGACCACTTCCCACCCTTTCACATTACACTAGGGAAATTAATTCAGAATTAACATGCTCGATAAACATTTAAAGCATTTCTGGTAATTAGCTGATTGTTAAAATATAAATAAAAATGAATGCAAGAAATGGAAAATACAAATAAAAATGAAAAGGTATCTTAGCAGAAATCAAGTTAGCTATTTAATCCCTTAATTCTCAGGATGTTCAGCAGAACTATAATGTTCCTTCTAATGACAACAGATAATCTATTGATAACTGCTCAAGTACTTAGAGCGTGTGTCTACACGTCGCCGTATGGCGACAGTGTTACTGCACCGTGTTTCAGTACTTCCTTTTGGAAGTACTAAAACAGGGCACAATAACCGTCTGTACTGCGCCATATGGGTGGCGCACGCAAAGATCTCCCCGCTACGTCGTCGTAGCAGCATGCTGTAAGTGGGGAGCGCACAGCTACAGCGACATAGCTAGTGATCACATGCAGACTCACATGATCGCTGTCACCATAGCACCCACAGTCGTAGCGCCATAGGGCAACGTGTAGATGTGCCCAGAGTTTATGAAACGAGATCCAACAGTGAGTTTTTAATCACAGCAACAAAATCACTAGGCACTTCTGTATGGTTCTAGTTTTCCCTGCCAATAATGTAAGGCCTAAAGGAAAGCAAGCCATGCAGTACAACTCTGCTAATGGATAGTGTACTTGCAGAGACTGATTTATAACACTTTCTTCTCCTGTGCCACCATAGGTTTTAAAACAGGATTTAATAAAGACCATTAAGGGGAGAGAACGGCACCTGTTGGTGAAGTCTGTAAATATCATAAAACGCATCCATGCCAGGTAAACTGTTTCATAGGTAACAAAGGCTTCCAGCTATTAAGTTTTTCTTCCCATAAGTAGGAAAAAGAAAGGGGTGGGGAGCAAAATGGGGAGGAGTTTAGTTTACAGCCCCATGTCATTGCTACTTAATGTTCCTAACACTATCATATACAAGAGAAAGAAAACATAACCAAAACCAAAAGTATTCTCTAATCAAGTTTTTTTTAAGACTATTTAAAATTGCCTATATTTAAAATGTCCATGTAGAAATCTATACCATGATTTAATCTACAGCCTGCACTTGCTCCCCCTAATATCTTCTCAGCATTACAGATGAATAAGAAATAGGCTATGTATACCTAGTCTATTTCTAGCATAAGACTATATATCAATTCATAAACTATAAACAGTTCTTCCTCTCTAAACAATCTTCTCTGCAACATTTCCACTAAGCCTCAGTTTCTTGAAGTGAGCAATTTCAACTCATCGGAACAAAAAACTAAAATTTCAGTTATATCACCAACAGTTTACAGAGGCACCAGTACACAACAGCTTCTACCCATCTCCCAAACCTTTATTTGTAGAGAGGACAGTGGCTTAACTGATCCTTCTAGCCCAGTGGGAAGTGGTGACTATGATGAATTTAAGAAGGGAATACATTAATTTCAATGCAAGTAAGTTTGTGCACAGGAAGAACTCCTCAAAAGCGGTCTGGGTTTTATTTCCTCCGTCTCACGTGTGACAAAAAAGGGTTAGTCTTCCCCTGACATACAGAGGGCACCAACATAAACCTTTCCTGATGGGCTACAAGTTCTATGTTTATCCACCAAAGAAAGAGGAAGTAGTAATTTGTTTAAAAAACACTACAAAAGGTAACTGTGGGATGCAGAACTCTAGGTTGATCAACATGAGATCTGAAGTACCTGTCTTTTCACTGTGCCACAGGCGAGTTTTATTTTATCAGCTCTAAAATAAGAGTTGGAAATTTACATCTTATGAACACTGAAGCCAAATATATATTCCAGGAGTAAAATGTAATACATGTTACGAGGAAAAATAAATAAAATGAAACCTCAAAGTTAGTGAAAAAAATCCCCTAGTCTGTTTTGCACTGGTCACCATTGGCTATAAAATTTTAGAATCCTGGTTGATCAAATTCCTTTTGGTAGCTGTAAGCAACAGAACAAACTGTAGTCACTGCTGGCTCAGATTAAAAATAGACATTTTGTTTTTTCTTTCAGATGAACATAGTAGATATAAAGGAAAACAGCCTTCTGTGAAAACTGGATCCCCACATGCTTATTGGTCTTGCTCACAAAACCTCTTGTGCACAGCTGGCAACTGGGCATGTTCTATATGTCGACAGTGATCTGGTACATTGCACCAAGTCATCTGAAAATAACCACTTCTTATGGTTTAGTACAGCACCTACTGGATACCCTTCTCAGACTGTGTCTTTCAGCACATCCTCCAGGTTGGACAAAAATGGCTTTTAACTAGATTAGTGATGAGGGCTGGGACTGACAATACGAAATGGGAGTAAACTGTTAATTATACTTGGGCTGACAGTCTTAAAAAAAAAATCTTTCCCCAAACTGGAACTGAACTTTGATGTTCTAGGTATCAAACAGAAATGACACTACAAAATCTAGTGGGAAATTATATGAAGCCAGCTGGATTGCAAAGGCAGCTGTCCAGGAAAGAACAGAAAAGCCTATATTATGCAATTGCCAATGGCCCTTTAATGCATAAATAGAATGGAGTAAGCCTTGGCTGCTCCAAGAAGCCCTGTTAGGATCACTTTATTAGTGAAACAGTCTATGTGTCCTCACCAGCTGAGTGATCGACTACACTACACTATGGAAGCCCAGGGTGGCAAAGGAGTTACCTTGCCACCTTCCTCATCCCCTCGTTACCCTCCCCTCGAGTACAAAAAAAAAAAAAAAGTAAAAAATAAGAGTAAATAAAACCCCAGAACAAAATGCAAGAGTAGGAGAGGACCAACTAGTCTTGCATTTGTTTTGGGGGTGGGGGGGTGGGAAAGGTGTAATGAAATGTTATATGTGCGATTTTTAGTAATGGGGTGATAATGGTCACTAGCAGAGCAGATGGAAAAAACTGCATATATCATAGTTGAAAAAATAGTTTATGACCACAGAAAGATGGCTGACAACTGCAGGCAAATTCCAGCTCAATATTTCCTCTAATAATGGGATAAAACATCTATAAAATTTTATAAATTTTCAGATAATTTTTCTGAGTGTCATTCTTGAAGCGTAAACCCAAATTCTTCCTATCTATGTTGTGAAAAATCAGACCCTCCCAAATCTTTCTTTCATCATTTTAACCTGGCAGAAACTGCCACGGTATCTCATGCTTTTAACAAAGAAGCAAATCAGTGCATTTCTGTAGATCAGCCAACAAAAAGATGTGGTTAAAAAATAAAAAATAATAAAAAAAAAAAAGAAAAAAAAAAAGAAAGGAAAAAAAAGGCAAAAAACTCCCAAAACAAACCCAAAACCAAAAGGAACCAAACAAATGAAAAAACAGTGCCATAGGCACAATTGCCTGCAAGAAGGAGTACAGTTTGTTATATTGCTTACAATGCAGTATTTTATCCAGCCTCTTCCAGCCAGGGACCTGTAAACCGGACTCTGTTCCAAAACCTTCCTCCTCTTCCAGTTGTCTGTGCAATGTATTGGCACTGTTCTGCTGGGCTGTCAAGAAAACTGGTTTAGAGATGCGGCTCTTCAGTCAGGTTTTGCTCCAAGTTCTAACCATGTAAATTTACTTTTGCTTTGCAACAACTAGAGATAAAGAAGATGATTGATTATACTTACTGAGAAAAGATTTTTTTTTACCATCAATAGCCCATATTACTGATTAGAATTTGGACTAATGAGTTGGGAGGTCTCTGTCCAGTTACAAACACGAAGCTGCTCACACCACAAAAACACCATAAAAACTGGCATTAATTGGCGCTCTCAGCACAGAGGTCAACAAGCTTCAAAGACTAACTTTTCTCCTAGAGGTGACGCTTCCAAAAGAGGGGTAAGGTACACTGATAGGCTTATATATGGGGGAAGCTTGCCCTGTACTATACCTTTTATGCGGATAAACGGAAGACTTCTATCTCAAAGGCTTCCAGGTGCCATCCTTCAGCAGCATTCATCTCACTCTAAACAGAGAAGAGTGCTGGGGATGGTGCAGTGATTTCATATGTAACCAGAGTGTTATGATGCAGGTAAGGTAGATTCACAAGAGACACGGGGACTGCTGCTCCCTGGGCTAGCTGAGGCTTTAGGTAATGTGGAGATGATCTATCCTGCTTCCAAAAGTAGGAAGAAGCAGGTGATGCTGCAGGAGAGCTTCCTAACATCAGGAGGAACTGCACTATAAGCACAGATTTCCCAAACAAGAGGCTGGTTGAGGGAACCAAAGTCCTACAACAGCAGAACAGTATTACAATATGCAAAAAAGAAGGTTATGGAGGACAACAAAGTCCAAAGTTTGAAGACAAGGGGCTCATCACAAAAAGGTTTTGAGTCTAAGAAACTCCATATTATGTTGCATGTACATACAATGATCTATTAAATGGCTAGAACTGATCCAGTGACACTGGTTCAGAAGTACTGTTCCCTGGGCCGCTGGAGACTGAGTGCTGCGGTGGAGATTTGTAGTCATTTACTGATCTTTCTTTGTTCTGTCACTTTATCAAATATTTCTTTAAAGAAAAAAAGTGAGACAAAGAGAAAGACTGATAATGAATCTAAGTTCTAAAAAGAGATGAACTTGAACGCAACTACTAAAAATAAATCAAGCAATTTGGAAGTAGATGAGAATCCCTCCGTCGTTTTCTTTTCTGAAAAGCTACTTTAGAAGAAAGGGTCTAAAAATGCAATAAGGACTTGCTATTTGGAACTGACTTCCAGAGGTCAGTAAAACACTTTTCAGAGAACTGGTAAGGTACTGTACACGCACACAGACACACACGAACAAGAAAGAAAGGACAGAAGGTAGAGCAAACACACGTTCCCTTACCGGAGAGCGCGTTTGAGGCTGTGTGTTCATTGTTTGAGGGGCTTGGGGGTACACCAACGTGGTTGGAGCTGCATTCTGTCCTGAGGGGTACGGAGCCTGCCAGAGAACAAAAACATGTTAATATGTCAAATAATTAATCTAGAGAAGTAAATTAAAGTCACCAATACACATTACTGGATGGACTGGTGATTACAGTTGAGATAAGAACCACAGATAGACAGCCCTCGTGATTACTGCTGAGAAAGAGAGGGATTCCTCGACTATTCAGATTAGACTCCTACTAGTTTATCTATATGGCACATACAATACCACATTAGTTATCTTAAAAACCTCAGCCGAGGAGACGATAACAAAGAGCACATATTAACTTAAAAATACTGTATTGTTTGCATCTACTGGCATATGTACTGATTTTAATTCTATTCTGAACAAAACTGCCAGGAAAACCTGGAATAGTAATGTATGATTGACAATTGCTCCAGAATAATGACAGATGACAAGAAACAAACTAGCATACAGCTAACACAAATAATCTTTTTAAAGTTTTCAGGAGACAGGCAGGCACATGGGGCTGGCTGGCCTCAGCTGATGTGACCTGTCATCCATTTCACTGGAGCTATGAGAGAGGTAGTTAGCAGTGTTAGTCTGAAGTTGAGCAGAAGTCAAAGGATGAACATGAGTTCATTTCAAACAGAATGAATCAGGTCTCAGTAACGCCTGAAGCACAGAAATACTACCTTTCAGAAATAGTGTTCATCTTTAAATAGTACTGCATTGTTCTGATTATAAGTACTTTTCTTTACCTCAAAGAGAACCATAAAATCTCCTAAAGGCCACGGCAGTTTGGATCCAGGGTTTTAGCTTTACATGCCAATTAAGTCTGAATCCAGAAATGCGATTCAAATTTGGCCCTTTAATAAGGGTCTGCCATTGTTTAAGTCCATAAACGATTTCCATTTGACTAAAGTATTCACCTTGCTATACAGTCCCATGGAGTTTTAGGGTAAACACAAAAAGACAATATGATGAGCCTGGGCAAAGTTATCTTTGGTATAGATGATGCTCTCTAAGTTTTATTTTAGTATTTTCGGTGCATTTAACCCTTTAGGTCCTTTCTCTGGTTATCCAATTCCCCCATGAGATTCTACAAGGGAAATAGTTCAAGGCCTTTTCTACAGACAACAGCTTATATTCAGGGGAAAAAGCTGCTTTCCCCCCGCCTAAAACATAACCTCAAAATGTAGGGTCAACTTATATGTAGGGTTAGTTTATAATTGGAACAGCACGGTCTATCTAAAGATAAATAACATTTTTGAAGTGCCTTGCTTTGCTTGCATGTGAAGTTACCATCTATTCATGCTGCAAGCTTCAGTTACTCTACAGGAGCCAACCTGGTCTCTGCATTTCATATTCTTTACACTGACATTCAGAATTAGATTTACAAAATAATGAAGGCAACTTTGTTTCAATCCATTATATGACAAATAAAGGAGGGTTCAAGTATACTAACCCTCAGGCACATCTCAGAGCATCTTTGAGTTATACAATGCTGCATTTGATTTGACTAATCAATTTTTAATTATCAGACTAAGTTCTATGACTAAAATTAAACAAATGTTAATTTCTTAAACATGTCAAATATATTAACTATATTATAATAAGAAACCCCATCAACAATGTGCTATAAAATAGGCCTGACAGTTCCACTACTCCAAAGGCAGCACCGTGCCCTGGTACACAACGATCTAACAGTCTCAAGATCTGCTTAGGCAAACTGAGCAGGAAGTGTTGTGGAAACAGCACCAAGTACCAGAAGAATCAGTACTAAATGCCTTTCAGCCAACTGAGTCTGAAATAACACTGTGCTAACGAGCACCATCAGGCCAACCAGCACTGGCTAGCTTTCAGTTGCGAGGCAGACGGTCTTTAAAAGATGGGGATACATCCTAACATAGGTTTTAAACAGGAGAATGAATTAAAGGGATTAAAGAAGAGTCATGGATACAGCCTGAATAAACTGAACTGGGATTAAGAACAGCACACATTCTTTTAGTAAAACTCTCTAAGGTAGATATAGCCTTTGAGCCACTTCACTGGCTCCCATGCACTGTACATTAAATTCAAACTTCCTGACCTTGACTCATGTAGCACTTACGTACACCTCAGGCTTGGTCTTTCTTTTGCAATCACCTCCCTGCTTGCTCCGCTCCAGCTATGACATTACCCTTGATCTAGGAATCTTTTCCAGACTTCCACCGGGGTTTGGGAAGTCCTCCCTGCCTCACCCCTATCCTTACCTCACAAATAAGAAAGAAATAAAAACCCTCCCCGAGAATTAAACTCTCTCACAGGAGAGCCTCGAAAATTCAGAGTGAGCCAAGCCCACCCCGTAAAACAAAAGAAATAAAAGAAACAGAACTAAAGATTACAGTGTGTTTATGTCATAGCAGAACTATGGGCTTTGCTGTCACCCCTCTATTTTCTCACCCATTCCCATATTTAATTAACTTGTAGCATGCCAAATTTGAACTATGCTTTTTGGGACAGGCTGTGCTTTGCAAGAGATACCTAATAATACTAACACTATTACTACAGAACAATTCCCTCTCTCTTGTATCTTTCATAAAGAGGTATTAGATTATCACAGCGAAGACCTTCATTAGAAGGGGCACACTGTTAGGCACAAAAAGGCTAGTTTCTCTGTTTTTCTTTACAGGAAAAAGGAGCAAGATAAAATGTTAAGCTGCTTTTACACCTCACAAAGACTGGCCTGGACCAGGGGCTTCAAACACTTCTTGTGTAATTTTTCAGCCTGGGGTGAAGTCCCTACATCCTCTTCTAATCATAAGCTAACATGAAACATACAGAAATGTATTTAATGAGTCTGAATATTCAGCGTCTGAAGCAAGTAAGTATTCCTTTTTGGCTCAGGGGGCAGTGGGTTTGACTTCAAAATAAGGCAACACCCATCCCAGACATAAGACAAGAAACCTTCTTCTGCAGCACTTCCCAATTCTGCTGTCTCAGATCAAGTTCAGATACTAACTCTGATCCACTAGTGAATGAATATCTTCAGTGACACTCAGAAACACATATTAACTTGCAAGTGCTCCAGTCTTATTAAACAATGAAGAAAACAGGATTTTCTACCACATTTCTGTATTGCTCAGAAGTCAAAGAAATGGCTAAAATTGCACCTTTAGTAAAAGTAAGTACGTGATTCAGAAGTGATTGTACAGTTCCCAATTTGTTCCTGAGTCTTTGCTTTGCTTTTGAAACTGCATGAAATGCATTTAGCGGTACAAGAGCCTCAAGCATAGGGCAGACCCCGTATTCAGGGGCACAAGCCATCTTACGTGACTGAATGAAATGCTGGTAAAAATTATACCAGTTTTCATGAAAGGTGTATTCTAACATAAACCCCCCCTCTCTCCTGAATCCAAATCATCTCTCAACAAATACACATACCAGGGTTTAATGCCCACCTGTAACCAACCTCTATGCCAGTGGTTTTCAATGCTTTTAGACTCCAGGCACCCCTCGATAGGCTTAAGGCACCCTTCAGAAAATGCCAGCACTTCGTTTTCACTTGTTTTCTGACTACAGAAAAATAATACAGTGATTCTTCAGTTGCAGAAACTCAGAAAACCTACAACATATCAGAAGATTTTTGATACTAGGGGTTCCCATTTGAAATCTTTGGGTTGATCATGTAAATCATGTATGCACACCTAACAGTGCTAAGACTGTGTGGTCCCCCAAGGCACCTCAAGAGAATCTCAAGCCACCCCAGGGTGCCATGGGACCCTGACTGTGAATCTCTGCTCTATGCCAACCCACAAAATATATAATTAAGTCACTTTAAGCAGCATTTAAGAAGTTATATAGGCATTCTGATTTGAAATGCAGGACCCCTTCTGATGTACACACCTTTCCCTGGGGCCACAGCTGCTTATGTTGATGTGCTGTAGGAAAGTGGAGAATGGCTTTGGCAGATCATGTTGGTTAAACATTCGTGCTAGTGTCCCTGCACTCCCCCTGCCCCAAGCCACTAGATTCCTCTTTGGCATCTCTCATAGCTTTCTTCTTTGTCCCTCAAGTCCTTTTTCTGGCAATCGTGCTATCTCCCCAAAGCAATGCTTGCATCCTGGCTTATGACTGCAATTCTGACAAGTCTCCACTACTGCCCAGGCCTCCCACTGGGATAGGTTAGACCTTCTGATATTGATTCATCTCTTTAGAGACAGCAAGGTAGATACACATTACTCCTTTAAAATCTTTTGGTTGCTTACAGCAGAGCAGCCAATTAAAGTAATTTTAAAAATATGTATTTAAAAAGCAGGTTACCTTCACTGATGCCAGTGCGGAGCTGAATCAATATCAAAGATCAGTTGAGACATCATATTGTGGAGTCTTAGGGAGGGGGCACAGGCACCACTCCAGGATTTTGCATGGCCTGTCCAAAAAAAGGACAGGAGGGGAAAAATGATGGTGGAGCAGGCAAGCAGCATAAGCAAGGACCCAGATGAGGAGACAGAAATCTAGGCTGATGGCACATTTTGATTAACTCCCACCAAATTAACTGGCATAGGGATTGGAAGTGAAAACTACGGTAGGTTAAAACAAGGCCCCAAACCTTGAAACAGCTGCATAAAAAGCCCAGCAGCTAAACTACTAGTTTTGCACAATGAAAATAAAACAGAGGTGACAAAACTCTACCAATCCCACAAAGTTCCCCATTTGTTCTGCTCTTCTCTGTAAGAAACATTTTTCGCTTCTTCTCCCTCCCAATCCAAATGTCAAAGGTAAGATTTCTACCTGCTCTAGGGATTTCTAATGTGTACCTCAGCACCAATATGCGGTGGAAAAACACAGACAGCATAGCAATTTAGGAAAACACAATGGCTCCTCTACAAAGAGGTGAGTTAAAGCCATACCACAAGCCCCTGTGAGCTCTGCTACCCCACCATTACTATGCTCAAGTTACTTACAGAGGCTCCAAGTGGTCCCCAAATTGTCCAGAGCTGATTTTTAATTTACCCAGGTGCTTGCTCTTCTAGCGCACGGGTTCTCAAACAGTGGACCGCATAGGTGTTGAGGGGGTGGGGGCTTGACAAATACTCTGGTGGCTCCAGTCAGTGCGACAGACACTGGAGTGCTCTTGCTCTGTACATGCTACCTCCGGAGAAGGAAACAGCAGAGCAGTTGTGCCACTTCCACTGCAGAGAACGAACATCCAGATCTAAGTGGAGTTATCTCCACGGCATGTCTGACAAGAAGACTGTACAGGAAGGAGGAAGGCTGTGAGGCTGTGCATGAGGTTGGGAAGACTGGCTAGGGGACAGGAGCTGAGCAGGGAGTTGCGGGATAGGAAGGGTGTGCAGGGGGATATGGGCTGTGGGGCAGCAGGTAGAGGTAGACCATGAGGAACGGTGGGATTGAAAAGGTTGAGAATGGCTGTTTTAGGAAACTACATGGCCAATACCCTCCAGGTGACTTATGTCTGGCCAATCTTTATTTATTTATTTATTGAAAAGGGCTTGGTTTAGTCATCAGCCCAACAGAGGCAGTTTGGGTCTAATGTTGCCCTTTGAAGCCCATTAGGGGATGGCAGGCATGCAGAAGAAGTGCCTGTGACAGTAATTACTGATGGCATTCATTCAGAAGCCAGCTGGTTAGACACCCATGTCACTCGCAGCAGAGGGCAGGGCTCCTGACGATACTGAATTGGGTGTTTGGTACTCCCACAGTGTCTGACAGCAGAGAAAAGTCCACAACAGTCATTACTCATCCCCTTGCTTTCATTCAAGGGATTTTCTGACTCCCATTTGCTCCCCAACCAATGTGTTAGAAAAAGATAATTTGTGGGGCAGCTTCAAGCAGCCTTATCTACACCCCAATTGCCTAATTTTGCATCTAGTTTCTGTTTGATCATTCAAACAACACTGTGGTAGGATCTCACTCTGTCCGAGACTAGAGCCTAACGGGTTTGGATACCAGTTTGTAGTGGACTGACTGTTAATTGAGTGCATTTCCGGCTAAGAATTAAGCTCTGAGGCCCAGTCTGGAAGAAGGGTTCTTTAATCGGAGTATAACAATAACCTAAAATTTGGATATATATATTTCTATATAGATATATTTTATATCTATATATATCTATATATCTGTTATACATAACAAAGACATTTGTGCCTTTGAAGCAAAACTACAGCTAAACAGTAAGGGGGAAGTGGGGAGATTAAAAGGATCGCACAACACAAAGCATATATTGCCAGGAATAAACTCTGAAACAATTTAAAGACCTTACAATGGGCATTTCTAAGTCTAGTACTCAGGGTAACCACCTTGCTGAAAAGTGATGCCAATGTTAATACTAGTGGTGTACGGGCCAGTGCTGGCAAATATATTCTAATAATAAATTTGTTTTGATACTTAATGTTACAAGAACCACGCTTTATTTAAATAATTAAGTGTATGTATTAATCCTAAAAAGGCTTCTTGTAACTAGTACGCTCTTACAAAGCATGGTGGAAAATGTAACTTGTTGGTATCTCATGCATTCAGTGGATACCTGAAGTGTGAGGCTCAGAAACAGATGTTGACCTAAGATGATAGGTTTATTATGACCGCTTAGCAAGGACAATAACTATTACCTGAACAAATGTATTCAGCTATTCCATGGTGACAACGGCTTCTTACTCTGCAAACTTTCTGGATGGCACAAATTAGGTTTCCTTTAAACATTTATCTGTAATTAATTTTTCTCTTTTTAGACTTTTTTTTTTTTTTATGATTTTGGGCACAAGGTTTATATATAGCATCAACTGTATGTTACTGAAAACTTTAAAATGCCAAACGGAATAAATCATCATGATCCACAGCTTTTCAGACAAATAAGCTGATTAAAATTATTACGTATATTGAAGCCTTCAGAGAGTTCTTCTCTGCCAGGCACCTAAATAGGTGCATGGAGTAATTATAATCATATTCAGTCACACTGGGAGACAGGCAGCTTTTATGCACTGTGGCTGAAACTCTGAGAAAGAGGTGGACGAATAAAGAGAGCAGTGATGAAACAAATTCAAAATTCCTTAGAATACATTATTGCAGAGGAGGAGGAGAGGAAGCAAATATTGCTGCATATAAGGATGTTGGTTCATAAGCATGAAAATGATGGCCTTGAAACCCCTGTAGCTCTGCAATTACAGCACCTTGAGCTGCGGTGGAACGGAGGGCTGCTGAGCAGGTCCATTTTCTAATCAGAGCAATTTGCCTTCCTCCAAGTATTCTACTCTGTCATTTCACTTCTGAAATGCGACTCTCTATGGAATAAGGAAATAATATTTGAGTGTTTATGTATCCAAATGACTTGCTAGTGAAAACCCTCGGTGACTATTTTCTGTGTGGATTTTCCATCTCGATGCGACTCACTTTGCCAAACAGCGAAGAAAGTTATTTTTAGATTGTTACTGCACTCGTTAATAAACACGACGCCTGCTGTGTAATGTGACTCCCCCAGTACTGACTGTACTGGGAATAAACAGGCAAAGCACACGCATCAGACAGGGTCAGGAGAAAAAGCTGAGTCACACTGCTCCTTTGCTTCCTGCTCACAGCAGCGCGGGGAAAACAGCTCTCGGGGTACAACTGACATTAAATCCCCTAGCAGAGAGGTGCTGCTCTGGGAACGTATGGCCATCACTAGCCAGCGCAGTGCGCTTCAGAAGGAAGTCACTTTGATCATACTGTTTCTTGATTCCTACGTCGACTATGGAAAGTAACAGGTTCATGCGGTTCTATATTTGCAGGAGTGACACAAGGACGTGCAGTTTTAGCACATGACCGGGAATAAGGAGCCCTATGTTCTCCTCCTACCATTCACAGCATCTGACGAAGCCAGCCGCTGCTTACGAAAGCTTATGCTATGCTGATTTAGTTTGTCTAAGGGGCAAATCGACCCTGCCTTTTGCCTGACTTCAGGTCACAATGTTTTTGACACTCTGGATTCTTATTTGAAATCTCTGGACGCGTCCAGATGAGCACAGACATGGTGCTGCAGACCTGTCTGCAGTGCTACACAGCACACGTGCAGGTGTTCCCTGTGCTGCTACTTTGCAGCGCAGGGGGTGTTTTTTAGACCCCGAGAGGAAACCCACGCCAAAAAAAACGAGGCAGTGCACGGCAGCAGCACATGCTGCCCAAAACTGGAGCCTGGCTGGCTGGGTCCATGCTCCAGCTGTCAGCCAGGCTTCCTGCTGCAGGAGTGCCACAGCTGCAGGTCCCTGAGGTCCTCAGGTCCCCAGGTAAGGCTCCTGGGACCAGCACAGTTGCTGGCCCCAGCCTCCCCTCCTCCATCCAGGGTAACCTGCTGTGGACCAGAGCTCGCATGGCATGGGTATTCCCTGGGGACAAGTAGCTGTGGTACAAGGTGTGTCGCTGTTACCTGTCCCTGGGAAAACACACGTTCCTGTTTGTCTTGATCCGTTTTCTGGGTTTATTTTGTGAATCATCTGTAGGTATTTGTACACCTAACCGTGAGCCCTTAACATCAGTGCCACAGTCCTTGAAGGACCAAGATTTATTTAGAGTGGTCTGTCAATATCTTGTATCTTTTTTTTATACTATCAAAAATGTGAGTGATCTGGAACCAACTTGCAAGGGAAGTGGTGCTGGCTCCTACTCCGGGGGTCTTTAAGAAGCGGCTTGATGCCTACATGGCTGGGGTCACTTGAGCCTAGTTTCTCTCCTGCCCAGGCAGGGAGTCAGACTTGAAGATCTACAAGGTCCCTTCCGACCCTACTTCTATGATTCTATGACATTTTAGCAATAGAGAAGAAACGGGTTCTTTTAACACAATCTGTTGAATAATTCTGCTCTAAGGAGAGTAAAAAAAATGGCTCAGAAAATAAAATAATTTGTTATATAAAATGCCTCAAATATTTAATACTTTCTCAGCAGCTCACTTGCAAGTTATTCTTCTAGAGATGTTGAAATCAGCATTCAGATCAGCAACACACTGACGGCAATGAGATGCTAGGTAATAAAATTAACACATGGAGATGCCTATTGCCAAAAGTTTACAAGCCAATATTTTTAATCCACAAGATGCTCCAGCAACTTTAATATTATCCTTTAGTAGTATCTTTTCATAGATTTTTTTGTATTATTCTGACTATGCAAAGTCCCATTAAAACCAATGGTGCAATTATAGTAGTAATTTCTGTGAGGTTTTGCTGGTTATGTAGATTAAAAGGTCTTTCGGTTCTAGAAAATGTAACAGCTTTCAAAGGGGAGGCTGGTCAAGTCAAAGCTGACAGTACAAATACTGTTTTCAACCAGTGTCATTTGAAATTGCTGAAATGTGAAACCTTGCAAAATGGGAGTAAACTCTGTGCATCTAATCCATTATGCAGCTTCAAGGTTTTGAAATGGCAAGACAGCAAAGAATAAGAGTACTGTGCGCATTCTGAAGATTTCGGTAAAACCTAAATTCACGGGCCTTTTCAAATCAGTGCCCTCCAAACAATGCGTGTCAAGGTTACCAACCTAACTGCACTGCTGTCTCTTCTTGGAGTCTCAACCACACTTAGCCCAGGATCTAGATGACAGGCCCTTGGCACTTCAACAGGTCCAGCTGGGTTGTGGACCCTGCTGGAGGATTCCCTTCGGGAGCCTAAGACAGCAGCTGATTCAAGTGACTTGAAGCAAAGCATTATTTATTTTTTCATCCAAGGATACAGAACAAACAGGGGCAGAGTTAAAAGCAAAGAAAAAAAAAAGGATCCTAGCTGTGTATTTCCTTATCAAAGTTTCAATTCTCTCTGTGTAGCTTCTGCGTATCTAGAATATTCGCCATCTCTTGAGTACAGAGAAACAGCCTGCACTGCTTGCCGCATATTCCCTTTGCATCTAAATCACATCTCTTCAGCCTGGAAGCTTTTTCACAAGTGTAGAGCAGCCTCTCTGGTCAGCTGTTCTATCCTCTTCTGTCGACTAAGCTCGATAAGGGTTTTATATACCCAGGAGGGCGTATATGGGTTTAGTACCATAGGCTCAGCCTTAAGGAGGAGTCAAACATCCCGGCTTGAATAGAACCAACTAGATAATTTCACCTCCAGTTGCTGGCACAGCCATTGTCATCTTAATTCCTTTGAAGCTTCTTAACTTGGGCTGTCAAATCTGTGCCAGAGTTTCACCTTCCTGATGAGCTCTTTACCAGCCCTTTACAGTCTCCCATGATTTAACTATATGGATATAGTAGGAGTGGCCACAGGCAGCCTCTGTGCGTGGTATTCAGCAGACTGGGGAGGGGACAGGCAGCACGGCAGGAGATACAGCAGGAAGCAGAAAGCAGACTGGGGAGGGGGAAGAGAGCAGAGCAGCAGATCAGGCAGGGAAGGGAATCATAATGGCACTGAAGGAGGGCATGGGGCTAATTTGTTACCAAAAAGGTTGGCTCCCATTGGTATACTGGGAGGTATCTTTCTTGGCCCTTCCAACTGTATTTTAACAAACCACTGCTGTCCTTGCAGGGGCAGGGCACTGACAGTACTCTCATCCCCCCGCTTTATACTTGTGGCAAGTTAGGGTATTCTTAGTGTTTTGGGGCAATGTGTCTGGTAGGTTTGCAACAGGGTTGTCAGGTTGTCTGTGCAGCTCCGGGGTCGGCAACCTATGGCCCATGGCACAGATCCGGCCTGTGAAGAGGCTGAACGTGGCCCACAGTGGTATGGTCCAGCCACAGCAGCGGAGGATGCATCCCCATGACCCTATTGCCTGCCATGTTCAGTTCTCTGTGACAACAGAGGAGGTAACTGCATGATCCCAGCACCTGACTCTCTATTCCCTTTGTAGCATCTGCT
>NW_005842063.1:1654718-1679820 GCF_000455745.1 Alligator sinensis | reverse complement strand
GGGGGGGGGGGAGGGAAGAGGTGGAGGAAGGTGGAGGGGGGCAGTGCAGGGGGTGCAGCCTGCAGTGGGGGCTGGGTTGCAGCCCATGGTGGCAAAAGCTTGCCAACCCCCAGGTTAAATGAACATTTACATAGGATAATCAAGATACGATGATCCTACCTTGAGCAGAGGGTTGGACTAGATGTGACCTCCTGAGGTCCCTTCCAGCCCTAATTTTCTATGATTCGAAGGCAGCAATACCAAACTGAACCTGGGAAAGTCACGAGTGATATTCATAAAAATATTATAAGACATTTTCCCAGGTCATCACAACACCTCGGAATCATTTCCCAATATAAGAAAGAATGTGAGGAAAACTGAGTACAAAGTTAAGAGTGTTTCTGACTCCCTCCCTACACAGAAACAGCCCATGTAGATGGTGTTACAGACCCAAGAGACACATTCCCTTCCTTCCTTATACAAGCCACAAGCACTGTTTACTCTTACACAGATATTGTGAAATGGGAAAGAGAAATACATGAAGGGTTCTTTCTTGTTTGCTGTACTATTCCTGATAATTTTGGGTTTTGCTGTGTGTGTTTTTAACCACTACTGAATACCAACTAAAATATTTTCCTCTGTTGTTATACTGCCAAACCTCTCTCTCTGCAGTACTCGCACAGAAGTAAATGTATGATTTTGGGGGGAAAAGATCACCAATTTTTTTTTTAAATCTGCATCCAAGCTGATAAATCACGTGCCAAGTTTCAGATCTATGATGTGACAAAGCCAAGTGAACACAAAGTGGAATATCCAGCTGCCTCTTCACCCCTTCACTAAGTGTACCCCTCCACAAGCTCAACACCATGGCTCGTGCAGTCCATCCCCTCAGTCTGTGAACAAGCCCCAGATTCAGTATATGGCTGAGCAGCCAATGCCACTGCCTTTGTGTGAGAGGTCCCTCCGCATTACTGAGGGAAGCAAAGAAAAAGCATTAGGCCAGAGTGCCCTTAACTCAGCAGAATGCACAAAGAACCTATTGCTCTTTTGGATATCAGCCTTCTCCTGCTGTCAAATAAGGTAGTTAATACTGCAAGCTCAAGTGGCAAATATCTGTGCTGTAGTACTGAAAATTCAGTGTCTAAACCCTGCTACAGATGCATGATGGGGCGCCAGGTAAGAAATCAAAACTTCTACATAATAGATTTTTCCCCCCCAAAATCTTGGGAAGTTGTAATCAAGAACCCCACATTATAAGAACATTATACATGCAAAGCCAAGTGTTTGAAAGATTGATTCACAGGATTTATGATTGCCTTTGCAGCCTTAGCTCTTCCTCCTTGTTAAACATAGTATCATCACTGCCTTTAACATCATGCACTTACACTTCCCCCTGTAAGCCCCGTCTCATTTAGTGCACAGGGTAGACACAAAAGGAAGTAAAATTAAGGCTGCAAGGGCAACCTTGCCTAATATTCCAGTACTTTGATTCTGCAATCTAAACAGTGTTCTTTTAACACAGATTTTGGCATGCAAGAATATCAGGGAATGACGCACTTCAGAGAGTACATGGACCAAACTTGCTGCTTTTTTCTTCCCCTCTCTCCAGGTTTTCTGCAGCTCTACCACCACTAGCTAAGGCCAGGGGCTTTGCGCATTTCTTGCTCACCATACGGCAGTTTTGCCCACTCTCCCATTGTGACAATAGCTGTCTGCATTGCCATCCCCCTTTCTAACCCTTACCATTTCCCCGACATTCCCAGGGCTACATCCCATCTCCCCATCCCCTCCAGCTCCCAGCTCTCCACTCTCCCACCCCACCAGGGACACTGGTATATACCTCCAGATCCCCCCACACCACAGCTGTCTGTACACCTCCTATCTCATTATTATTCCTTGTTCTCTCTGGAAGCTACATAATTCAGAGTGTCAACACAAACTCTAGAGGAGAATGGGCACAGACAGGATACAGGTACCATTACACTGGTGGCATCAATGAGTTCTTTGATCTACAGATGATTGGAGAGGTCCCTGAAACTACGCTTCTCCTAAACAGATGCCACAGGTCCTGTGCATCCCTTATCTTCCTTCCTTCTTGTTTTCCAGATCCCAAGAAATAAACAAAAGAAAAAAAAATGAAAATAACAACAAATCCTAATTTTTCTCCATTGACTCCCAAAATTTTGGCAGTGACCTACTTCACATCCACTCAGAAATAAACCCACCACACTGAGTATAAGGTCTTACATGTTTGGACAATTAAAGCGAATGTTGAAAATACTGGAAATTATCCGTGCCATTTAGGGGGCCACAAGAACTCACTGCCTGGTCACAGTCCTGTTGAACTCCACAAAGGGTTTCTTGAGTCCCAAACCTTTATTCCTACTGAGCTGTTCTCATTGTTAAAGTTGACAGGGGTCCCTGAAGTTATTTATTTTTTTAGAATTCCTGGGTCTGACATAACTACAAGGTGGACTCCAGTAATTTGAATTGTTTGACTCTGGAAAGTATTTACTGGAAGAAAACATCCTTCATTTAGTCACATTTTAGGACTGCCGACATATCACTTATGTAGGAGTCGGCTGTCGTCTTCTCAAGAGCAAACAATATCTGAAAAACCCTTTTAGGTGGCACCTTTACTTTTGTAACCTTGTATAGTTTAATGGATATTTTATTTATTGTATACTTAGAAAAGCAGGGTGTAGAAAATTCTGCCTCCGCTGACTTCCAAATTTATTACGACACATTGCCTTTTGCAAAATATTTGTCTGACTAAAATTTATGTATGTTGTGAAGGATGCTGGTAACACCTATGCTAGATTGCATGAAGACCTCCTGCTTACATAAGTGTGGAATCATCTCATTCCATCAAAAACGTACTAGAAGACACAATAGTCCCAAAAAGAACAAAGCTGAGTTGACTTAAATTACTGCATGTCTCCCTATACCAAGACCTAAAGTATTTCACCATACTGAAAACCCAGAACACAGGCACAAAACTTACAAGAAAAATTCAGTTTTCTCCCCTTTTACTCCACCTTGCACATTCTGCCAAGTAGGGGCCTTTAACCTGTATATGTCTAGCCCTCACACTAGTGAGCATAACTTTGACAATTCTAAATCAAAGGTAAGCCGATAAGGTACACTTTCCATAAGTGTGGAACACCTCCCAAAAAGAACTAACACTAGCTAGACAAAAGAGGTAACAGTGAAATGATGACATCCACATCAACTGTTCACTTTTGCTTTCTTCAATCATTTTGTCATGAACGTGTAATTAAAATGACTATTTTACAATCCCAAATTTCCTCCTACCACTCACTCTGTGTTCAAAGTTCTTAACTCTTCCCCACCCACTTACCAAAATTTCCAGTTGTCCCCAAATCTGTAGGATGCTTTAGGTATTATAAGTACTGAACCCTGAGTTAGATAAAAAGGAGGCAGGCAGGACAGTGATGATACAGATTTAATATCAAAACAAACACGGACAACCATATGTATTTTATTATTTATATTAAGAAAAATCAAGTAGGACTGTACAACATCACAACATGCCAATACTGCTGCAAGGTGGATCATGAAAGAACTGATCAGTACGCCTGCATGTCTAAGTTCAATATGTAGCCAAAGAACGTGGATATTGAGGCCCTACATACCCTTAGGGAGAACCATCTTCATTTCAAGGAGTAGGTCCCTCTCGTGGACAGCTTCCTGTCCTTATAACAACGCCAATCTATCAGCAGCAGCAGCATCCTTCAGTAGCCAACATCCAAGCCACCTGGTGCAAGGACTGTTGGGCTGTACATGGTATCCAGCCAATTTTGGAATAGCGTGTCCAGGTAAGTTCAGAAATAGATGAGATGGCCAAAAGGCCATGTACACTCTCGCAGAGCCAAATGGCTTCAGGCAAGAAGACACTATTAGGATTACTGTGGCTCTGTTCCATCTGATCTTAACTAATACCTTGGCCATCTTGAGGGTCGATTGAAAGTAGGCCTTGAGTCTACTGTAGCAGAATGGCATCTAACAATGAAACCAGGCTCAAGCCACTTCTGCTTACAGAAGATTCCTATGAAAAGGATAGTAAGCTGGGGTAAAGAAAAAACTAACTAGGGTAACTGTGGTAGATGACCTCCAACATCCATCTGCCCTAGATTACAGCAGCCTAAACTCAAGAGAATGGGACAAATTCGTTTCTGCAGATTACATACCCTGATGTGTCGTCAAATCTGCAGACATGCAGCCAGCGCAGAATCCTTCCACCTTCTCGGAGACAACTGACAGCGCCACGTGTGCTTATGTTTTTTATTGGAGACAGAATCATGGTGGCCAGCAAGGCGTGCTGGACTCCTGTGTTCCACCTAAGACTGAGATCAGTATTGTTTGCAGTTTGGAGCTATTGCCCAGATGCCAAAGGAGTGCAAGAACTCAGATGTTACAAGGAATGAACAACTCCATTCCTTCTGGCAGCAGGTCCTTGATCATCACATGCAGCTCCTGGGGACTTCCCCATGATAATAGTCATGGACCTGGCTATTGGTCTGAAGCGTCTATGGCTACTTATAGCGCTAGCTTTCCCCAATAACTGCTTTAAGCTCAGCCCTGTTCTCGGTAGGGGGTTGGACAAAAAGTGTCAACTCTATCCCAAATTGGAGAATGACATTTTCAGGAACACAGAAATGTAGAACTGGAAGGGACCATTCCAGGTGATTGAATCCAGTCCTCTGTAATTACTGGCAATCACACAAAATATTTGTTCAAAACGGTCCCCAAGACCTTCCATTCCAGCTTCTCCCACACATCACGACACAAAGAATATCATTATATCCCATAACACACTTAGGATCTTTACTGTAAGAGGTCCTCTGCTGTGTGGGAGAGAAGAGGGAAGATAAGAACACCACCAACGCCAAGAGCGCTTAACTTTTCATCACCTGTAACTGAAGGGAGATAGAAGACGGACAGGTTTTCCTCGTGAACAAGTCAAGCTTCTTTAGGGTCTTTATCCTTCAGGCTGCTTTTGTGAGATCTGGACTTTCCCTGTACTACTGAACTGAGTAAGGAATTCATAATAATAGTCATACTTGCCTTGACGGACTGATCCTGTTGCACTCCATTTCCTGTGGCTGGCATACTGGGAGGTGTCTGTTACAGTGCCTTAGCCAGGTTGAATCACTATTTTTTGGAAGGCTAATCCTGACTGGGCTAATGGTATCAATATACCAAACAACTTACAAGATTTTTCTTGGAAAAAATTACATCTTTATTTTTAGAGTTTCTGCTATTCTCATCAAGAGATCTTCAAGTGTCTCAACATTGTTCAACCCTAGAACCAGGGCTACTGCTTTGTCCAGTGATAAAACAAAAAGTTCTTGGAAGTAACTCAGGATTGTGTTGCCCTTTTGTCCCTTGTTTGGCAATTCCTGGTATTCTTCCTTGCCCATTTTCAGTGGACTGGTCACTGATGCCACTAGAGCACGTGTTGTTCTCCTCTTCTTAGGATGGGATGGCAATCTGCTCCCGGAAATATGTGAAGAAGAGCCCTGTAAGCCCATAAGGCGATTCCATACGGATACGGCTGGCGCTCACTGACCAGTCAAATGACAGTTCTCTTGCAGCAGCCGTAGCAAATTCTAGGAAGAAAATTTGTCTGGTCTACTTTTGGACTCCCATAAGAGGCCTTCCTGCTTGTAGGAGACAAGAAGGTATGTCCTGACTCACTGAAAGGAGCAGCAGATTCTCTGTAAGCGTAGCTCTGAACCATACAGTGCTCAGCGTACCAGGCTCCGTGGCAAGATTCTTGAAACAACCTCTCTCAGGCCTGCACCCTGGTGCCAGAAGTGCCAGCACCAGCTTTAGCATCAAGGGATGCGTATTTGCCACACCTTTTGCCACCAGGTCTTTTTATGGCCCTGTATCCTTACTTGAGAGCAAACTTAAACGCATGGTTCTCCACAGCATGGGACCACACGAGATTATGGATAAAAGCTTATGCATTTTTCCTTATTCTTTTCAAGTTTCAAGTAAGTGACATTTTGATTGTAAGTGCTAATTTAGCAAGTGTGGCATTTATAAGAACAAGAACGAGACCACAAAACTCCTTTTAGTTAAGTAAAACAGCCAGCAATCAAGTGACTGCAAACCTGTTCTGGATTCAAATGCAGCACCCAAGACTCAACAGCTCTGGATATCAATGATCAGAGACAGGAAGTTAGCTGGGTTAGTGCGAAGGCAAGCAGAAGGTAGGTAAATTAGTACCTTACAGACTAACTAATTCAGAGATGGATAAACTTTCATAAGCAGCAAACTATATCTCTGGTTTAATCATTCTGTAAGGTACAAATCTACCCTGCCTTCTGTCTCCCCTAACATTGTAAATCAAAGCCAGCACATTTATGCTAAGGTAGAGAAGGTCAAATGCTTCCTGGAAGGGCATTTTTCAGCTCGTTTCCTTTGTGATCCAAAATCCACTCTCTCATAATCAGTGACCGCACCAGTTCTCTTGGATCTTCAAAAAACTGCTAGCTTTTGGGTGGGGGTGCAAGATTCTCTAGCATGCTGGGATGAAAATAAGAGTGCTTTTCATGTGTAAAAACTGCTCGATGCCTCTCCCCAGCTTCTGGGTGGGTGGGGTAAGCAATCATTTCACGGTCTTCCCAACTCCTTTTTGAGTAGTATTGTCTTTTGAGATTTTTCCCTTCTAATTTCCAGCCTGCTTGCTTTGGCATAACTCCAATTACTCTCCTCCTCCTGCCTGAGAGAAGCTTTTCTCTCCCACTGTCTGCTAAGTATGGCAGTTGCTACCTCCAATCTTGCCAAGGGTGTTCAGTTCCAGTTTCTCCCATCTCCCTCATGCTATCCCTGGTCTTGAACCTGCTGGTAAATGGCAGATCACAAAGGCAAGGCAGCGAGATCTTCGATAAGAAGCCTAGCTGTGATACCTACAGACACTAGGAAAAGACATTTGTGACTTTTAACACAATAACCTTCTTGCTCCCTGCTTTGAAGCTCCAGGTTTCATATCAGCTTTTGGCCCCTCCTTTCCAACAATAGGAGAAGGATAAAAGCTTCGCACGCTTTCCTCCCTGACAAGAGTCACTTGAAAGGTGCAAGACAGTTACAGAATTCTGCACCTACTCAAGTGTGCAACTCAGAAGGGGAGAGCAGGAGAAAAGCATCAACCCTCTCCCAGTCTGTTTTTTGGGGAAAACCTTTAGCATACAGAAGACGCAAAATAGGAAACTGTATATGCATGTACGACTGGAGCAGAAGGCAGGCTAGAGATGTACCTTGTAAACAACTAAATTAAAGATGCATAAGCTTTCTCAAGCTCACTTCATCAGATGCAGTGAGGTCAGGTTCACAAAAACTTATTCACCTCTGATTTGGTTAGTTTATGAGGTGTGCTTCTGCCCAACCTTCTGTGTGACTTCAGACTAACACAGTTAACTACCTCTTTTCTGTAGGACTCAAGGCCACATCTGGCTATGGCAACTCTGTATTAGTATGTGCAGTGCAGTGGCAGGTACTGAAAGAGTTAAGCACATTCTAGAGACCAGAAGTATGATTTCAAGGCCCTGGAATTTGGAGAAGGCAAGGGAAGCAGAGGCAAGGTTTCTTGCAGTGAATACTGGGGGTGTGGAACTGTTTTTCATTGCTGCAGAGTTCTCTTACTCTTGCTGCAGAAACTAGTTCTGAAGGCAGTGGATTGCCAGAGGCTGGTTTAAAGTCAATGTAGAGGAAACCACAGGAAGTCGAATAGCTAAAACAAGAAGCAGGCATACTACTTTAATAGAAGAAAGCAAAAAAATAGGCAAAAAGCAGTCTAAACATTAGTGGTACTATACAAATCTCCTTTGCTTTGAAATAGACAAGTAAAATAAACAAAACACAACCACATGGGCATGACACCACACCTGCACTCAAGCACTTTTCCCCACTTGAAGTACTATGCAGCCAAGTGGCCCTTAAATCATCCTACCCTATACTCTGGGAACAAAGGAGGCTCTCAGCAGATCTTTCAGAGGCCGTTTACTGCAACAATTTGCAGTTTTAACTATATGCAAGCCTTTGTGGTACAAAGGTGTAAAGTTATCAAGTTGTCCAGATGTTCTGCGCTATTCATAAGAGGCTCTATTTTCTTGTAGTAAAGTCTCTATCAAGTTAGTTAATACTATGACTGACATCCATCCATCCATCCATTCCTCAATTTCCTTATGAAGGAGTTACCCTTTAGGGAGTCACACATCTTGCCTATTAATTCAGACACTTGCTACAGTAAGGTGGTCACCAGCACTCACCCTCATCTCTCAGATGCGACACTCAAAGTGAGGAAACAGATGTTCCACGTTCCGTAACCACCCCTCAGTTTTACTCTACATACTGGAGTGATATTCCAAGTATGGGGGAGGAGTGCAGTAGAAGGTGCAGGGAAAAAGCTTGTTGTCTGTTAACCTTTTCTCCTTCAAGATACTGCTTCTGAAAGACCCCACCTTAGGAACTAGCAAGCAGATACAATCCTCAAGAGGAGTGTTGAGGACCCGTATTATTTAAATAGAGAGTGAATCACTATTCTCTTGACTGAGCATTTGATCAAGAATCAGCTTTGCAAGAATAGTGATTTGTGATGCTACAACTTGAATTTACAACTCTTACCAGCTTTGGACACATGCAAATATAACTTGCAAATGCTGTCACCACTAAAAGTGATCTTTCTCTCTGCTTGGTATTTGATGTGTGGGCCAACTCAGAGGAAAACTAAATATATAATTTAATCAAAAATACCATCTTGATGGAACTAAAATATATTTATAAAATCCAGAAAATATACATGGCTTCGGGGTGGGGGAGGGGGGGCGGAAGAAGGAACCTGTCATCTGAATAATCTGGCTTCCACTAGGTTAAATGAAAAATTCTTATGACCTTACATCTTTAGGAAAAGCCATCAAAGTTCTGAAATCCTTTCAGCTGATGTTAAAGCCATTAGAAAAGCACCTATAATAAGTATAACACATACGGAGCAGATTTCTAAACAATCCAGAGTTTCTACGACTTTAATGAGAACTGAATTTATATCCGCTGAATTTATAGATTTACACACTTGTAGACAGAAATGTATTAGCTGCTCTAAGAACCTGACCCCAGTCGTCTTTCCTGCCTAGGGCAGGGGGTTCGACCCAATGATCTTGTGAGGTCGCTTCCAGCCCCCTACAGTCTATGAATCTATGAACCGCTTCACTAACAAATCCATCAAGACCTTTTGTAGAAAAATGTGGTAGGCAGACAAAAAGTGTTCAGAAGATTTGAACCATGAATGAAACACTTAAATAAGACTTTTAAGGAATTAGGTTAAAGATTGTGTGCATAATTCAGATGCACATAAGAGACAGTACACCAAACAACATTCAAACACTTCTAATAACCTCAGCAAAATAATCTTTTCATATTTCTCAATTAATATTGGTATCAGGTATTTTGAGGTGTTCACTTCAAAGTCACCACAAAAAGCACATTTGCAAAGAACTTCCCACGGAGAATAAAAGGTTACAAAAATGGAAGTCTACTGAATGTCCTTCTTCCTGTTGCTTCCAACTAGCGCTTTCTTTTAATTCTAAGATTCACGCCTCTTCTTACTGCTTCTTCATGAGGATAAGAACAAGGAACTTTTTTTTTCCTTCAGAAATTTCAGCAGAAGCTAATTAGGCTAACTTAATTAGCCTAATTAAATCGGGGGGCTGGACTCGAGTTGGGGGCTGGATTCGATGATTCTCCGGGGTCCCTTCCAGCCCAAACGTTCATGAAACGGTCAACAAAATGGCAAAGGTAGTTCAATGTTACTTAGTGTCATGCAACTGCCATCTGATGAATAGTCTGAACTACTCTTACCTTTTTCACTCCTCAATTAATGGTATCAGCTCAGGGGAAAAAACAAAACAAAACAAAGAGACCCAGGGATCACTGCGGACAACTCCAAAACCACCTCTGTCCAATATGCAACAATTGCCCAAAAAAGCAAACAAAGCTTAGGGAATCCTTGTCCAAACACCGCTGCCAAATGCCTGAAAGCTACTTCTGATGCCTCAGATACTACAGCTTCCATTCTCCAGATTCCTAAAAAAGGATAGGAACGTGGGCATCTCCGCTTTCCTAAAAAGTACTGTAGCACATGCATCACTGCCATTGCTTTGTCTTCTATTTCCAGCATGGTATATGTACACTACCGGAACATTTCTTGTGCGTCTGAATTTGCTTTCACACTGAAATGAGGATTATAATATAACGTTTCTCCAAAACAAGACAAGTTTGCTGAAAATCTCAACAAATGCTTCTGACAATCTTTCCCACTTTCTCCTGGCCCTGCAATAATCTTGAAGCTCTGGTTATCTCATTCTGTCTCCGCACGCTGACCTCTGCAACCAATTCGTGATAGGACTTCCTTTCTCACTTAAATTACTACGCCTTGTTCAGAACTCTATTGCCCACTTAACCTCTGGGCTCTCTTGTATGTTCTTCATTTTTTTTTCATCTGCTCAACTATCAACTCAAATCCAAAGGAAGTTTAAAGATTCTGCTTCTCATTTTGTCTCCTCTTCAGACCGCTGGCCTTTCCCCAACCTCTAGTTCTTAACTTAATATATTCCCTATACTCCCTACGCCCATTTCTTTTCTGCTTCACTTCACTCCTGTGACATGCTCTACAAAAACTTCCAAAGCTACCATATTCTAGATAACTTGTCATTTCTCTGTCCTTATCCTTACTTCTATTTTTGCTTTCTCTGAACTTTTTATAATCTCTCCTTATGTCTAGCTTTTTATTGAGATTCATCTTTGCAATTAATTTTATTGCACCAATTTCAACAATAATTGTAGAACGGCAGCATCCTGTACAAGTACAGATTGATGGAAAACTAACACAATGCACCAGACACTCCCATAATGTTTAATAGGAAAGTGGGACAATGCCCCTAGAGTAGCCTGTGGGGATATTCCTCAGTGGTATCACTTATATTATCTGTACTATTTTGAAGCTGAATCCTGCATAGTCCTTTTACTTCGTATGCAATGATAAACCAATAACTAACCACCAGCTAGGATGGTACACAACAGTCACTGCAGCACTGGAGTTGCATATATAAAAATAGCATCCTCCCCTGTGAACTGAAAGAAACCAGGTAAGGGAAGTTTCTGACCAGCACCAGCTCTTACCTGTGAAAGTCCAGGGGACGATGCATGTCCCGGAGGTGTTGCAGCAAGATTTGGGTGTCCCTTATTTATTTCATGTGCAGAGTAAGGGGATGGGGCAGGAGGGCCCGGCTGTCTTGCTACTTGTGTTACCTGTGAGGAGATAAACGGTTAGTAAAACAGAATATTAGTAGTTCAATCTCTGTAGATGGTTCTAGCGCTTATAGTCTAGGAATAAAGGAGCATATATAATGAAAGGGGTCAGCAGCAATGTTTTTAATATGTGCTGACCCACTTCTTTTTCAAGTTAGTTAACTATTTATATAAAACTTGGTGGCTATGCTGGTGGAAAGCCTGTATCATAGGTAGCACCATCAACAGGGGAAGGGGAAAAGTTACACAAGCTTCTGCTTTATTGCTTTTCCAACACAGCTCAGGCTTTCATTGAAATACCCTTACAGTTCCACTCCTGGTCTTTTACTTCCAAATCTTTATAATTCATACCATTATAAATTACACCAAACAACCTTGCAATTTAGTGGTTCAAACCCCCTGGGGGCTGCAAAGTGATTTAAAGACGCTTGTTACCAGTCAGAGGAAGTGATCTAAAAAGACAAGGTGAGGAGAAATTCCCCATTCATCCCTCCAAATGAGATGACAATTTGGCAGAAGAATCTCAGACCGAGGACTGACAGGCTTCTTGTCAGTAAAGATAAATGAAAATTTAAAACAATTCTCTCTGACCCCTACTGAAATGAGCTTCTGCCTTGTTTAAATCACAGCTATTTGGTCATTCCAGTTTCAAAATAACACAGGTAATGATTCAAAGGTGCTGCTAGCAACACACAAGTAAGTGCACGTACCACAGAAGAGTCAGTCAGCAGTGAAACACAAGATGTAAGTTTTACAACCAGTCTTGTCCATGTCCCTTTATTGTATTTTAAGTAAGGGTGCATTTGATTACAACACCTAAACCACTCCAATAGCTGTGGATGACAATGTGCAATTTCTGAAGGCTTGGAAGAGACCAAAAGCATGCACTGTAGGAAGATCTGGAGAGAGAGCTCAAGGGAAAGAAGCCCCTTTCCCCGACCCAAGAGACATCATCTGATCCTGGTTGGCAGGGATGCACACACACAGCTCCAGTCAACTTAACTGGAACCCGCGTCACAAAGGATACTGTAAAACTTCTGCAACCTGCCTCCTGGAAAATCAACATCTCTTATCATAGTGATCTTGAAAGCCTTGCCAAGTCAAAAACAGGCTTTTTTCATTCTATACTTAAAAAGGAGCTACAAATTATGAAAGACATCAGAACCACAGCTGGGAGTGCAAGGACATTATTCACTTATAAACCCACCATTCAGTAAAACATGTGCATTTTAGTCATCACCAGGAATATCCCCCTTGACAATCAGCAATTTACTTCCTGATAAGAGATTAGTTTCAAGTAAAGGAAGTTCTTCAACTACTGTCAGCGTAAATGCAAATTCTTAAGTGTATACTTCTAGCATCAAAAGACAAAATTCTACAACATTTTGATCACTAGAACAGGCTGCATGCACGATTCCTTTGGACCTTACTACCTGGAGTCACATTAAATCGATTTTGTGCCAAGACTGAAGAAGTAATAATGCTCACAATCTACACTGGGAAGCACAGATGTAGGTTAAGTAACTTATTTTGAGCCTTGTCAGGATTGGAATCCAATCTTCAGGAATTAAATAGTGATAAGTTATCTGATGACTAATAACTATATAATATGGGTCTGAGATTGACCAACACTGTGACACTGCTCTCCCAAATCAGGCCTCAAATGTAGAAGCCAAGTCAGGGAGGAACGCAATACAGATAGCAGTGATGTCCCACCTAACAGACCAAAAAGGGCTGGTCCTGTTTAGATGATGAATAAGGACACTTTTCACCTCTCTGGTATGTTTTCCTGGAGAGAGTCAGGGGACAAGTGCTGGGATGGGGAGAGGGACAGGTATTTAACTGGTTCCAGAACTCTGGAAACTGGTTTAGGGAAGAATGAGCACAAACAAAAAAAAAAAAAGTGTATCCTTCATTTTACAGACACAGGACAAAAAGGATCAGATATCAAAAGCCTGTGGCTCTCAGACTCTTTGCTCAGGTAATATACCCACTACGAGTAATACAGTCTTAAAAAGTTTCATTTCTTGAATGTTCAAAGGTGACTCCATTAACTCAGTAAAGGCCTAAATTAAAATCCCTAAGAAAGGATTGTTTCAAATAATGGCGAAAAAGTTGTCAAATCAGACCTTTTAAGAACTCTACCCTCCTCCCAACCCTTTAAAAGGTCTCTCTGTGATTATAGTTCAGGAGTGACCAGCATTATTTACAATCAGAAAGTTCTTTCAGAGACCCATGTAGTCCAACTGCCTATAGTTTACCCAGAACAAGAGCAGAAGATGTCTCGGAAAGACCTCTGCCATCTCTTAACCGTGGAAGTAGTCAATTAATATACGTTCAAAATATCCTAGAAATAAGAAATGTCTGATGATATATCTTTCATTGGATAAAATTGTATAGCTGGGAGAGATGGGAGACAAGCTTTTGGTCACAAAGTGCCCTTGTCAAAGTCCTGCTGCATCCTCCACAGGTGATGCAGAACAGAGACATTAGCAGAAGCAGCAGACCTGAACCAGGGCACTTTCTTCCCCAAAATGTGTGTTAACATCTCTCACAGTTACAAAGTGAATCCAATAAAAGATATAATCAAACAAACCTTTCTTCCTGCATTTTCTCCAAACCATCATGGCTACAGCACCCCACCATGCCCCATACTACAGGGAAAGGCAAAAAAAACCTCCCACAGCATGTCAACCCAATGGTAAAAATGCCTTTCTGACCCCAAATCTGGCAAACACTATGACTCCAAGTGGAGAAGTAAGACCCTCCAGACAGGAGCTTCTGAGTTTTCTAACTACAGCAAGGCAATCAGCACACTTCAGTCAAAAGCCACCACCAGCCTTGACTGTGGCCAAGACCTCAGTGCTTCAGCAGGCCTGTATCTTTGATGAGGGGAAAATAAACTCCTTCCAAGCCCCTACAGGTGATCAAAGCCCTGAAGCATGGGTTTTGCCAGACATCTGCCACACTGACTTACTCCTATGCTCCAGAATAGGAACTGCAAATACAGATTCCACCTGTTACACACACTGATTGCTGAACCAAAAATTCCCTATCCTATCAAATCAACCCTTCTATAAAATTACCTTAAAACAATCCAGGTCCTTTACCCCCTCTTCTTGACTTGGGTAACAAATAAAAAATTCTCTCCTCTGATAGCACAAGTCCTCTTTTAAATGTCAAAAAGAAGCCTAAAAAGCTCTTCTCCCCCTCTCTCCTGGTGACAGTCTCATAGACATAAACTAACATATACACAAGAGGATCTGTTCAACTGAGGCTCTCTAGAAACCATGGGGCATGGACCGGCAAAAGTAATGATTCCCTTACAAACCAACGCCAACTACCATCTGTCAGAAAGTGAGAGTTTGAATCCTACTAAAAAGTATGCATCTTAATCCCAAGTAAATATAAGAATAGCACGCCCTGCTTATATTCACATATAGTCCAGAAATAAGAATTTCTAACAAATTGTAAAATGTAATGTTTCTCTAAGAAAATGCCAATTAGAGCAGGAAATGTTACATCTATATAGATGCATTTAAGAAATTGTGTTACAGGTTAAATTTCATCAGTTTCTAAAGTTCTTTTCATTACATCTGCTAGAATGCAGATTTAAGTTCATAAATTCTAAAGGAACACAAGCTTCACTACAACTATTCAGTAATGAAAAAAGCAGAAACTAGAAACA
Organism: Alligator sinensis; assembly: GCF_000455745.1. Classification (NCBI taxonomy): domain Eukaryota; kingdom Metazoa; phylum Chordata; order Crocodylia; family Alligatoridae; genus Alligator; species Alligator sinensis. The sequence continues at coordinate 1,664,819 of NW_005842063.1, read as the reverse complement.
ACTGACTGGATTTGTTCCAAAATACTTGTCTCATGATGCAAGCCATTTACATATAGTGCAAAAAGTTTCTGCTTTCCGTTTATCAGCTGGAATTCTGCAAGATGTGCAACAGGTCTAAGATGCAAGCTAAGCAAATACAACTTTCACTCAAGTTCACAGATCAAAGTATTTGCCTAAACAATGGATATGTGGAATTAAATATGAATCTGTCAAACCTAGCACTGTGTCATAAGCAAGCAGTGGAGAGCCTATAATTCAGTCTTTAAAAGTGCTCTCTCTCCAAGAAAATAGAAAATATATAAAAAATGAAACTGATGTGGGATTAATTTGCTGTCCACTTGGATTAAAATGTCTTTATTTTAATGCCTCTGAAATTCTATTTTTCTGCAATTTAGATAAGCATAAGAAACTGCCAGACTGGGTCAGATCACAGGTCCATCTATTTTAGTACCCTGCCTCTCACAGTGTGGAAGAATATTTAAGCAGAGCAAACCCAGAATGATCCATCCCCTACAACATTCCCTGCACAGCTTCTAGCATTGGGTCTAAGTAGTCTTAATGTTGAAACTAAACCACTACAACGTGTAATTCCTGCCATGATTAATGCCCACGTCCTTCATGAATTTGTCAAATCCCCTTTTCAACCCAGTTAAAGGATCAGCCTTCACATTCTGTGGCAACAAGATCAACAAGCTAATTACCCACAGTGTGAAAAGGAACGTTTGTTTTAAACCTGCTAATCATTGCACTGCATGTCTCCTAATTCCCATATTGAGAGAGATAGGGATTTACTATTTACTTCCTCCAAATCATGCATAGTTTTGTAGACAGTTAGCATGTCCTCCTTCAGTAGTCTTATCTTCTAAGGTGAAAAGTCATAGCCTATTCATTCTCTGCATTCCTCCAATTATCCTTCTCGTCCTCCTCTTTTGCCTTTTCTAGTTCTAGCACATCCTCTTGAAGACGAGGGGACCACACCTGCACAGAGTATTTATTCAAGGTGTGGGGCTACCCTGGACCTATCCAGTAATATAATGACATTTTCTATTTTCAGTCCTATTCTTAATGATTCAAACACGCTATTTCCCTTTTTGACTGCTGCTGAACACTGGGCTGATGCTTTCAAAGAACTAGGATATCTAACTCTGAGCAGGAACAAATAATGTATTACCCATCATCAGGTATATGCATCTCGGGCTATTTTTACCCCATGCGTGTGAATGCACTTATCAAGATTGAACTTCATACTCAATTTTCTGTCCATGTTCAGCTCTTCAGTCAGCTTTGCCCTTTTACCACCCTGAAATAATACAGCATAATCTATAAAACTTGGCCACCTCACCAGTCAACCGGCTTTCAAACCATTTGTAAATATGTTAACCAACATACGTCCTAGTATAGACCCTTGGGAAACTGCGTTGTTTACCTCTCTCCACTGTGTGAGCTGACCATTTATAAGTATTCGGATTCCTGTCCTTCAACCAATTACTGATCCAAGAGTGGACCTTCCCTCTAATGCCTTGCCAACCTAATTTCTTTAAGAGCCTTTAGTGTGGAACTTTTGTCCAAAGCTTTCTGAAAATCCAAATATCCTATATCAAACTGGACTGCCCTGATCCTCAGGCTTGTTGGGGCCCTCAAAAAAACTCCAGCATGACCTCCCTTCACAAAAGCCATCTTGTTTATCTATGTGACAATTAATCCTATTTTTATTATAATTTCTACCAATGTCAGGAACAGAATTTACTGGTCTGTACTTCCCTGGATCTCCTAGGGAACCCTGTCTAAAGACTGGGGTTACATTGGCTATCACCCAGTCCTCCAGTACAGAGGCTGGCTTTAAGATTACAGGCTAAAAAGTCAGATCCAAATTTCAAATTTGAGCTCTCTCAGGACTCTTGGGGAACTGTCAGCTGGTCCTTGTGATTCGTTACTGTTCAGTTTATCACTTTCCTCTATAACCTCATCTCAAAATCTAGCTATCTGCATATCAGTAGTAATGTCAATTAGCCTTTTATTTTCAATCAGTCTGGATCAAGAGATAAGGAAACAGAAAATGTACACCCACACAGTTTTTTTCATATTTATATTTTGTATGTCATCTATGGGATGCAGTGATAGCTGGAAGGGGAAATGACAGCCATATGCACATTAACTTTACTAAATTAAAACAAAAACAAAAAAAGTCTAGACTGGGCAGAATTTCTTTCTGTTCAACATTCAAATTCAACAAGGAACCTGATGTAAATGGTTTCAAAGAAGTGCTTAAGGCACATCTCTCTTGTACACAGCAGCAGCTAGGCAGTAGAATGAAAATCGGCCTCTTGACCTAGATCTTTAGTTTAAATGCACAGTGGCTGGAGTAGCTAATCCCTCATAATCTCTTTTCTACAGGATTCTCTTCATTGCTGAAATACCCTCTAAAGGACACAAAAGCAAGTCACAGTGTTGCTGCTGGGTGTGAAATTCTCGGATGTCCATCAGCGATTCCTCCCTGCAGAAAAGCAACCAAATGAACAAACAAGCATGCATATGAAAGTAAAAGCAGAATCAAGCTTACCCCAATTAACTCTGTTTTGCATCAGGTTAGATAGGGGTCTTTTCTGCCTTTTGGACAATACAAAATGCATGGAAGTGGGTTTTACCTCCAACCGTAGAATCTGCTTGTCTAAACAACACACCTAGAAATGCAGACCTCTCTTCCCTTCCACCCCATTCCAGTGAGACAGCACTGTCCAACCAAGTATCCACTTGCTTTCTGTCCTCCCTGAACACATGGGAAAGGATCAATACGGCCTTTACAACTTTGGTCTCCCACCTCAAAAAAAAAAAAAGCAATAGAAAAACTAGAAAGGGTACAGAGAAGGACTATTAGGGGAATGGAGGGGCTTTCATTTGAGGAGACTTTTCAGCTGAGACGATTGTCACTGGCAGAGGCAGGGAGGTGGAGGGGAAAGGGAAGCAGGACACAATAGAAATTTATAAAATATTAAGCGATGCAGGGAAAGTAATTAGAGACCCATTACGTACCATCTCTCAAAATACTAGAAGTAAGGGGCACAAACTGAAACTATTTAGAAGTAAGTTTAAAACTAACAAAAGGAAATTACTTTCAGACTGCATCCAACTGTAGAACTCATTGCCATCAGATGTGTGCACTGATGGTTTCAACCAGGTCAAAAAGAGGAATGGAAAAATTCAGAGAGGAATGGTCTGCAGTTAGGTACTGAGTGTGGTAGATATGGATGCAGCCTCTGAATGAGGCTTCTTGGCTCTCTGAGCGTTGGGAGCTGCAGTGGGAGAGAAGCAGGAGGTGGACAATTCTGGGTATGCTTTCTTCACTCTCCTCTCAGCATCCACACACTCCCACCACATAAGTCCGGATACTGGGCTAGCGAGACCTATCGTCTGACGCAGTAAGCGGGTGGTTTTTATGTTCTGTTCCACATAGGAAGAGATGAGGTGCCACAGGATCGGACTGCTTCCTTTCACTCAAGAAAATACACATTCTAATTCTCATAATACTAGAAGCACAAATGAGAGTTTTCTCAAATCTATGCTCCAGTTTAAAGCACAAGCCACCATGCAACCAGGTACAACTGGATACAACAATGTCATCTGCTCAAGAGAAACCCATTGGGGCTCAGAATCAGTACAAACCAGGCCTGGCCCTTGAAGGGCCGTATTGCACATGGCTCACGTGCATTTGTCACTCAGTTTCAATGTGTATTGAATTAATTCACAAATAGTGATTAGATCACATCAGGGACCAACTTCCTGCAAAAATTAATTAAAAACCCAACTATTGGAGTCTATCAGGCAGAAATATTCTTCAGCAAAATCTTATTTATATTTAACTCAAAACAAGCCAAATGACATTAGCAATAAAAAAGTCAATTCCCCTGGAGCAGTTTTGTAGTAAGTTTCAGAGCTCAGGACATATCAATTTATTTATTTATTACAGCAGAACTATAAATCTCTGCTGTAATAAATACATTACTGAGTAGGACTGAGCAGGAAGTTGACCTAGATCAATTTGCTTATTGGCCTGACTTTGCATTATATATTCTGAATTCCATGCATGCCCCATGCTAAACTTAATAATCCTGGGAGGCATGTTCTGCTCTACTACAGGATTTACAACAGTTTGTCTTTCACTACAAGTTAGCACTCATAATTACGTATTCTAAAAGTAGTAATACATAGCAATTTAATGGATAAGCTCCAAGATATTTAAGGCTTGTATTCACTGCAGTCACTACAAATTAAATTCCTTCCCCTTCTTTCACCTATAATAGGATCATTTAGATTTAGGAATATTTTAAGACAAAAACAAAACTGGATTTTTCCACTGGTTTCCTATGGGACTATACAGTTCTGGATGTCATATCTGATGTATAAGTAGTTTTCTTAAATGACATGAATTAAGTAAAGAATTCTACTAAATGCTATTATGAAAAAGGTACATAGAGGAAAAACTGCATGTGGCCAACTGCTGCACCTGACAATATGCCATGCTAATTTTCTCCCTTTTAATAATAAACTATATGAATAAATTTTATGAATTAAAACATTACTCCTGAGGATTAGACTAATTTAAATCAATTTTTTCAACACTAGTTTATCTCAAAAGAGAAGGATTAAATCTAAATCTACCGATTATGTTACTAATGATATATTCCAGTCTCACTCCCATCCCCACAGGTACAATTCTATTGAATAAAAAGTCTATCAAAGGAAGGATAACTAAGTGCTGGGGTGAACCATCTAGTGTCATTTTTTGTTCCTGGAGGTTACAAAAGCAAGTCTCAGCACGCATCCAATTAAATTCATATACTTATTCCTCACCTGCCATTTCTCTCCTATAAAAATGGTGCCCAACTAATTCACTTTAATTCTTTTTGAAGGATCACCATTTTGGCTATTTCAGTTGTGGCCTACAGTGCAAGCTATACACATTTTCCACTATTTTCAATTAACGTTTCCAAACATAGTCAAGGCTGCAAAATGGCTAGACCGCTGTGACCTCACTTAGTCAGAGGTACTGCAGCGTCAACTCGGCATCAGTACACAGTACTGCGAACATATAACCTTTCAATTATGCAACAGGCAAGGATTTTTTTTTTAGGTGATATTTTTTATTGGACCAATTGCATAGATCTGATAAAGTCAGACAAGCTTTCAAATGCAAGGTCTGAGAAGGAGAGCAAGCGCAGCAATTAAGAGCAGTGGGCAGAGAGCTGTGAAACCGAAGGGAAGAGAAATTCCCATGGGCAGCAGACAAACAATTAGCAGAAAAAGAGGAACTCGATTACTGGAAGATGAAGACCTACCAAGAGAGAGGAGGCTCATTATCAGCCATACTGTGCAGGAAGAATTTCAGAAATCAGGCAGATTATAGTGGGTCGTAAAACTACCCATAACTCTTGAATTAGTCACACAGGAGTGCAGCTGCTTTTCCCATGGCTGCCAAGCTCACATCAGTCATGCTAGGTTTGAAAATAGTGATACATACACCTTGTCCTCAATTCCACATTTAGAGAGGGTACAAATATTAAAACACAGAAATAAAAAGCAATTATTGGGTATACAGTGCAGCGTGTTATATATATATATATATATATATATTGGGGGGGTATTGGGCTCTGTCCCTGTTCTGTGCAACCAAACCTCTGGAAAAAAATCTTTTTTCCTGCATTTGGTCTTCTCCAAAACCAAGGTGTCTTTTTTGGGGGGGGGAGGGGGGGGAGTAGGAGGGGTAGGGAATGAGGGTGCTGTATGCAAGACAATGCAGTAGTTTTGGGGGTTCCTATATTGTCTATACAGAATACATAATGACATGGTTGTTTTCCCCCTTTTAAGTTTTGAAGATGGACCTCTAGAGTGGGATTTTCAATGTATTATTCAAGGCTCACAACCTTGCTTCAAGGCCCCGTGCACTGCTTTTCCTGACACCAACCCTTCTTATTTCATTATGTATACAATCAAGGACAGTTCATTGATTTGAATGCAAAATTGGCTCTGAAGCCAATGCAGGAATCAGCAAACAGCTTGCAGCTTTAGTCTGGTGAACCACTGAATGTCACAAGCTTTGATCTTTGCTTAGACTAGTTCTCCGACTGTTTACATTGGTATCTATCTATAGGTATCCACCATAAGTCAGCTCAAGAAACATCCTAGACAATGTTTGAGTTCTTTCATCATCTTCTCCCACTCCCAAGAATCCAAGAATAGATGCGACACAGGATACAATCCCCGTTCCAGCTTGATGCAAGAGGACCTTCTTTTCTGAGAGTCTCCCAGCTGGGAGGAGAGGTTCTGAGAGAGCACATGAGCTCTTTTCTGTCATCATCATGGATCACAGATAGAAAAGGCAATAAATCTTTTTGGACTCTGAATCTCAAAACAAAACAGATGATGACCCCTTCACCAGCTAGTCATGCAAATAAACAGAAAAATAACCTTTTAAGTTATTAAAAGCAAGTTTGACTCTCCTTTTCTATAAGGAGCTCATACTATCATGCAAACCATAATGAGCTTAAGATCAATTAGTATAAACAAAAATAAAAACTTCCTGCAATAACTCTTTGGTAAATTAAAATGTCTCATTCCAGGCTGCATAATTATAACATAGCTCAATGGATACTGGGCTTCTGGCTTTACCTCTTAAAAAAAGCCACAGATTAAAAAATCCTGTCATATGTGCACACCATTTCTAGATTTTCAGTCTGAGTTCCATTACTAGTCAACATCCAAAACATTTTTTAAATAGTTCACCAAAAATCTCTCTCAATTTTTAAACCTGCTTGTAGAGTTGCTTCTTCTGCTGATGGCTTTAAATAAGATATTTGACGTACAAACATTTACGTGAAACTTTTTTTTTTTTTTGTAGAATATCAGCATCTTTCTACCACTGTGCCACAAATAATACATTCCATCCAGATATTCAAGAAGGGACCTACAGAGAACATGGCTGATATTTTTACTGAGGACAGCTTGCTTAAGAAAGTTTGTAAATTCTGCTCAGTAAAACTGCAGAAGTTAAAAAAAAAAAAAAAATCCAACTCTGAGTCCATTATGAAGTTTTAGAACAACATTTCTCCCATTTACTGCTCTTTATTTAGAAGTGGTAAAAATGGAATTTTATAAAATATGTTGAAGACCAGCAATTTCAGAGGAGTGGGATAAAATTACTCAATTAAATTAATTTGTGAGGAAAAAAAAAAAAAAAGGCAAACACAGAACTGAAGATTCAGGACGGGTAGACTGGCTTTAGATACTTACAGTGCTGTACACAGCTGAGACTGTCGGCGTAAAGATCCGATCCTCGAGGGGCTGCTGCACAGGACCTCTGGGAATTCTGTAATACATCAAGTTAAGGAAAACCCCCCAAAGAAGGGCTGTGTACTATATATCAACAGCACGATGCAAAGAGCTTTCATTTGTCAACATATGTAAGCACCTTCCTAAGGCAGGCAGATACACAAACATCTTCAAAGGCTCTTGCATTCAACAGGAAGATACAATCCTTCAGGTCTCCTATATTAGTAAGCATATCCCTCAAGAACTGATTTCCTGGATAAATATGACAAGAGTAACCGAAAGCAAACAAAATTACTGAACAAGACATAAAACTTGAGCCTTATAAGAATCTCTCATCTCTGCTTTTCAAGAAAAGGAGGCTTTAGATTCAGTGAGACAGTGTTAACCAGCACTGAATCTTCTGACAAAGGCCAGCCCTGTTTTGCTGCTAAATGTGTAGGAATAATGTTATAATTAGGTCCTTGTTTTCTTCTCTTTAAATTGTTACGTCCTTCCCTTCCATGCCACTCCCACCCCTGCAAAAGTCACTTCTACAGGGGGCTGGCCAATATAATCCAATTGTTAATGTATTGGCAGTGTTGTTATTTAAAGAAAAACCATAATTTTGTTCTTCCCAGCAATTTTAAAATTGGAATGAGTTTATTTACTGAAAACCAGGAAAGTAGACCTTGTTAAAGTAATTAAACTCAAAAGAAAATCTAAAATGTTTATTGGAAAGAACAGTTATAAATACAAAAATATTTAGAAAAAATGTTTTTCTTTTCTTAATACTTTAAGGATTTATTCACGTACACACACTTAACTCTAAGGCAATGGGACTACATCAGTAAAATTAGGCATTTTATGATTAATGTTGACATCTTATCTTTTCTGCTCTTCACTTTTTGTGCATCAGACTTCTTGAAAAACTAAATATGATAGGTTTCCATTTAGTGTTGCATCCTATTTCTTGGGTACAAGCCTAAGGTAACAATGTTCAGACTACAAACACTGTTCAAATTAAAGAGGAAATACATTTTCACTGATTTTTCACTGATTTAACCAAGTCACAGAAACTTCTTTGGCTGTGTTCAAAGGAAAACAAACACACACGAGAGCTAAATTCTGAGCCTCCAGTTTGGATACGACTACTAGCCTAGCACCTCGAACTCCAAACACTCCTGCAAGATCATAGCCCACAACCTATCAAATAATTTCTTTCTAAAGAATGAAAATAACTGTGACATCAGCAACAGAAGCACAGTTAAAGCAATAAAAGAACAGAGATACATTTCATACCATTAATAATAGTTCAACTTGATAACTTGATGCAATTACTGAACTATTGTTTAAAGGCAGGCAAGGTTCTCTGGGTAGATATGATATCTTTTATTAGACCAACTAAAAAGTTGAGAGAAGTTGAAAAGAGTTGGAAAAACTATTTAGTTGGTCTAATAAAAGATATCACATCTACCCAAAGAACCCTGCCTGACTATGTTCTTAGACCAACACAGCTACAACCAACAACGCTGCATAACTGGATCAACTATTTTAGTGTTTAAAATATAGATGAAGCGTTTATTTTAAAAAAATAATTGAAAACAACCTGTTGGTTTTTTTTGTTGTTTTGTTGTTACTCAGGCAACAATAGAAACAAAACCCCAACACAGGAGGAACAAAAAAGCGTTTAATTGCAAAGAGTAAAATAATTACTGTTCACACTTTAACTCCTACATATTTGTCAACTGTTTCGAATATTCTGTAGCTGGCGCTCTCCCAGAGCTGCTAAATCATTGTTAAAACGGAACAGAAACCAGCTTACAACTTTACATTGTATTCCCATGCTGTCAGTGCCACAAAGAACGTCATCTCTCCAGCAAGCAGGATCAAAAATGAACTTGTAAACATAACCTATGGAGGATGCCAAAAATGCAGTTGGGTGTCTCAACCCCTTTTATTTTAAAGTGATCATAATGCTTAGTCAATCATTAAGTAATAGAGTAATTTTAAACCTTAGAATGGAGACCATTTTAGAATATTCTAATTGGCACAATCCCTCTGCACATGAGAAATAATCAGCATTTTAGAAGTATGGCAGAAGTAAAACAGCAAGCCTACAATTAAAAACAGATCCAGTGACGGAGATGAGATTAGGAACCCAGAGTCCCCGACTCCCAAAATCATGCTCAGCTCATATCTCCACATTAAAAAGCCAACAAGAATTTATTTCTATATAAGCACCGTTTCTTCTCAACTTGCAAACTGCCAAATCAAGCCTAAGTGGCATAATTCAATTAAATTAACTGGCTTTTAGCAGGTAAATTCAGTATTTATCTCTTTGTCTCATATAACAAACACTTTTCATGTAACGTCAGACAATATAAACAGCACACAAACCTTCAGGGCTTTTCCTCCAAAACAGCGCTCCTCCTAAGTCTTACCGCGACAGGTCTGGGTCTGAGAGGTGAGCAGCAAGGGAAGTGGCTCACATTTCCCAGTTGGCTTCTTCAGAAGGAAGGTTACCCACAGTCAGAAACTAAAACTTCCTTTGAATCAAGAGGATTCTGCCACAGTCACATGGCCAGGAAGAAACATGAAGAAATCCTTTCTTCTGAAATGTCACACGCTACCACTTCCCACAGCTGGCGGGTGCCGAGTTCTCAGTGTCTGAAAACCGAGGTTCACTTCCGTCAGAGTACGGCAGACTGAAATAACTCTGAACGTATGCACACTGAGCCTGATTATCCTTACCTGGGAACTCCCATGGCTCCCCCCAAACACCAAGGGAAAAGTGATCCT
>NW_005842063.1:1618679-1654658 GCF_000455745.1 Alligator sinensis | reverse complement strand
GGGGGGGCACGCGTTAACTGGAGTGAGTCCGAGAGCCACTCTAATTAAAACACCACTGCGTCTTGCGTATCAGCGTCCCGTGTTTATAAATGGCGGCAGGGTGTTTGAATTAAAGCTCGCTCAACAAGCTGTAGTTCAAGCGCCCCCGCCACCATTGTTAAGTGCAGGGGCGGTGATACACGAGGTGCAGGAGGCTGCTGGAGCACAGCAATCACCACGCTCCAGCAGACTCGATTACCCACGGGCTGGAATTCCAGCGCGTCGGAGCAGCCCTGGCGCTCGCGCACAGGTGCCCTGAGATTTCCAATTCCTCAGGCAGAAGACAGACACTGTCCTAACTTATTACTTATGTAGCAACATTAGAAGTACTTGGTGCTTCACAAGCATACACAGCCCCCATTAGGAACTTTGCTACTGACTATAAAGAGGCCAAGATTTCACCTTAAGCATCTGCCCTGAGGAACCTACCATTCATTCCTATTTGGGGAAAAGCATCAACAGAATCTGGGGATTTTTTTTAAATGCAAAACTGACTGACAAGAAACGGTAGGCAACAGAGATGAAGGACAGTTTAGTGATTAGGGACCTAGTGTGGAATTAGGAGGTTTCAGTGCCATTCCCGCCTCTGCCTCAGACTTTCTTTGTGATTCAGAGAGGCCTGTATACCTCAGATCCCATCTGTAAGTAATACTTCCCTATTAGGATAAAAGGACAGATATTGAGAGGTTAAGTTAAATATTGCCATGTGGTTAGATGATACAGGGAAAGAAGCCATAAGATAATTACATAAATAGAGTACTGGTCAGGAAATATCAATTCCAACAAACAGTAACTAGCTTGTCCTATGTTCTGCCTCCTAAGAACTAGAAGACTTACAAAACATCATTTATCAGTGGATTGAGAGAGAAACATGAATCTTTTCAAGTAAAAGTTGATATGCTACTGAGATAAGCATCTCAAATGCTCTAGAAGAGTGAGCGCCTGTTAATATCTCTGGACAAATGCTGGAATTTAAATCACAAAGGAAGCTGTAGCTTGTCTACAAGTTAGAGAAACCATGCACGGTTCTCTATCTCCAGAAGGGTATTAAAAATGAAAAGCTAAGCATTCTCTCGATGCCCTCTAACCAGTGACAGTATTGACAAGCATGCTGAAGAAAATCCTATGCTCATATATTATGGAGCCAACAAACAATATGTGATGAGGAAATAAAGACTGCAGATATACATCTGTTCCTGAACTGCATCATTTCTTCATATATGACATTTCTAGCCTAAAGGCAGTTTAATAAACAGCAGTGTCAACTGACTGAAAGAATCTTTACTTCAAAAAGGTATTATTTCTGTCCTTGGAGAGCCTGTTCCATTCTGAAGGTTTGGATTTCATTTCTTCTGTTAGAATGTGTATACATTAGGAGAGACATTGGTTTAAAGCTAATCTTTTTTCAGTTTTGCAGAGGGAAGTTGAAATTCAAGATAATTTTTTAGAGGAGATAGATTTTCAGCAGATTAAGTTAACAAAACCAGCAGATTTTGTTTGCCTGGGGGGGAGAAGAGACTTTAACTGAGTATGAATGTTATACCTGGGTGTACAAAACCATCCCAAAGTCTACCAAATCTGACAGGGGTTAACTAAAGTATACTAGAACATGGTTTGGTTGATTTCTCCTGTCATTAATGAAATTCTACAACCTAACAAAATGGCAAGCAGTCCAATTTGGTAAAACCAGCATATTATTCAGTCAAAATGTCTCTGTATAGTGAACCACTGTATACTAGTTCTGGATTTCATTCATTGTCTTTTAGAGCTCACTGCTTCATGAAATAAAAATCTGTCCAGTGGATACATCTGGCAGATTAACAAACAGTACCAGTAGGTCCTATGGGAATCCCACTCAGTCTCTTTTGGCTGCAAAAATGGCGAGTGCAAACTGGGAAATTTTCAAGACCAGAACAGGAGCCACTAAATACCAAACAGACAGTGACAAAATATTTTATTTAAAAAAACCCAACCGCTTTAAATAAAGAACAAGGATATTTTTCTTATCCGATTTTATTTTTAGCAACCAATCTGGTTGGGGGAGAGTAATGAGAATTAGAGAAATTCACTTTGAAAAAGCAGAACGTATTGCCCACCTAGGTGTTATGGCATCTACTGCTCTGTGGTGCATTCAGAATAGCTGGCAAATACAGAAATGCTAAATTTAACCCGAAATCATTATTTCTCTTCATTGTTCATCTGGAGTGATGCATGATAGGAATGAAGATGAATCTCCTTCAAGAACTTCCCCTTCTCTACAGGGTCCAACCTCATAAAATGGAGACATGTCCAGATCCCGAGTACATTTTCGCTTGTATCACGTTTTCAGTTTTAGAAAACATCACAGAGAAACTCCATATTTCTGTACACTATTTAACTGCAAAGATAGGAAATGAATCCATTTTTTCCTGTAACTCTGCTTGTCACCCAAGGTTATTCTCAGCCCTTAGCAACCATTTTATTCTTATGGATCACTGGCCTCTTCCGCACTGCTTGGTATATCGGGTAATTGCCTTTCAAATGAATTAAAAAACAACCAACCTATGACTACTAATCAGTAATGCTGTATCCATATGAAAACACTTCAGAACAAAGATTTCTATCCCAGGAGGAGAATCTAGCAAATCTCCTACCTTCCATTTCTAGGGTTACATAACCTCTATGCAAGCTCTCCTTTTACACTGTATTAAAGACTGAAATAAAAGCAAGGTAAAGTCATCCATAAGATTAGAGAAAGGCAGGAAAACATTACCTAAGACCAAAAGCAAAATGCAAAAATAGCACCATCTTTTTCAGCCTTTTGGTTTTAACAATACAAAATAAAAAAAGGAAAAACACATTAAAGGTACACACAACTTGTAAAGCACCATGCATCGCTGTCTGAGATTCTTCTATATTTAACATATTTGAAAGAAACATGGAACATTAAAACCTAAAGTGGAGATGCATTAGATTTAGCAGGGTTCAAACCAGCAACGATGTTCAAAGGGCTAAGAGAAAATAATGCTAAAGAAATCATTCAGACCTTACTTATCCAAATAATGGTAATGAAAAAACCAGCCCCACCCTTAAATAGCCCATTACTGTGCAATACGTAGGACATATTGAAACTTCATTATGATCACCCTGCCCTTCTCTCTCTGGGTGAGTCTCTCAATCTTACCTGGCAGCCTGCTTGAAGATCCACTCAGCCCCTCTGCAGAAGAATTATTTTAATTAATAAGGACTGTGTTGCCTAAGCCTGGACTGAAAACCCAGATTTTCCACCTTTGGTTTCCTGCTAGTCTAAGGCTGCATTCACGTCCCCCTGCTACTTGTTTTTAAAGCCCGGCTATGTCTCCCTCGCTCTCAAGAGAAGCTTCTGCACCGTGGCGCAGCACGTAGATGGTCTTAAAGCGATAGCTGCAACGGGAAACCTAAAGCAATGCCTCTCTGCTGACACATCTTTTAGCTTACAAATTTCATCTGGTCACAGTTAATATTTCTTCCAGATTTTGTGCAGATATAAAGCTTACTCTCCTTTCAAAAAGCAGGCAGCTACAAAAGATTCAGTCACATATAAAGCAGTTTCCAGCACTGAATTTCAAGTGAGTTGCAAGAGGAATGCGGGCTCTTTTCCATATTAAATGTTTCCGTGCTTTCTTGACTCCCAGGGAACAGCAGCTAATAGGCGGCACCTCCCACATTTTCTGGGGAAGGAAGTTAACCCTGCATTCCCTTTAGAAAGCCTACGCAGGCTAAAATCAAAACAGATTGCCATCTGCTAAAAGCACAAATAAATGGGTAAACTCACCTAAAACACATCAGACTTCAAAGAGTATAGGAGGGATTTAGAAAAATCCAGGGATCTTTGTACAAGAGAAATGAAAATGCAGTCTGAACTCCCCAGAAGCACCAAACAGTGAAGCAAATTCCCCTTTCACTTTGACTATAACAAGATACCCATCTCTCCTGAAAAGTCAATGCCACCACAAACGCATCTTATTTAAGAAGCACTTCATGAATCAACTCTCCCTTCAAAATAAATTTAATCTCTTGACAGGTTATTTTTCAGAAGCCAAGGAAAGGAAACCTGATAGGACAAACAACTAGTCTTAAAAAAAATCAAAACACCTACCAAGTGACATGTCACATATGAGGGGCTCGAAAATGAACCAAGCAACACACGCACACACTTTCCACATATTAAAATTATTTCTGTTTATGAGTGTGAACACGCACGCTCTCTCTCTAAACCAAAGAATGTTAAAGTTGAAAGTAAAGCACTTCAAGGTTCAGAAATGCCCAAGCTAGGGCTGCCTATGAAACCTTAATTCGGGCCCCACACATATGCCTGACTGGGTATTTAATTACGTGATGGAACAGTATTTTTTTCCATGGGACCTCTGCGTGATTCATTTTCTCTTTGCAGACTGATATTGTATTACAGACTTACAGCTAACCTCTGTTTACTAAAACAGAGTCAATCAACATCAAAGTCCATATCCAACAGTCATCTGATTGGATTTCTCTGTAAAAGGCTAAGGAGAATCTACCACATTGAAATGCACATACCGACTGACCACCTACTGCTTCCCTCTGCTCACAGCACAACCATGATTGATCACCCAAGGCAACCACATCATTAAATATACTCGGATCATTAATACAGTGTATGCAGATAGGTAAAGACAATAGCTTAATAAAAGCCTAATGAAGTACATTGTGATGATTCCCCCAATTAAATTATGTTGCCTAAAAGGCACTAAGTCATAGTTTTCAAATAAGGAAATTAAAGTTCCAACTTCTGATTCTATAATTAGGCACCCAAATAAAATGCTTTAATTTTCGAAGATGAAAAATCCTGGCAAAAAAATCAATGGGAGCTGCAGGTGTTCAGTATTAAAAAAAAATAAAAAAATCCAGCCACTTTATAGACGTATCCAATTATAACACTACGAGTCTAATTTTAGGTACCCAGATGTGAAAATTTTGTGTTTGATTTGTATCAAGTTATAAAGAGATTTATGACTGAACAGAAATTGTCAGGTGAAAAATTCTAAGAGTCTAAGTTTCTGCGTCCACTTAGGTACTTATATAGCCCTCACAAGTCCTAACCAAGTGCCTCAAATTAAACTATTTAGCCATAAAAGATCCTTGGGATGTCACAAAAAACTACCCCACCATGACCACACTGAAGGTGCATCTCCAAGGTGTATATCTGGGATCTTGGATCCTAGTCCAGTTACCTATCCACTGGGCTTTCATCATTACTTCTGAGCAGCTTCAAGACAAGAACTTCAACTACCCAGACATCTCGTGGGAAGAGCGCTTGGCTAAATCCAAACAGTCGCAAAGCTTCTTCTCCTGTGTGGATGACCTCTATCTGACACAGGAGGTCTACGGGCCAACGAGAGGTAAAGCTCTGCTCAACCTGGTACTGGCAACTGGGGACGACCTAATCAGCGACCTAACGATCGAAGGGAAGCTGGGTGACAGCGACCACGAGCTGATCACCTTCACCATCCACCATAAAGCTGGCAAGTCAGTCAGCAATACAGAAGTCCTTGACTTCAGGAAAACTGACTTTGACAAGCTCAGGAGGCTTGTTGGTGAGGCCCTAAGGCACCACAACCCGAAGGGGAGGGGAGCTCTGGTAGAGTGGTTGCTCCTCAAGGGAGCGATCCTCGATGCACAAGCTAATGTTATTCTGTCTCAGAGGAAAGGCAACAAAAGGGCACAGCAGTCCCCTTGGCTCTCCAGGGAACTTGCGGACCTCCTGCGGCAAAAAAGAAAGGCCTACAAAGGATGGGGGACAGGATCCACCTCCGAGGAGAAATATTCTACACTGGTCTGGTCCTGCAGGGAGCAAACCAGGAAAGCCAAGGCTGCGACATAACTCCAACTAGCTACAAGTATGAGGGACATTAAAAAGTCCTTTTTCAGATATGTGGGGAGCAGAAGAAAAAGCAAGGGCAACATTAGACCCCTGCTAAACCAGATGGGACAACTGACAACCGACGAGCAGGAAAAAGCCAACCTATTAAATGGGTACTTTGCATCAGTCTTTCATCAGTCCCACGGGACGCCCCTGCCCACTATAGGACAGAGGGGCCAGGGTGAGGGAGATTCCCTGCCCTCCATCAATGCTGACCTTGTGAAAGTCCAGCCGCCCCTGACAATCTACACCCCGGGGTACTCAAGGAGCTGGCTAGCATCATAGCCCAGCCCCTGGCACGAGAACTCCTGGTACTCTGGTGAAGTGCCTGAAGACTGGAAGAAGGTCCAAGGCAGGAAAGTGGATCTGGCAAACTACAGGCCCATCAGCCTGACCTCTATCCTAGGGAAGGTCTTAGAAAAGATTATTAAAAAGAGGCCATTCTCAACAGACTGGCCAATGGCAACATCCTGAAGGATAGCCAGCACAGGTTTGTTGCAGGTAGGTCTTGCTTGACCAAATCTCATTTCCTTTTACGACCAGGTGACCTATCACCTGGACAAGGGAGAGGAGATTGATGTCATATATCTTGACTTCAAAAAAGCCTTCGATCTGGTATCCCATGATCACCTCTTGGCAAAACTGGCCAATTGTGGCCTTGGGTCCACCACAATCTGCTGGCTGGGAAATTGACTCTATGGTCGGACCCACAGGGTGGTGGTTGACAAAAGTCAATTGTCATGGTGCCCTGTGACCAGTGGGGTCCCCCAAGGCTCTGTCCTTGGACCCATATTGTTCAACATCTTCATCAATGATGTGGACACTGGAATCAGAAGCGGACTGGCCAAGATTGCTGATGATACCAAACTCTGGGGTAAAACATCCATACCTGAGGACAGGAGGGTGATCCAGGCTGACCTTGACAGGCTCAAGAAATGGTCGGATGAGAACTTGATGGTGTTTATCACTGAAAAATGCAAGGTTCTCCACCTTGGGAGGAAAAACCTGCATCATCCTTATAGGCTCGGCAGTGCTACATTAGCTAGCACTATGGATGAAAGGGACTTGGGGGGTCATGAATGACCACAAGATGAACATGAGCCTTCAACGTGATGCTGCGACCAATAAAGCCACCAAAACACTGGCTTGCATTCACAGATGCTTCTCAAGCAAATCCCAGGACATCATTCTCCCCTTGTACTCGGCCTTGGTGAGGCTGCAGCTGGAGTACTGCGCCCAGTTTTGGGCACCTCAATTCAAGAAGGATGTGGAGAAGCTTGAGAGAGGGCTGAGGAGAGCCACGCGCATGATCAGAGGTCAGGGAAGCAGACCCTACGATGACAGGCTGAGAGCCCTGGGGCTCTTTAGCCTGAAAAAGCGCAGGCTCCGGGGTGATCTGATGGCCACCTATAAGTTTATCAGGGGTGACCACCAAGATCTAGGGGGAGGATCGTTCACCAGAGCGCCCCAAGGGATGACGAGGTCGAATGGTTATAAACTACTGCAAGACCATTTCAGGCTGGACATAAGCAAGAATTTCTTCATTGTCTGAGCCCCCAAGGTCTGGAATAGCCTGCCACCAGAGGTGGTTCATGTCCCTACACTGAACGCCTTCAAGAGAAATTTGGATGCTTATCTTGCTGGGATCCTATGACCCCAGCTGACTTCCTGCCCCTTGGGCAGGGGGCTGGACTCAATGATCTTCCGAGGTCCCTTCCAGCCCTGATGTCTATGAAATCTATGAAACTCTGCATCAACATTGCATGGGCTAGTACAAAGGTAAAGATAATTATTGTAACACAAAAAACAATTTTTTACAACCAAGTTACGATTAACCAAATGTATTAAATGCAAATAAAATGGAGTATTTACATGAAATAAACATAAATATTTTATAAGGCAAATTATTTACTCAATGGTAATATTTTAGCTCGTAGTTTCCATATTGGCTATTCTTGTGTGTGTGCAACCTCACCTCTTTAAGCAAATTTTGTATTTGGTAACTTAGAAGACAGGGTAAAAGGCCTTTGCTTTAACCGGTGTTACCATCACCTTTGAGAAAAATGGCCAAAAGAGCAGTAAATCAGGGGTCAGAAAATCTGTACATTATAGCTACAGACAGCAAAACCTATTCTGTAAACTGCAAATCGATTGATGACCTAGCTAGTATGTTCATGGAAAAGAAGGATGAGAGAAGGAGATATTCTTCCTTCCCCAAACCGGCATTCAAGTGTTAATGATTGTAATTTAAACCACCGCTAGCACATAATGGTATTCCTGGGTTGACCAGAAAATGGCTATACTTTTCATAAGATTTGCAACACTTAGACAAGAGAGATGCCGGCTCCTTTCCAAGATACATTTTCCAAATGTCATCCCTACTTCGTTACATTTACAGCTAAAGCCAATTGACCAGTTATAAGATCTCGCGTGCTGAACAGGTTCATTGCTTCAATGCCCGACATCTCCATGAGAGCCGTAACTGCTGCTAGCATTACGTTTTATTTCTGAAGCCCCAGAGGAAAAACAGGAGGGGGCGGGGACTTAAGTAGCTTAGATTTAAAGTATGGAACCAATGTTTAAACATCCATGTTTAATGTTCATGTTGTTACGTGATCAGTAAAAGGTAACAGACTCTTAAAACTGCTTATTCTTTTGGCACAACTTGAAATGGGGCAAGGCAGCTAATTCTTGATAAGAGGGACTGTGAATCCATTTATCGACTAATTTTTTTTTTTTAATTTGTTAAATATTAAAAAAAAAAAAACATTTAAGGTTGCCAATTACACAGGTAATTTCAAACCTGCTCTTCCATTAATGTAAATGATCACCTTAGAAACCACACATTTTGGTTAGCACACTTCCTTAGCTAAACTTCAATTAATGGTTTTAAAGCTGTGGACACTTAACAAAATAAAGGCCAGACTTCTTATATACAGGTTTATGGTACCATTAGTTCATTAGCACAAAATGAACTATCGGAAGATGTTTTACACAGAGATGAATATCCCTTATCTTGCATAGTCAGAGAAACTAAAGTAAACCTGGGCCTGATTAGGGCTCAGTTCCATCAGGAACAAAATGCCCTGAACTCAGAAGATGATCTGTGCTTCACAGTACTGGAGCATGAGTATATACCAATCCTTTTAATTTCCCCCATATATATTCAGGCCAGCATCTGGAAAAATCTTACATTCACTGATGGGGTTACTTAGACCACAGTTTCTCAACCTGTGGTTGGCGTACCCCTGGAGGTATGCCAGACAGGCAGGGGGTATGCAGCTAACCCAACACTCTCTCTCTCGCACCCTTTTTTCCTCTCTCTCGCCCTCTTTTCCTCTCAAAACTATGGCAAAAATTTTGGTACGCTGCACATTGCGCAGCACTAGGTTCAGCCCTCCTAGCTTTGGGCAACATCACCTCTAGCCCAGGTACATACTTGAGTTGTGCACCCCTGGTGTAAAAGGAGGCAACCCTATCCACACCAGATCAGACATCTGTCATATCACAGCCTTATGTACACAGCCCTTCTTCCAACATATAGCACACATTAGTCTGTAAATATAAAATCCCTTGGAAAATTGAGTGTTGGGGTACTTATTAAAATTTTCAGAAGTTAGGGGGTACTTGCTACTTAAAAGGTTGAGAAACACTGACTTCAATCATCAAAAGACATTTAGAGTCACTTTTCCATTAGATTCTCTATTTAAAAGACAGCGCATACTCATTTTGAAGTATTGGTACAAACACACTGAGTGTGGCCATGTTTTAATATTCAAGAATTCTAATAAAAGAAAGTTATTCATGGGTCAAGATGCATTTACTTAATCTGCCAAATTGCAGAACAATATGCTTTGGAACGTATACAAGTTTTCCACTCCCTGGTCTGAGGGTTAAATGCCATACTAAACTCTGGGCTGAAGAGCACACAGTCACCTGACACTAGCAGTCGGTGAGTAACACGAGTAAAATCTATTACGTGAAATGTTTAAGGAGCTTTGGTTTTTGGCAAGTTCCTGTAGCGGCTACTATTCCTCTGCTGCATCTCATGCAAGATGTCATTTATGGAGGCAAGATGGTGGATACAGCATGTCAATTTACATTTATGGCAAAATAGTTTTTAAATGTCTGAAAGGGTCACAGAATAATTATTTCCATGTCTAACACAAAGATAAACAATATCTTAAGTGAGGGAGGTGAGCTTACTTGTGTAAAAAGGAAGAATGGTATGGAGCAAAGAAAAACCTGACGGCCATATTCATCTAAAGAAACAAAAAATACCAATGGCTTTTAACAGGCCAACCTCTGAGAGAGAAGCCTGGGGGAGAGGTCATTTGGGGACACAGTCATTTAGTCTGTTCAAAAATTCTCCCAAGTGCATGCATTTGGGAGGTGTAACTGCTTTAGAGGTACCTGTATTTAATAAAGATATACACTGAGCCAGGAGCAAGTTAATTTGATCCTGGAGATAGAAATAAGGAGTTGATTCTCCGGATAGTAAGTACTGCTGACAGATTAACTAACGAGTTATCAGCAAGAGTAAAGGGGAGAAAAAAAACAAACAAAAAAACCCCACACACATTTAATTCGGTCTGTTGCCAAATACAAATCTGTTTTTCTATAAGGTTATTGTTGTACAAGCAATTTCAAATATAACCCTAGAAAAAAGATCCTGCTAACCTTTTCATGAGAGATACTGAAGTTAAGGTAAGTTATTTTTCTCCCCAAAACCTGCACTTCCCTGTTTCAGTCAAAGGACCAAAACAAAGATGCTCTAGCCTAAGAGAACAGTGGCTATTTGGGTACAACAGAAACAAGGAGGAACAGGCCAAAGACCCAAGCAGGGGGTGGGAGTTCACAGTCACAAGGGGACCTCTTTGCCCCATGTCAATCAGCCAAAAGCATTCCTCACTAGGACAACTGCAGCATGGCACCACTCCGACACAGCTTGAGATGCAGTAATTTAGGAATGGCTCATGACATTGGATTTGTACCCAGAACACTACACTGTATTTTGCATAAGTGTGATATAGCACATTTTTTTCTATTTGTTAAATAAGCACTCTGGAGCAGGAACCTCTGTATCTATACTGTTAGAAGTACTCTTATGCTGCTGTAGAAATAACCTTCTACCTAGAAGAACAGATCTATAGCTTCAAAATTACTCTCCCTTTCTAATCTTTTCACATTTTATTTTTCTGCTAGCCACCTTCCTTCTTGCAGGTCTACAGTTTGGGAATTTCTGTGAGCCATGCTATAAAGCAATCTACTCATAAATGACCTAGTGTTGTTAACTTTCACAAAGGCATAGATTGGGAAAGCAAGCTGCCTGAATATCAATTGCAAAGTGATCTCCAAAACATTCCCCCAGCAACACTGGATTACTGTGAACAGTGAGAAAAAACTGACCAGATGAATTGCTAAAGAGGTCATGGACAAAAAGGCAAACATGTTTTTGAAAGAGATTCATGGGGACCTATACATTGCAGGCTGAATTTATGAGGTATACTATGACCCCTTTCATTTAGGAACAATGCACACATCCCAATCCTGCATAGTAGAAATGTCAAAAGTAGTACAGGCTTTTTAGCAAACTTCATTCCAACAATTTTTCATGGATTATCGAAGCAGTGTAATTTGCTTTTATAAGGCTAAGGGCATGAAAACTGTATATCAGGGAATTCTTGTTCCAGTTCATTTGATAGGCATGATTCTTAAAAACAGGGAGCTCTACAACATATTTCAGTCTTCATCCATTTGTAGTTTCATACTCTATGAAAGTTCACAACGTGCTCAGCGAGATCTTTTCAGTGAATGGAGCAACTTGGTAGAGCTGGAACTGAAGACTGTGATAGCCACTGGTGCAACAAAGGAATAGTAGTAACATGTAGGCAAGCATTTCTATGTTGAACTGAAGGTCAGCTGAGGTCAACGCAACAGCACAGCCTGAACTTCTTTTAAGTGGGAGAGTGATGATTATAAAAAGTTACACTGCCTTAAGAACAGCTTCAAATGCAATTAAAACAAGTGCTACCCAACTTATTTTGTATATACTATTTAGGTGCCATAATTTATAAAGGTAGCGGAGTACCAACTGTTCGTAAAAAACAACCCCCCCAAAAAACAAAAACAAAAAACCAACAACAAACCACTCCCCCGCAAAAACTATACATTTCACTTAAGTTTTATCATGGAGGTGTCTTCCAGGCATATGTGGTATTAACATCCTTGTTAGTAACTGCTACACCCATTTTAACAGATTAATCAATACCCATATTCCTCCTTAAAACAGACAATATAAAAAGAAACTACAGATGGAAACTTTAGTACCAATTCAGTCAACAGAAAAACTTTAGGGAGAAAACATCTTCCCTACAGACTGAAACTTTAAATATATTACATTAAATATAGTTTTCTGCATTCTGATTACATCAATGGGTGTAGTCAGAAATGCAACTGCATACATTCCAACCCAATTTGATCACTAAATATCTATCACAAAACCCCAAACACACAAAACCCTGAAAACGCCAAGCATAACATTTTATCAAAAGCACTTCAGCTAAAAACGCATTTTAAAAACAGCAACTTTCAAGGACTTGCACAGAGGTATGCACATTTTTAAAATCCTACAGAGATAATTAAAAAAAAATTTAATGAAAAAAATGATTTCAGGTTCTACAAAATCTGCTTTCAAGCTCTGTGTAACCAGCAAACCCCTTCGGGGCCATTTCAGCTAATTAAAAATGTACAGATGTCCAAGCTGAGCTAAGCTATTCACAATTTTTCACATGCATTCACTAAACGGATTAATGGAAAAATATC
This sequence comes from Alligator sinensis, assembly GCF_000455745.1. NCBI lineage: Eukaryota > Metazoa > Chordata > Crocodylia > Alligatoridae > Alligator > Alligator sinensis. The sequence continues at coordinate 1,641,877 of NW_005842063.1, read as the reverse complement.
AATCCCGTGGCAGTAAGAATAATGTGAGAGAGGGGGAAAAGGCATCTTTTAGGATTTACTTGACTTAAAAAAAAAAAAAACTCTTTAAATGCATTAAAAATGTACACACAACCTGCTGGCTCGTTAAAGGATTTCTTGGACATCTGGTTACACATTGTAATGCTAGCTGCTCCTCAAGTTACTCAAACTGTCTGAAATGTTAAATATTATGTCTTTACATTTTCAACAACATTGTATCCTCAATTTCCAATTATTCAGCTACAATTAAAGCTCTTATTCCCAAAGATACTGATTTGCAAGATCAACTTTACACCAGAAATCTTTGCTTTAATGTGGAAGAGTTTTTCCCTACTTTATGAACAACGCTACAAGTCTTACTGATTTTCTGGTGGCAACTTTTCTAATCCAAACAACATAAAAAGGTTATCTATTCCAAGCCCAACCCAATCAGGATCTTCAACCCTTCCATTCCCATTTATTTTGGGAAGAGACTACAACCCGAAATGCTTAGGTCTCATCAATATACAAAGCTGCATCAGTATTAACTAGTTTAAAACCACCTGTGTAGGCACTTAAATTTAAAAGTGGTCAAGATCATTTTGGCTTAAAAACAGATTCCGTAACACCTTACGCCAATATAAAAGCCATTTCTAGCCTAAATCAAGAACATCTACACAAAGGATTGTGCCAATATAACTACAGCAGACTTCTATAACACATATACACAAAACACGTGCACACGAGCTGACATCAGCATAAGTTTGCATGTAAATTAACACCCTAGACATCAGTGTCTCCATGAAGAATAATTGCACGCACAAATACAGGCTGGGGAATTACTACCTAGGCTGCAGTACTGCAAAGGACCCAGTGGTTACAGTGGACCGTAAAGCTGAACTTGAGCCAACAATATACTCTTGTTGAAAAAACCCGCCAACAGCATACTGGGTTGTATTAACAGGAGGAGGGTCACTTGCAAATCAAACGGTAAGCAATTCTTCTGCTCTATTCAGCACTGGTAAGGCCTCAACTGGTGTACTAGTTTTGGGCCTCACCATTCAAGGATGTGGACTGGAAAGAGTCCCGAGGACAGCAACAAGGATTAGAGGCCCATGAAGCAGAATTTACAAGCAGAGGCTGAAAGAAGAAAGAGTTACTTTGTCTGGGGAACAGAGGGGGGAATTTGATAGCAGACTTCAAATACCGGAAGGGATGGACTCTGATGGGCTTTTCTCTGTGGTTGCAGGGAACAGGGCTAGGAGTAATGGAGCTGAGCTGCTGCAGAGGAAAATTTGGAGGAACTTTCCCACTATGGGGTTCTGGAATTTCCACCCCTAGAAAATGTCAAGAGCAGGTTGGGCAGACACTTGGCCAGGATGGTTTAAGTCAGGGATGATCCTGCCTTGAGCAGGGGGCTGGACTAGATGACCTCGTGAGGTCTCTTCCAACCCTACTTTCCTGTGCTCCTCCGAGTAATTGTATTCCTAGGCAAAATAGACATATAAATTGAAAATATTTTTTTAACAATCCAAATCACACATTTATTGCTCAAATGAAGCATTGAGACAATGACACTAAAGGAATATTTTATGGCAGTTAAAAAATACTACAGTCACTTTCTTTAAGGCTCGATTTAGTTACTAGTCAAATTAGTTATACATACTAAGATGACAATTGTAAAGAAAGGATCCATTATTTGCATTAACTGCACAAATTCTACCAACAGAAGGGAATTTCTTTCTACTATTCGGTTACAAAATAAAATGTTTGTGATGCTACAGAGAGCAGTCCTGAAAATAAGACCTTTTGGATTTATCTTCCTTATTGAGGAGATTGGCAGTCAAACCTTGACTGTTACTACCACTTCAGAAAAGGGCAAGGGGGACATCCAACAAAAGATTTACAGATGAACCCACAGCCATAGCTGTATGTTTCTGCAGGGAAGCCTCTTTTCAAACGAACAAAGAGACAGAGAACATGACACGGGCTGGACAACCCACTTCTGACAGTGGGGCAAGCAATAAAGGCATGAACCCCCTGGGCACTAGCAGCTGCAGGAGTTGATGCTTGTGCCACTTGCCCTGCTGCTGCAGAACTGTGTCCCCAACTCAACACAGCAGCTGAGGGAAGGGGAAAAACAGTGGCAGCCTTAGATCCCTGCAGGCTGATGCCAGCACCCAGGGGGTTAACACTGCTGCTGCTTGCCCCACCACCACAGAACTGAGTCCCCAGCCAGGATCCCAAACCAGTGGCGGGACAGGCAACAGCAGCATTAGCCCCTGGGTGCTTTACCAAACCTGATGAAGAATGTCTTGCATTCAAAAGCTTGTTTAACTAGCCTATTTAGTTGGTCCAACAAAAAAAAGATAGGCACCCACAAAAATCCTTGCCTTTAACAGACTACTGATGTGCTGAGATGGGAGAAGAAACAACTTATGTATAACTTCAAATCAGGCACAGAAACAACGTTTAAAGTGACAAGTGCCAGAATAAAGAGAAGCAGTGAAAGCCTATAAAGATGTTTAAGGGGGAAAAAAGGTATAAAAGATTTTAACCCTGCCCCTTTAATACAAGGTCACCTTTAGAATTTGATAACCACAACACTGATTCATCAACTATTTAGGGATCATTCAAAATGAAGAACATTAACTTAAAATAAAATCACCAAAATATGAACAAAACTCAATTTTGCTAATGTTTTTTTATATCAGAATCTCGGTACAGGTAGAGTTATTTGCATTCACAAAGTAATGCAAGACAAATGTTTAAAGAAAAAAATCACGCTTTTTTCTTAAGCAGTATTAATCTCAAATTATAGTATTACTAGCAACGCCACAGCACTGTGGTCCAGAAGAGCTTACTCCATCCACTTCACCCCCTCTTTTAGAAATACAAGAAATAGCGTACATCAGGGGTGGCCAAGCCATGGCACAGGTACAACTGGCAGGGGCAGCCTCTGTGTGGTGTACACGGCAGGTCAGGGAAAGGACAGGCAGTGCTGTATCAGATAGAGCAGAAAGCAGACCATCAGTTCAGGAAGGGACCACCAGCTTAGGGAGGGAACAGAAAACAGAGCAGCAGATCAGGTAAGGGAAAGGGATCAGAGTGGCACTAGGGGAGCATGCAGGACTAATTTGCAGGACGCCATCCCCAGTGTTGTACATAATCAGAACAATGGCCCATTTACTTGGGTGTCCAGTCATCATTTTCCAATACCAGATGCTTCACTTGAAGATGTAACATGAAGGCTAAAACCTGTGTTCTAATGTATTCTGGAAGGAATTTTTTCTTCCCATTCCACTTTAACAAGAGCTAAAAAACAGTCTATTTTTATTCTGTTTAGTTAACTGCAGATGCCTTTTTATTTGTTTGTATTTTTTTTTTTGGCATATTAGATTCATGTATCTAAAAATTACTCTGGGATATAGTATTCCACAAGTTAATCAGTTAACAGCATTCTAATTTCACCAGGCGAGACTTAAATATATTGTGAAGCAATCTGACACAGCATAACTTCAAGTCTTCTGACTTGTTATTTCTTTGCATAATTTTTTGTTCTATGTTACAAAACTAATTGGCCTGTCCTGTACTGTTCATAATTTCAGGCACCTGCCCTCTCCACTTGGTATTCTCCTTTCTATATTAGTTTTCTATGGTAAAGTTTTCAAGAGTGCCATTTTAAAAAGTGTCTCTGACACCCACATTGCAATACATTTTAATACAATTAGGCCTCTATATCACTTTTGATGATAGGACTTCAGAAATACTAGTCTGCTTTCTTAAGGAATGCAGCTCCCACCCACACATGCACTTAGATTTTTCTGATGGTGCATAAGAGAGAAAATATTTCAGGAAGAGTGGTTTAGAGTGAGTGAAAAGGTGGGGAAAAAAGATAAGAAAAAGCAAACAAAAGTAGGAACAAACTTTAATAATGTACATTATTTCATTCATTCATATTCATTTCTTTGGCAGAAAATCCAGCACTGAAAATAGAGGGGCTTGGGTGGACAGAGAAGAAATCTAGAAAAGAAAGGGAGGGAAAGGGGAGAAGGGCAAATCATATTGCCAACCCCTCATTGTGCTTTCATGTTTTACTTTTATTTTTTATATATATATATATATATATATATATATCCCCTTGAAAGTGTGTATATTTAACTCTGCTCATTTAACACATGCCAAATCAAGAAATGATGCGTCTGAGCCAGTGTTTCAGGCCACATCTATACCAGTTTTCCAAAAATAATTCCATTAGTATTAGATGGAAGCCCGACTGTAAACAGTGCTACAGAAGTTTCAGGTATTTTTACCACTTTATTAGTCAAACCTGCAGGTTTAATACAGCAGTTAAAAATGCAAGAGGATACCAGAGACTTAGGTAAATGGTGACCATGCATCTGTGTTTGGCCAGGACAGTCCTGGATTTCACAGGCCATCCTAGCTAGTTTGTGAAAATGAAAACACGAGTCCCAGATTGGTGCCAGCCTGCCTACAATGCCTGGCCCAGCTCCTCCTGGCCAGTGGCTGGAGCAGGGAGCAGGCTGGACTCTGGAGGGGAAGCAAGTATCCCAGATTTCCTTACAAAATGAATATGGTTGCTCTACTTATGTACAGTACAACTTGTATTAATGCTTAGGCCAGTCTGTCTAACCATGGATTAACACACATGGGATTTTATTGATAGGTTAGAACAGATAAAGACTTAAGGAACTAAACCAAGGGTTATGCCTTTCCCTCCAAAGGAGTTGTTCCAGGTAACTACTTGTGGTATCAAGAGATGATCTGTCAAGCCACAATTACATTAATCATGCAAATACATTAAAGCAATGCCTTTTTATGAACCTTATTTTCATATAAACATTTCTAGAAATTAGCCTTATGAGCCAGCTGCATTTCAGAATCACATGACCGTAACTATTCTCTAAAACCTCACTTTATTTGAATTGATCAAAAATAAAGCATGGGTACCCAAGCAGAAAGGCAAAAAATGCATGTGCAATCAGTCTGAACATAACATGCCTGTAGAAACTGATACAATATGCAGTTATAAAACAAGTGCAGAAAAGAAAAAAAAATAGTAAAAAGGGCATTTGATATCAAAACTTTAAAATACATGAACATTTTTTTACCACCATCTTCCAGCACACAATCAGAAATGCAGGTAAGGACATCAGTTTCCTCAACACACAAATTTCAGAAATTCAGTATTTAGTTAAGCGAAGCTAAACTAGAAGTGGTTCAGTCACCTACCCTGGAGGTTTTCAAGAGGAGACTAGATGGTCACCTCGCTGGGGTCACCTAACCCCAGCTGTCTTCCTGCCTAGAGAGGAATGCTGGACCCAATGATCTACAAGGTCCCTTCCAGCCGTTTATTTATGAACCTATAAACAGTTTCTGCCGAGACCATCCAATGGCTTTGTACAGCAAATCCCTCCCAGCAACAACTACACATCTCAATGTTTATGTTGAAATGCACTGTAGTTTGACCAGCTTCTGGAGTCAAAAGCACAAAAGAATGCATCTTACTACCCCACTTTTATTATATATGTTTAAAAATAGCCCTAATCAAATAATCACACTTCAACTTGTGCTTACAACCAAACAGTAACAAGCAGAACTAGACTTTCTTCCTACTCACCCCCATCCTAGTGGAAACTACAAAAGAAGTTCTTATGCTAAAGGGAAACAGGAACACAAGTTACACATGTTTCTCTACTGTGTTGAAAAGTTAGGTATTTAAAAACTAAGAAAACACAATTTTCTCGATATGATGTCATGGACATATTCCATTTTTTTTTTTTTTTTAAACTGAAGGCTCTTGGGCACTAGAATTCATTTCCACCTTTAATCTACTAGGCCACGTCCTGAGGAGCGCAGCCACAAGTCTGTGGCGCCACATACTGCGCACGTTCAGTTGTTCTCAGCAGTGCAAGGGAGCAGTGCAGAGGGTATTTTGACCCCTGGTTATCCAGGGATCAAATAAAAAAACACCGTAGAAATTAGTGAATTTCCTTCAGGTTGCCTGACAGCTCTTTGCAGCACTTTTCATCAGATCCATTCCATAAAGGAGGCAGTGTATCATTGCTTTCACTTTACAGATAAGAAAATGGGTTGAGGGGAGTGAAAGAGATTTACTTAAGGTCACTCGGCAGTTTCCATCTAGTGGCCTATCTACCATGCCACACTGCTCCCAAGTTCCAGTGACAGCTGATGCTCACAGCTCTCACAAGCAAGAGCAGAATGAGGATATTAAGAGTGTAGCCAGATTCAAAGCCGATTTTCACTCCTACCTAATTAGCAGCGCACGTCAAGAATGTCGGTTTCGCTTTGATGCAGCTTTAGGTAGTTAAAAGCAACAACTAAAGCGCTGGAAATACTTTTTCCTGGACCTTACGTAAGGCCTTTTTCTCACCTATTTTTCCTCTCTGCTACCACCTGACAGGTTTATTCTGTTAACAAGTTATCCTGTCAAGCAGCGTCATTTGGACTCATTACAGGAGAAGGTTATGTCCCAGTGAGCAGATTTCTATTCTGAAAGGGGAAAAGAGGAGCACAAAAAATGATCATGTTCCTGTCTCACAGACAGGAATTCATTCATATAGACCAGGAGTGTCAAACTCACCTTGTCCCTTCCCCCAGCTCCGAGGCTGGATCCAGACCATGTGGCTCTTCACAGATCAAATCTGGACATGGCGGCAGAGTCCATGAGGGCTGACGCAGCTGTCACTCCCATTCCCAGTGCCCCCAAGTTGCCAACACGTGTTGCAAAAAGAGCTCCTTTGGTTTCAGTAGTAGGCCCTAACCCCGCTGGTCCCACCTCCAAATTCCCAACATCTCTGGCCACAAGATAGAGCTCCCTGGCCTGCATCCATCCAAAGGACCTTCAGTTTGACACTCCTGATCTAGACATCACTACCAGACAACCGGTGCCAACTCCTAGGAGAAATAAGCAACTCAGGCCATGGACAGATGTACATTTGAACTGTTCCAAATTCTACTCCAACAAGAACTGTGGGATGCCAGAGGACTGAGAAAACCATTCTCACATTATGCTTGAAAAAAAAACTGCCATTTCACCCAGGAGCGTTTTGAGTGCTTTGGCCATTTCTAGAGCACTTCAAATAGCAAGTGGACAGATGTACACGGCTCATGAAGGGCTTCAAAGGTTCTTGTAGCATGTCAAATATTACATCTACACAGGGCTTTATTATTCAATCACTCCCTGGGTAAGAAAAATGACTGTTTCCTATTCTGATTTCGTTTAGAGGGTTTAGCTGGAGGACACTTGGAAGATGCAAGGGTTATAATAGGAAGACAACATCCATAAAGAAAGGTGTTGAACAAACCATTACAATCATCACTGGAAGTTCTACGCTTTTTTTGGTAGGGATGAAAAAGAAACAGTTGGCAGAGTGCTTTCTGATATCTTATTAGCGGTTTGGTGCAAGCCAGGTATATGCTTATTTTACTGTATCATAAAAATGGACATTTTTGAAGTTTGTTCATTTTGCCATTAATTCCCATAGAGGAGCTGAGGATATAATCCTTTCAACCAGGTACACAAGACAGACAGTTGCTAAAGAAAGTTTGAAACTACTTGTTTTTAGCCAAATTTAAGATGATATGCTCCACACCCAGGTATCCAAAAGTTAAAATACTTGCTCCAAAAATAATTATGATAATCTCTCTCATTTTGAGAAAATGTTAAAAGAAGTATGATGTTATCATACTTTTCCTTGCATTTTTGAACAGCATCTTCAACAACCTGGACAAAGTATCTGTGTTCTCTTTTCATTTTTAAAAATAATCATGCATTTTTATAAATATGGACACCAAAAAGGCATGTCTCATGCCCTTGGTTTTGTTATATTTTTGTAATGAACAGAGGATATGAAAACTGTCTAGATAACAAGGACACAGCTTAAATAGTTTTTCCAAATTACTCATTTTGTGCCATTAAACCGGGGTTAGATTTGATAGTAAAGATTAATGTTTGTCATTCCTGGCCATCAAAAAACAGGCTGCTTCCGAATAAAGTGGATGGTGAAGAGCTGCTCATAAATCCATATAAACTTTGCACTTACATTACAGTAGCAACAATGGCAATGACAATGTCTCATTTGCAGGATCAAATTCAAATGGTATGTTATTCCACTTCACTAGTGAAAGTTTTACTCAGTGGCATATCTGGTCTTGAAGAATCCAAAGGAGGTTTATTACCTATTTCAGAGGGCAGAAAATAAATCCCTTCTACGTTGCTGCTGAACTATTGGCAGTGCTTACATTTTACTTTAAGAAGCTGGCTTAACTTTGCTCCATTTAATCACTTGATTCCAACTACTTCCTTTAATTCTAGGCATGCTAAATCAAAATTCCTGTATTGATGCATAGCAGTATAGTAACACCAGCTTTCATATTTATGACTTCAGGAAGGGAGTTATAAAGCATTTTGTTCTTTCGCTGTCTCCATCTATTGGCAGGTGTAAACCAATACTGGACTTGGCAAGTTCACCGAGTAGTAGTGGTCTGCCAGACACAAATGTACTGGAAAACCTTCCATTTTAACAGATGCTTACATCTTTAAATAGATACTAGATAACTTAAAAAAAAAAAAGGGGGGGGGGATGGACAGACTCGGAGGTTAATCCAAAGCAAAAAGGCAGTTAATATTCCAAGCACCAGAACAAACTAGTTTCTGCACGTACAGAGCTCGCACACAGATCTAGGCATTAATATTCTATTTCCATGTTCCCCTCATGCAGTGATTTGCTAATATCTGTTTGCATGATTCTCTCGCCTCTCCCAAAAAACACACAAGGAAACACACACAGAAAGAATACAAAGATAAAACACTTATTCCCCCAGTCTTTTGCAAATGTTCTTTTTTTTTTTTTTTTTTAAATGAGGAAGTGAAATTAATTCTAAAAATGTCACTGTTGCTGCTGAGAAGTATTAACAATGAGTGGAAGGGATAGTGAAAGAGGAAGGGGGGGTGGAGGGGAGGCAATGAGAGCATTAACAAAAGCCCAGCACACTAGCTTTGGCTAAATCCAGGGCCTGAAAGGGTTCTTTGTCTTTCTGGTCAATGGGAGCCTTTTGAATCCCCAACATATAGCTGAAAGAAAGTGAGGGTGGGAGGAAGAGGAGTGCTGTCTCTTTAGGGGATGTCTCCTCAGCTGCCAAGCTGCAAGAGAGGGGACTCTTGCATGAACACAGCGGAGCTTTCCAAGCAGTCAGTAACCCAGCCATTGTCTATTAACAAACAAATTGAAAGAACATACTCCACTAGCATAGAACCTGACTTCACTACGGGAATAAATTCCAGAAACTGGACATCAAGTTCCCGACGATCCTCAAAGTATCATATAAATAGTAAGCTACAGAAAATGAATCCTTATTTCTAAACTGTTCTTTCATTTCTGCAATCCTCCTCTTCCAACAATAAGCTATTGTTCCATTTGCCGTACCAAGGAAATATTTGCGTTCCTTCTCAGCATCCTTAAACACTGAAACCTGCTCCACAGTTCAAGATGATTATGAAATATGATCAAAAAGAGCCATATATAATATAAAAATGCAATACCGTTAGAAACTATTCTGAAGACAAAAAAGGACTTTATATTGGTAATTCTTAAGATAAAAACGGGGGGGGGGGGGGGGGGAGAGTCTAAATTTATTAGTATCATTGAAGTACCATCATCTTCATAATCAAAATATCTAGCAAACATGCCAGCATAGGGGTAAAATTTTAATATACATATGCCTTTATCCAGTTGACCCTGTTTTCAAACCAGAGGCAATAAATCCCCCTCCTTCAAACCAACACTGTACTCAATTGATCTGAGAAATAACTAGATCTACTGTAAGACTTACTAGCCTTTCAGTTTTTTTTCCACTGGAAATACATTTCCAACTCCAAATGTTTTATGCCCTTACAGGAAACAGTTGACTGACCCTCAAAAGCAAAGATGACAAATGGGTCTAACAGATGCTTATTACATTTGTAAACAAGGACCCGAGAGGAATTCTAGTTGCAACCTGCATCAAGTTGGCTCTCCTCCACTATTTTAGCTGGCTATTAAGAACAAATTCAAGCTCCGTAAAGATCACCTCGCCATGCCAAGTTTCCAGTCTGGAGCAATACACCTCCCTTTCATTAAAATTTTAGGAGCTACTAGAAAGCATTTTGAAAGTAGTTTTAAATAAGCTGAATGAAGTTATTAATTCAGTCGTATTCCTCTTAAAGTTTCTAATACTAGCTGTGCAGAGGGATGCTAATGCTGATGCACAAAAGATGTTAAATTTAATACCTGCTCCTTTAAAAAGGGAAAAAAAAAAAGTTTCCCCATTAACAGTTACAGAACTCGTCCATGATGTCACTGGGTTTTGGATCAAACCGTCCAAGAACGGTTATTTAATCGACAGTGCACTGTGACTCTGAGAGGTGCACTGTCCACTCAGACTGACCTTTGGTGAACACCAGACATGAAGTTGCGTTCTTTGAACAGCAGCATCTCTTGGGTATGTACCCCAGCCACCCTTGGCTCCCTGGAGCTGAAAATATACAAGGCTGGAGAAACTCCACCTACCAAAACTAGAATTTGAAGTATGTAGGATCATTAGGAAGCAGTATACATCCATACCTATTCTTGCTTGAAACTCTAAGGTATCAGACAGAAGACATACATCAGATAGGGAGCCCACAAAAAGTAGCTGCCAAGAGAGAACACACTCATGTGCTTTTTTTGGAGCAAAACCTATGGCAGTTTGTTTTTGAGAAACAGCACAACCAAGCCTAACATTTGCAAAATTTCCCATCACCAAAAGATAAGGAGAACTTCTGGCTATTGACTTGCCTGGAATTTATCAATCAAACATGTATTCTAAAAGTCAAAGGCATGGGTGTTGGTATGACAGGATAACCAGTTGCTTTTCAAGCTGATATAGCACATTACTAGAGGCCATCTGTGAGCATTTACATCAAGTCCTCAATGAAGAGCAGACAACCCCTGCATGTGATCCATGTTCCAGCATATTTATGTGCTACAGCATCTCCTAAGGGGTCAAGAAGCATTACCCGGCCTTCAGTGTAGATGTTCTTAGTGCAGAAGTGAAGCACAAATACCTTCAGCTGTGCATTCTTGCTCTTCTTGGAAAATGGTACTCTGAGCAGTAGTCTGATATGCATCCCTCTCCCAAACAGATGAAGAGTAATTCTCACCAATTAGCCTGGCAGTTCTTGGAACCCATGAAATGTGGTGTCTGCGATGAAGATGGGTAAATCCACGTACAAAGGGATGAGAAGGGCAGGAAGGGGAAAAGGGACCAGTTGGGAACTAATCCTCAAAAGCCATCTTTTTGCCAATGTGCAGGAAACAACAAGTGGTAAGAGACGATCTTAAAAAAACCCTAAAAACCCAGACAAGAGTCCTACAAGTAGGTCAGCCACGTTGCAGAAGTTGCACATGTTCCATCTTGCAACACAAGTGAGAAGAAGGGAGTAAGTTGCAGTTGTGGCCATTCTGCCCCTTTATATGATGGACTAGCATACCCTGAAAGGTTGAGAGGACACAGCAGATACTGCAGTTTAAGAAAACCCAGTCTTGCATGCATGTACAGGGAGAGTGAGCCTTTGTAGATAAGTACACCGGCTAGGGAGCAAGAAAAGGGCATTGTAGGATTCCATCTTGCAGCCACGGGCAGGAAGAAAGAACTGCATGCTTCAGCTTCTCCATCCTTTACACATCTCAGTTACAAGAAACAGGAGGGTCACCATGGTACTGATAAAGCCCTAAAAGACACTGTGGAAGTCAGACTTTACATGCCTGAAGCACATGCATGCTAAAAGGTAGAATCCAGGTGTATAATCACTCAAAAACCCCACATTTCCAAACTTATCCTTTATCTGCAGGGTTTAGCTAGTTATCTAGAACATATAATAACTGGAAGCCAGTGTTTACAAAGCCCTATTGTTTTGCAACAGTACATGTCCTGAAATGTACTGCTGCATAACGGCATGCCGATTTCATTGGGCCTTTTTTGATTCTTGATGCATATTGCTCTTTGGACCAGTCAAGGTAACAACAGAAAATGGTTCATAAAAAAGCAAGCACTAAAATTAAACTAACAAAATAAAATGTTCAATACATAAACGGTCTTGAAATTGATGTCACAGCACTGATTTTTGTAATAGCTAATCATAAAGATGCAAATAAGCTTTTAGCATCACAAATGAATAAAGTAAATATGCTATTGCCATGTTTAATTTTATTTTGAGTCCATTACATAGGTAGACATAGAGCACCTGTTAGCACAGGGAGCCACTTTTAGATTTTCAACATGAAAGAGCTCCAGTTCTTATCTGTTATGATAAAAACCTGTCCAGAACTACGATCTGTTGGTTCATTTGAAAATGGTAGAAGATCCGATTTAAAATGGCTAAAATGTGTAGAAAGTTCCTGTTCCTCTCACATCCTGTGCAAAATGGTTCACACTGCTGGGTGCAGCACTGCCCTGCTTGGCTCCTATGGCTGGGAAGCGGCAGCAGAGGGCTGCACATGCTGTGGCAAAGAATCCCAGGATCGAGGGATAACTTGGGAGTCCCCTCAATAGTCGGCACCTGGTGCTGGTGCCCGTATGTCCCACCCTAGTTACTGTGCACAAGAGCAAGAACCCAATGTTCAAGTTAAAATTTCTTTGGAAAATGTGTAGACAGCAAGAGGCAGTAATCTGAAATACCTCTCTAGGCTGTGAGGCTACAGAGCCATTGATGAAAGGAAGGGTTGGAGCCTTTTCAGGGAGACTTATGACATGTCCTCACATTATTCCCAGCAATTCTTTACTAGGGACTGTACTGAACTGAAGCTCTAATACAAAGATACCCAGGTTTCTACTTACATATTTCAAATGGTCGTACTCTGAAAAGTAATCCTGAAAACTGCACTGTGGGAATGATTTCTGTATCAAAGTGCACTTGTAAAACAAGTAAAGAGATGGTGACAGAGTGATGTAAGCTCAGCTACACCTCACAAATCAAGCTGGTTTCTCTCCATCTAGCAAATCACCAGTACGAATCCTGAAGCGGAGGCAGCCTGCCTTTGCACTCAAGGTAGTCAACTCAGAACTTCCCATTCAAATTTTGAAATCCTGAAATTTCATGGGGTTTTGTCATGAAGTTTCAAAGCTGAAATTTCAAAAAGTCCCACACACTGGAAAAATCCACCCTTTTTTTGTTTGCTTGTTTTCAAAAGGCTGACACAGAGGGGTCCCAAACAAGAAAACGTTACCCAGGCCCAACTACTAGCGAGTGACAGTGACATGCTTCCAAAGAAGCGAAACGGATGAGAACTGACAAAACGCACATCTATGCAGTCAGAACGTGGAAGCCCATGCCTGCCATTAGCTCTAGCACGGCTACTGCTTGGCTCTAATGCCATCCAGGTCCCTGGAATGACAAGATTTCAAGGTGGTCATTTCCTTGGTTTATGGGAGCCTAAAAGCCCAGGACATGTCTACATTGCTTCCCCCAGAGTCATGGATCCTTCCAGGCTGCTGACAAAGGACTACCTGACAGGCATTTATGTTCCAAATGATTTAAGAAACATTTTCTCAGAAGTGTTTAGCTTACAACAAATTACCGGTTTCCAAGACAAGAAAAACACATTACAGTGGAACCTTTTCCATCAGCTCCGCTTTATACCTGAGCAGTCTCACTGCCTTCAGTAGGATCATGCACTTGTAACCAAATGGAAGACAGATCTTTTTGAGGCACAAGAAAATAAAGTTTAGCCCACTTAATTTTTTAGCTCCCCAGAGCTTTTAGGAGCAACATACTAATTATGATTAAAAACCATATTTAACCTTCATGACACACCAGCTCATTGAGCAGCGTGGTACAATTTTCATAATCATTTTTCAGGATAGACTTAAGAAACCACTTCAAAAACCAGTGGCTCAAAAATGCATGCCTCCCTTTACTTTATATAAAGTCATGGCGAAATTCTGAATGTTGCTTATTATAAGGAGAATGATTTCATACCCATTGGTGGCCAGGTATAATATGAGAGAGAAGACCCTAACTTTCAAATGACATCAGGGTCAATATGCCCCCAAAGCATAAGTACAGACTATTTGGGGAATGGTATATATGGCGAATCAGTTCTAAAAATAACTGAACTACAAAAGCGACAGTCAACTCTATTATTCAAATCTTGATTAAGCAGCACATTAGACATTAGATATAATCAATCTGCTTCAAGTGATTATTCTGAGACTAATGTCTCAAAGCCTTTTTCCAAGCAGAGAAGATCCTTTTTTAGGTTCCATGCAGTAAGAAGCACCCATCCCACTGAAATTACATTGCAACTTTCTTTTGTACAGTTTAGCAAAGCAACTGCTGTGTCTACTTTTATTCTATGCACGCATTATATAATAAGCCAGGTATAACGAACTTCTGCCACTTCCAAATGTAACTCACAGGACATATGCTTTGCAATGATCCTGCAGAATGAATGCTCTGAGTTGAAGAAAAGCAAGTAGGTAACCTTTACTATTTTTATGACCTGTGACACCAACTCCTAGACATCCCTTTAAACTGAAGAGACTATAAACCATTCAGAACTGAGCAGATGAGGGAACAGCAAGCCAAAAGGGACATCTGGCACTAAGCAGTTGTCCAAAGGTATATCTGAAGTAAAAGCTCAATCCATAATATTTTGAAAAGAAACCAACAGATGACCACATGAGTACCTACCCTTGTTATAGGGAAAGTGGATGTAATAAAACTTGAGAGCCAAACGCACCTATCTAACAAATGATATTTTCTTTTATCAGATTTGTACTTTGGGAACAGAAATGCCCTGAGTGATAATGAATACAGAAAAGAAAGAAAATACTGTTGCAACCAAGTTTCTCAGTGAACACTAAATACAACTGCATAAAGGAGGATTAACTAGAAATTGTCCATAAACGTGGTTTATTGAACTTAACACTGTAGCACAGGGGTTGTCAACTAGGGGTACGTGTACCTCAGAGAGTAACTGGGAAGGGCACAGGGGGTACGTGGCGCGGAGAAGCGGGGGTACTTGGGAAGCAGTGGCGCAGGGCTGCCACTGCCATCCAGCACTCTGCCCCTCTGCACCACTTCCCCATGCCCAGGTATCCCTGTCTCACATCCAGCCAGCCATCAGCACTCCCCTGCCCCCTGCTCGTCAACCAGCTGCTGGAAACCTTCCCCGCCGCCGCTCCAGAAGGGGGTACAGTCCAGGAGGAGTACTCACCAGAAGGGGTACACTCCTTGAAAAAAGTTGAAAACCCCTGTAGTGAGTGAGGATTACAAGGAAGACACCACCAGAGGAAATTGCTCCGTTCTTACACCTGGCCAGCTGTGATGAAGAACCCATTAACTACATCTGCTGACATTGCCTTATGCTCCACATGCCTGGACCCAGTCACATGCCCACCTCTCTTCTTTTCTGCACTCCCTCACCAGTCTGCCCCAGGAACTATGTCAGCTATAAATACTTTAAAAAAATAATAATAAG
The DNA here is from genome assembly GCF_000455745.1 of Alligator sinensis. Lineage (NCBI taxonomy): Eukaryota > Metazoa > Chordata > Crocodylia > Alligatoridae > Alligator > Alligator sinensis. The sequence goes on along the minus strand of NW_005842063.1, from coordinate 1,626,335 downwards.
TGGTTATTTAAGAATAAGCTAAAAAGATATTTCTAATCTGAATTTATACTGCAGATATGGAAGCAGCTCAGAACTGCATAATTTAAAGATTCATTAAGGCAAGTAATTGGGTTAGATCATGGGAACAAAGGCTTACTTTTTGGAAGCGCAGCAAGTAACATTCTACTAATGCTATCATCATTTCTGATCTTAAATTAGGTTTCAACAACAGAACCTGAGGACAGTCTTTAGAGCATTGGTACTCAACCTTTTTAGACTCAGAACATTCTTCAGAAAATGACAGCTCTTAGTTTTCTTTTTTGGACTATGGAACAATTTTACACCTTGCACAGAACTCAGAAAGCCCACAGCAGGTCAGAGTGATTTTACCATTATGGATTTCTATTTGAAATCTCTGGATTTATTTTGTGAATCATGTCTGTACACCTAACAGTGGTAACACTGCACGGTACCTTGGCTGAAAACCACTGCTCTAGAGCAGTGGTTCTGAACCTGTGGTTTGCAGTTCCACTGTCTAATATGCCTATGATCAAAAGTATGTCAGTACCCACACTTACAATTCAAAGGGGTCCACACCTCCATCTGAAATTTTCAGGGCAGTCTGCACCTCCATTAGTAATTTTTTAGAGGTCCTTAAATGAAAAAAAGATTAGAAATTGCTGCTGCTGTAGAGCAACATAACAGACTGAAGAGAAAAAAAAAAAAGATTTTTCCTCCTTTGCTTATTGAATGGGAACTCATTAACAGTCCAAAGAAAACACTTAAACACTTTAGTTTTGAAAAGGTTCTACTGGAGTGACTTCTCTGCACCACACTGGAGACTATCCATTTAGGTTTTATTTAATTTACAACATAGATGCAAAGTCCAGACTCTCTTAAACTGCATTCTTAAGAGAAGCTGAATCTTCAAATGTTGCTTGCAGTGCTCCTACCAACCTCCAGTATATAGAGCTAGGTCTAAGACTGGAAATAGCTTAAAAACAGGTGTACATGCTACAATGTTTGCATCAGTAACCCAAGATATTAGGAAAGATTATGGATCTGAATAAAATGATATACTGACTTCTGCCTTGGTCTCCCTCAATGCATCAACACGCAGCTTATTCACTTTCAGCATTTCTAGGCATTTCAATTACACCAGGCACATACCCTCTTCATATAAAGAACTACTACTACTACTACTACTACTGTTATGTGAAGTTCAGACACCCTTATGTCAAACATTTTTAAAAAATGTACTCTCCATTTCCATAACTATGAATATCAAACAGTTGGTTAGTGTCTTACCATCTTGCTCTCTGGGTTAACTTTCTGACTCGGTGTCTATTATATTTCATGCTGTAACTTCACAGGAGAATTTAATGCTCTACTAGTCAATCTGTCAGTAACCAATTTAATGACAACAGCGTTGTCACCCAAATTGATTATCTCATTGCAAACAGTGCAATAAATTCTAGGAATACGTTTCTGGAGAATGTTAATGCTCCCTTCAGCTCTCAAGTCTGTAGCATCTCATAATTTTTCCCAGTAACACTTAATCTCGCAGTTTATCAAATACAATTAATTAAACAACCCTCTTGCCACATGTGGAGCTTACACCTTTTCTAGGGCTAGGTTCAAATCCCACACACTGCACCAAGTGACATAACAATTAACGTGCATCAAAACCAAGCCTACTCCATAAATCTCGCATAAACATTTTAGTTAATTTTTAGCACTTTAGTTGTTCCACAAAAAGTTAGGAATCACCAGTGGGTTCCTTTACACACAGCCTACAGAGCACAGAAATTTACTTTCCCTCCCTTGAATACACTGTTGTAAGATGACACTATTACGTTGCCACAAACAAGTTTTTTAAAAAGTTTCAAAAAACAAACAAACACAAAAAACAATCCTTCAAAACCGCATTTAAGAAGAAGGGAGTTTGCCATTGATCATTCTTATACACCAAAATCTTCCATCCAGGGCCAATAATCACATTAACTGGGACCACTGTAGGGCTCAGGAGAACCTCCCTGCCAGAAATGCAAGGATAGCACAACAGTAATGGAAAAGTGTGCATTAAGAGGAACAAAGTAAACAGGCCTCTGGGATCTTCAGGCCTTGCACATTCAAGTAACTCATTTTAAGGACTACCCCACAGGAATCAAATTATTTCAGGACCTCATTATAGAAGCTCTCTTTACTATTAGCTAAGTAGGCTTCTCTGAAACTGGCTTCTTTGAGTGTAAAAAAAATTTCTTGATTGTATACTATGTAAATAAGCAGAACAATACCTGGATGCCAAAGCACAGGTAGACCAGAACAAGGTTTAGAACAGCCAACCAATCAGTTCATTTAAGACAACATTTCAACACCTATGTAATGGGGAAGAGAGATCAGCGTCAGTCAGTTGTTTCTCCCAAAAAATTATTTTGGGATTCCCAAGGAGACAATAAGGCACCCACCGTTCACAATATCCTATAGACATTTTGGGAAAATCTTGCCAGACTGCACTTTCACTAATGTAATTTTTACTAACGGCTTCAACAACAAGAGGCTTTTCCATTCCCCTTAAACTTTGCTGTTATCCAGGTCCACTCAAAACAGAGTTGGGGGATACCAAGATTAAAAAAAGGCATGTGCCCTACACTAGGGGTGAGCAATCTGTGGCTGATAGTTTGGATGCAGCCAGCTGACAGGAGACTTCAGTGACACACAACAGTGGGGGCTTCAGCTGTGGGCACTCACCCCATTCCATCACGGGAAGAAGTGCCAGCTGCAGGGAGGTCCTAGCACCTATCCACGCCTGATCCAGGGTACGTCATTCCAGCCCACAGCCAGAAAAAGGTTGCTGACCACTGCCCTGTGCAAGCTAGCAGCCCTGGAGCTACCATGCAATACAGCTGCAAAAAGATTTCCAAAACAAGCCTTGTGTAGACCAACTGTAAAATCTTAGTCACCTCCACTGAGCTGAGAGCCTGGTACAAGGCACACACCATTCTATCAAAGTATTCAACAAATTCAGTAACACCGGAAGGGGCTATGACCAACAATGCATTTGTTCCATGTTCTATTTTGCAGTCACATATTCAGGATTCCAGCTCGAGGAGTCACCTACTTACGGAGTTGTAAGTACTGTCACTGGCTGGAATGTATACTTGTTCAGTTAATACAAGTGCTTACTTCTGTTTTGGTGTGGATGAAGAAACAAGGCTTGAGGAAACTATTGAGACAGGCATGGATCTCTTATGTTTCCCTCCCAGGTCTTATCTTGGGGTGCCAAGGAATTTGAGGACTCAGCTAGCTCCACAGCAAGATTTCTGGAATCCACTTCAAGCAAGCACCTCTGACTAAAGCAACATTAAAATTATTCTCAAAAGCAATCTGCATTCTTTCTTGGCTGAAAGGAGGATCTCTATGCCACAGGAATCTTTGCAAGCGAGGAAGTATACAAAGAGAATAGGGTAACCAATAAAGAGGGGATTGTATTAAAAACAAACAAACAAACAACCAACCCCAAACTACAGCAGCAACACAAGAGGAACCAGGACATCTCTTGTGAAAAGGCTGGTATACTCAGCTCACCACTGCAGCCCCAGAGCACCATTCAGAAGACTAGAAAAATATGTCATGTTCTCCCCCATGTTCTGCCTGGGAAGGATGGTTTGCACTATAAGGTTTTGCTTATTTTTTAAACAAATGCACACATTTCTGTGTGGTTTTTTTTAAAGAAAAAACAGTCAAAGAAATGCACCTCCTACTTAGAGCACTGAAATTTGTGATGCCTTCACATTCCTGTGGGAATTCGTTTATAAGTGACCCTTGAGAAAGCTCTACTTCACTTAACAAACTCACCAACTTGTAAAGCTCCAGCACGCTCAGTGTGCACCTGTCCCACATCACAGCTGCCCCCAATGTCTTCTTCATTAGGAAGTCTTCAGATAATCATTTTTATTGATGGCTCACTTAAATGTTTGAGTGTCCAAAAGTTTACCTGCTTATGCTTCCTCACCACCATTAATACCCCCTTCCGTGCCCCGCAGAAGTCTCATTCCCTTTCAAACTCCAAGTACCGCCCTTCTCCTCTGATCTTTTCTTTAAGACCCACAACTCACTGTTTCTTATCCCTACTAGTCGCATCTTCCTCAAGAAAAAAAAAAAATCCACATTCACCTCAGAAATACATCTATTGAACAGAAAACTTCCATACAAAAACAAAAAAGAAATTAAGCTTTGCAATGAAAGAAGTAATCAGTGTTTCCATTTTCAGTGTTCCCCATGCCACATAAAATCCACGCACCTATGCAGTTTTTAATTTCATGACAACACTTTATTCCAGAGAATTCCTGCTTTATTCAGTATGTAGGATGGACTGTGCTCACTGAATGAGGTAGTAGTTCAATGTTTATTTTTATCTTCATCTGATGCAGAGTCCCATGCCTAACTTATTTCACACTGTGCAAATGCTGCACTAAATAAAGGATTTATTAGCACCCACACAACCTTTTTAAGACACTTACCAGTTGGATTGGACAGTAGTATCCAAATACCTCTTCTGATAAGTAAGATAAGGAAGTATTATCCCCATTTAACAGCAGTGGAACAGAGACGAGAAAATTAAGTCAAAATTTACAAGAACAATCATCAATACTAGGTGCCCAAATCAAGATGATTAAGACCCGATTTGCACGCATGTTGACAACCCTCAACTCTCAGAGAGGCTAAAACCAAAATTAGGCAGACACAGCACTCTGGAAAAAACTCTAACTCAGTAGTTACCATACATTGTGCATTTAGAAAAATAAGCATATGCAGTTATTGACCAGGTCTAATAACTCCGGTTTAACCAATTTGCCTAACAAGACATACAAAGCCTATGGCAAAGTCATGGATCAAACTCCATTCTCTGATAGCCTAGTGCAGTGTCTTCAATGCAAGACTATACTCTTCCTGCAGTCTCTGTCCCCATTATAAATATACATACTCAAACTTCAGCAGCAAATGAACAAATGTTTTAGGCAACATCAACAAATACAACTCTGAGATATGCTAAACACTATCTACTTGGAGTAGTAATTAAAAGGTAGAGATCTTATAGCTATGGGATCATGTATCTCATAATGCATGCTCCAGTGTCAGAATTACTAATGAACTGTTACTTAATTCTGACATTTCTTAACTTGCTGTAAAGAATACTGCTAAAAATACCTAACCCCCAACATGGATCACCAAAATTCAAACCCAGTATTCTTCAGATCCATAATCGACTTCTATCACTGAAGAAAGGAACAACCACAAACACTGTGAGAACTATTCTTTGTTGATGAGCTAAGAAAAGGAGACTTAATGGATACTTTGCCAGCTGATGGTTACACATCTTTTTGAAAGATTCCCAGAACACCGGGAATCAGGATTCTTGGTTTGCATTCCAGAATGCAGAACAAGTCTTGTATAAAGGACTAGTGCAAAAAAAGAGAGATTAAATATACTGTTCTACACTTTTTTTGTTTTTTTTTTGTTGGGGGGGGGGGGGTTATTTCACCATTCAAAAAAAATGGATACCATTTAACATGGTCAGACCTTATTACTTGCCATGCTTTAATTTACACAGCATTGACAAGTACACTTGATCTGAGCCTTCAAGAGGCCAAGAAGCCAGTATTTTGGCCAGTATAGCCAAATACCACCAGCGTACCAGAAAAAATGGCTCAGGAAGCTCAAAAATATTAGACTGCTGCCCAACATTACCAATCCACAGAAAATATAAAAGAGAAATAGAAAATGTGATCAAATAGCTCCACATCAAGACCTAGTCTACATCAAAAGTTGCACAAGTTTAAAATATTTGATCACACCTTTAATAAAAGTGGTGCACCTGTGTTTTGACAAGCCTAAGTTTTAGATTATGTAAATGTCACCAATAGCCAAAATTGCCTAAAATAAAGTTCTCTCTGGAAAAAAAGATATTCTGAATGGCAATAAATTTAGTACAACAGACTAAGGGTAATCATTCTTTGCAAAGGATTTCCCTTCTACCCAGCCAACTGAATTACTTTTGAGAACTAAAAACTTAATATTCATCCCACTGATCATCAAATGCCTTTCAATCAAAATTCTCGTGTGTAGAAACACTGGAGAATAATAGTTGGATCCTTCATCACTATTATTCATGCTATTACATCATATTAATCACATTATTATTTTCATTACATACATTTCAATGCAAGTAATAGGTTTATCTATAAAATTTCTGCATGCTCTCTTAGGCCTGGCCCACATAAGTCTGCTCCATTTACTAAAAGCATTTTTTTGTTTTTTTTAAACCCAGTCTAATTAAACACAACCACTTGTGAGACTATTAATAAAAGTTTAAATCTTATGTCAATTTTAAGTTCACAGACAAAAGGTACACCAATATAGCCAATTGTCAAGTGATGGAGTTTGCTGATTGATTGTTTTTTTTAAATCAATTTGTATTAAAATCAGGGCAACTTGTATTTTAAAAAGCCCTAGAACTTGCCCTGTATTTAAAAATGTCCAAATTACGGAAATTTGAGAAGCACAGAGAGGTAGGTGCACAAGTACAGCTGATTTAGATAACTTTCTTCTCAAAACTGCATTCCAAAATTTCCAGATCCAAAATGTTTCTAACTCAAGTTGGACTTGCTAGCACAGAAGTTTTCAACCTTGTTAGACTCAGCACCCTGTGGAAAATGTTTGCTCTTAGTTCACTTGTTTTTTGATTACAGAAAAACAACAGAGGAAGTCTTGTATTGCAGAGAACTCAGAAAGATCACAACCGGTTAGAAAGTTTAACACTATAGACTACTATTTGAAAATCTCCAAGCTTATCTTGTGAAGCATGTCTGCACACCTAGCAGTGCTAACATTGTGTGGCACGCTGAAGGACCCTTGAAAGGATCTTATGGGAATCCCTGTTCTAGCGCCTTAGCCAGCTGGGGGTGGGGGGAAGGTTATGATAATGCTAGGGTTCCCTTTTCTTATTAGATACGTGCATTTTGGTCTCTTGGCCACCTTGTTGTGTGGAAATGAACACATGCCCAAATTGGTTATAAAACTGAATTCCAGATACCTCGTCAAATGAAGTGGATTAATATTCTCATCTATGCAATCAAAATGAAAAAAACAAGAGAGACTCAGAGTAAGTATTCAGAGTCACACCAAGATGAAGCTCAGTAAAAATACTTCACTCTTGTAATGGATTATTGGCTCAAATCACAAGTTTTTCTGCACCATAACTGTTTTTTCTTCAACATGTCTTTGGATAAAGAGCCATAGGTTCACTGCATTTTGAAACTATAAACAAGCAGAAAAAAACAGCAAAAAAGCACAAAACGTCATGGGAGTGATGAGAGGAAGGGAAAAAAAAGGCAGCATTTTCTGCGTTCGGTTATCAAGCAGTCTCCTAAGGACATCTCCTTGGTTTAAATGGTCAACGAAGTATTTCTACAAGTCTAAACTGTACTACTTTAGCTAATGTGAAATTGCAAGATTTCAACAATCTTTTATGTGATTAGCATTAATCAAGGTGAACAATGATATTTGGGGAAGGGGATGCAAGTAAAGAGTCTGCTTGTACCCCAATTTGGCCAAACTCAATTGAGTACTGAAACGCTTCAGGCAAACTGAACAGGAACAGAAGAGGGGAAAGAG
>NW_005842063.1:1614540-1618538 GCF_000455745.1 Alligator sinensis | reverse complement strand
GAAAGAGTTTCTAAACTTATCCACTCATACAAAGTATTTCTTGTAGTCTTTCTAAACTAGAACCAAACTTCTCCAACACTGAAAATGATGAAGTAGATGAGGAAAACATTAGCCTGCACAAAAAAACACTGTTTCAAAGGCTTTGAACAAAGAAATATTTCAAAACTGCACATCCCTGTTATTTTTACTACAGTTGCATCATTAATTGCCACAAAAAATGCCACTGTTATCCAGCCAATTCTAACTCCGCTCTCAAACCATCTTCCAAAGGTTGGGGAGCAGGCAGGGGAGAACGGGGGGGGAATGGAACATGGGACAGGCACCCTTCATGAGTATACACTACCAAACTGATTACTGAGGAAATAATTAAAGCAAAATGCACGGAAGTAAACACTGGATCCCTGTCAGTTGAAAAAAAAGCAGAAAACATGATTACTACCCTACAAAGTTAGATGACTATATTTCATATATGTCACATATTAATTGTAATATTGCATATATTGCACCCAAAGGGCCTTTCATCTCAAAACAGATGTACTCCAAAACTATTGGAGATTTCCTACAATGAGCATGGTACAAAATTGGAGGGAAATGCCAGCTCTCTTCCCCCTGAAATACATAGGCTAGTCTGATAAACCCCAAATTTAATCTTAAAAACATAATGGAGATTAAGATATTAACCTACTACTTTTCCCTAGCTAGAAGGATACTTTAAGTATAGCAAATCGCTGTAGTTGCTACTAGGATAATTTATAGCAACATACAAAACACTAGTATTTAGTCAGTCAAAGTTTCCATAGAGCTAGGATGGGATCACTTTACAGTGTCTTAAATCATTCCTTTCAAGGAGAGCCCAGAGAATCACAACAGGCAATTGCTCATTTTGCCTGAGGTGCGTCACATGCAGGGTCCCACAGCATTTTTCCTGTCATCCTTCTATTTAACAGATTAACAGATCTCCAGGGGATATAGCCTTTTGGGCTGTAAATTCACCATGCAGATATTCAATTTTACATTTGTCCACGTTATTCTGTCAAAACATGTACACCTCAAGTTCATAATATGCAATGCGTGCACGCATACATTTGGCTTCCTTGCATTAAAGGTATGCTGCAGATTATTGGCTTCCCCTATTTCTAAATGAAAGCACTGGACTTAGTCCCAACGCAAAGAGAACTAAAATGATACTGGCAGACAAGGGGAAAGAGCTGAAAAGCAGACTGTTCCCAGACAGAAGAGTTTTGAAGTACCGTATTTACTTGAATCTAAGTCAGTGCTGAATTTAAGATGAGTGCCCCATAATTAGATGCTATATATGGAAAATGTATACATTTGCTATAACTTCCCAGGTATAGAATCAAATTATTGGAGGGCTGTCTTCAATTCATATCCCCCCGCTACTGCTACACAGCAGAGAAAGCAGTGGATAGGGGATTCAGGTAGCCCCTTTGCCCTCTGCTCCCCCACCACCACTTCTTCCAACTGCACCCTTTTTGCCCTCCCTGCCACTCCAGCTCTGCACAATCATTGCCCCTTCCCCTGCTCTCCAGTCTCTGCCTTTTTCCCCACCTCAACCCTCTCTCCACCTTACTGTCACACTGCTGGGCTCTGTTCCCTCTTGGAGCACAGGATGTGCTCCTTCCTGGAGTACCTGCTGGGCATGCAGCAGTGTCGGTGCTGCTGAGTGGCTGGGCAGGGGACAGAGTTTCCATGTGCTCTGTGCCTGAGCCAAGCTGCACCTGACAGTAAGGGGAGGAGGAGGTGGAGTGGCAGAAGCTGCAGAGGGCAAGCAGGGAGGGTCAGGAGGCTGTTGTGTGTCTGACTCAGACCCTGACCAGGATTTGGGGCCAGTCAGAACTGCAGCAGCGGTCTGCCTTCCCGCCCACCCTATCACCTGCTCCGCCCCGCCCTGAATCACATCCAGACACTTCATGGAAAACATAGACACCTGGAGAATCAAAGAGTCCGGGGTGCCATTGTAGTGTGATTTTTCAGACGGTGCAACACACTGTGAACAACTGCCCAATTAGATCATTTAATGGTGATCTAAAATAGATCCATGCAGCTACCCCTGAAGCAGTCAGATGGCTATCAAATTTGAATATTAATCTATGAATGAATGTGGTAATCCTAAAGTGTCATATGAAAGAGAGCGACCCCTCCCCCACACCCTGCCACCCACACCCACACACACACCCTCTTCTATGCAAATCTAAGATAAGGGGCTACTCTCCCCATGCTGACTGAGGGGGGAAAACCTTGTCTTAGATTCGAATTAATGCACCTTCAACTCCAGAGATTTCACCAGTTATCCATGTTTCTCTCACCTCTGGGCTGGAATGTTCTATTAATATATTTTCCCTGTAAACACTCAAAAATTACAGATTAGCCAGCAGAAAATGCAGCTGCCCACCACTTGAGTAGAAATGGACTTCATTCCTGTACTCCATGCATCACACTGGTTTCTGGTCCAGAAGCTAAAACACATGTAACCTGTTCAGTATGCGATGGTGCACGTTCTGCAAAATGTAGCCACAACCGTTTTGGTTAATTTCTGTAATAGCAGATACCACTGAGACAGGTTTATTATGCTGAATCTCTCTCTCTTTTTTTTTTTTTTTAAACATGGGGGGGGCGCAGAGGGAATCATTTAAATTAAACTTGGTATGCAAAGCCACAGAATCAAAGGATCACAAGCACAAATAAGTCTAATCGGTATACAAATCTACTGCATAAAACTCATTTTATTTAAAGGTTTTTGACAACACAACTGAAGAGAATAGCTCAAGTTACTGAAACATCAGAAGAAAAAAGTTACAGTCTTACAATATGTGGTATGAATATATTTCATAATATTTGCATACCAAACAATGATCTCAGATCACATTAAGAGAACACTGAACATCGAAAAAGAAATCTTAAACAAATTAAAATTTAAACAATTACTGAGCTCTTTCAAAGCCCTTTTAACTCATAATGGTGAAGTAAAACACTAAGAATTACAGGCTACAAACAGGTCAAATACTGAAGCACTGCAGTTATAATGTCACATTGCAAAACGCAAAGACTAAAGAGCCAGTTGTTTAGAAAAAGACATCCGGTATCCATTATATATATTTTGATAATCATCATCGAGAAACAATGCCATGCACCACTATAGACGACAGTATGCAGAACTCAAAAGCAGTCAAGGGGCCCAGAAAATGTACAATACTAAAATAATATGCAAATGTCCATTTTCTACTATATTGTAGAGACTGAGAATTTCTATACGAATGGCTGTTAAAATCGAAAGGAATATGCATTCAAAACTCAATGGATAATCAGGAACCACAAGACTTTCCAATACAATAACAATACTTGACACAGAACTTAAGACAACAATACATCATACATATTATCAGTATATGGCACATTATAAAGGTTTCCCTTGCTTTGTTAAGGTTTGTGCTTTTTTCTCCCCTTTATGGTATGCCAAGATGAAATGAAGCGAAATAAAAATGGAAGGCTCCTGAACAAAAGCCATGTTCCAATAAAGTTTAAATAAATAAAATTTTCAATTAACGGTCATGAGGAAACACCACTGTTTTCCAGGAAGGACAAAAGTTTAAATGGATCTATTAAAGGAAAGCATGGAGGAAGTTTAACAACTACTTTTAATTCCTTAAGACATTACTATTCTTTAGAGTTCTCAATTCATAACAAATAACAAGTGTACAAACACATGTATTAAAAACACAAGTGGAAACACCACTTCTACCTCAATTACAAACAATACTGAATGTACACTAGTAAGCCAGGTACTGCCATCCCTCTTGGGCAGTGCAAACCATGGCCCTTCCTTCTCTGCTCTTAATAACTACACGGATGACAGAAGCTAAACAATCTCATAATAGTTTAACAATAGGGCACTACCTACCCAGCACTGACATACAAGTTTCCTCTTAAAGATAACAAAAAAAAAAAAAAAAAGGGGGGGGGGGGTAGGGGATAGAAAA
>NW_005842063.1:1609291-1614444 GCF_000455745.1 Alligator sinensis | reverse complement strand
CCCCCCACACCCACCGAAAAATATTATTATCAAAAAAAAAAAAAAAAAAAAAAAAAAAAAAGGGGGGGGGGGGGGCGGCGGGAAGAAAAATACATTTTTGTCCCATTAACCTATTTCCATGCCCAGCAGCAACTTGACTCGAGTCCCATCAGCAACAACGTGCCATTATCAACCAAGAATGGAGAGCAGAAGAGTTCCAGGACACTTTCCAAACTTATACAAGAAAACGTAAAAGTAACATACACAAGAAAATTTCACTAACCTAAAAGCTCTTTTGTAAGCTTGAGTTCTAATGAAAATATTAGAAAAACTCCTAGAAAGTTTATCCCTAGATCACCTGCTTACTCTTTTACAGGCTGAAATTCAGTAACGCTTACAATAATGTCAAAACACATTCTCACCCCCTTGCAATTCTTCATTCGACAGTTTTTGTAAGTGTGTGCACACACATGCACACCACAGACCAACTGTACTGTAAAACAATGCTATTAGCCATCTATAATTCCTAGAGGAATAACTAAAGGCACTGCAATCACTTTAGAAGATTTGCTCCTGACTAAACTTGTCAGTTGACCAGCCCTAAAATTGTCAAATTAAGGCACAAGGAAAATGCAGGTTACCTATAACTTCACAAGAGATAATCAAGACAATCTGACATGACTATCCAAAACGCAGCTAAGACCACTACTAGTTCTGTATGTTGCGGTAAGACTCTACATCATAAGGAAGTTTTTCAATTGCAAGATGCTTCTTAAGAAACTGACAAAACCCCAGGCACGCACCCACCGGGATTCATGCTTTTCCTTTCCCGGACAGCCAGACCAACTCTTACAAACAAACACAAGAAACAACATCCAACAACACCACCATCCTGTGCGCTCCAAAAAACACACTGCAGACAAACAAATATGACCCCAGCAAGGATGAGGATGTGTTTTTAGTTAAAAATACTTCTTGCATTTCCAAAGTCTGGTTGGGGCAATATACCCATAATAATCTTCTTATCCAGCAGAGTCGCATCAAGTTTTATTCCATTTGATATGAAGTCTCAAATGATTAAAAGGTCACAAGCTAATGAATGAAAAAGGATGTAAAATGTTTCAGTGCTGCATCCCATGCCCCTCTCTCAAATTTAGGAAAGGACGTCAGGTCTTCATTATCAACTCGGAAGTCTTCTGTCATTAAGAAATCCATTTTAATTTTTGGTTGCAGAAATATTAAAATCCATCTGTTTTAAAATATTAACACAGAAGACGGCACAGAGGTAGAGAAGCCCTTGTTTCCAGGCAACGTGATGTTCTGATCCTTCTGCATTCCAAGCACCTTCAATCATCAGCTCAAGGACTATGTCCTGATCTTCAAACCCAGTACCAGGTAAGTCGCATCAAAGACCACAACTCTACCTACCATGCACCCCCACCCCCTGCAAAAACCCACTCTTTTCTGGAACATGCCACTCGCATATGCATACGTGCCACAGACAGAACATTCTTTGTTTAGGAGGACTGGCTGTGGAACAGGTCCCCAGAGGTCAGAGAAAATCTCCTAGAATTTTTTTTGAATGAACTGCACTTATATATGCAGACAGAAAAGATGATTCCCTGAAGTTGACTAGCAACTTTTCTAATTCATCCAGGAAGCTCTTGCAGATATATGCTCTATACAAAAATCATAAAACAGATCCTCCTCCCTCTCCAGCTTTACCCAAGCTCAAATACCTAAAGGCTTTTCTATAGCGATAAAATAAAATAGAAAAAAAAAAAAAGCCCAGTATTTGCATAACCAAGGTTGTACAACACATCCTGAATCTGATGTGGCTGCCTTGCTCCAAAAGCCCTGAAAAATGCACATGCTGAGATGTGCCTAGTTTAACTCTGCAACAGTTTAGGTGATAAATTAAGGTCATGTTTATTGTAGCCTGCTTTGAAACCATCAGTTATCAGGAAGTTGAACTGGCTCCAAATACAAGTAAGTCTGAAAAGAAATGAAAGAAAAGAAAAGGAACCTATCCCCACAATAAGGGGAGCTCTAAGTTGGCTGCAAGGTACAATGTTCAGTTAACCCTGAAGAGCCAGCAATCTGTTTGTCCTTTATAATGTGCTATTTGCTGATGTGCAGACTGATGCTGTGAAGAAATGGATGACTTAATTATATTCATCACATCAGCAATACTTACTCCACAGCACATAACTTTTTTGAAGTCTTTAAAAAAGTAGTTTATTATGAAGTGTATGACAAAAGCGCTCTTAAAACCCATTCTTGTTATAAGCAAGAGCCTGAGAGCGAGTTGGAAAGGAAACGCTTGTAGTTTAAATATACTTTACAAGTTCTATTGAGCAGAAAGGCAGAGTTCCATGGTCCAGTGTACACCTTTCTTATTTTATAGCTTCACTTAAAGAGTATTACTATGGAATAACAGTGTTAAACTGGATCAGATTCCTCAGCAACAGTTCGAAAGCCAGAGCCAGAGCTAGAAAACTGGCTTTATTTCTTCCATACAAAGAATGTCATTACTTTCTAGTGAGACAGGTATGCTACAGGTGCTTTGCCCAGATTGAAAGTTTTCCAAGAGAATATCACTCGTCTGAATTTGGGTTTCAGTTGCCACCTGCCTCTACTGAACCTACAAAATGGATTTCATATGACTTTGACAGGAAAATAACTTTTTAAACCATCATATGAGAAGGATCTTTTACAAAGCTCATTTTTCTTGCTGTCGTCACCATAACTTCCTATTTAGCAGGCTAGACAACAAGAGAAGTGTCACTCGGTTTCTAATTTTTTTTTTTTTTATTTGTCACTTTCCAGTTTCGCTTTCCTTTAAAGGAGAAAAGAAAAAAAAAAAACAAAAGGAAACGCACCAGTACGTTCCCCTCTCCTCCAGCACTATATTCTTCCTATCATATCCCATTTATTTCTTTTCTACAAATACATGTGGACCAGATGGGTATCAGCTCTCCTTCGTTTTCTCGAGTTTTTCCTGCTCAAGCATACTGATAGACTATGCCCATTCAATTAATATAATAAATTAGAGATGCACATATTTCTGAAGACACAAGGACACAGAATAAACCCTAGTAAACACAGTTTTAGCTTTGCAAGCCTGATGTGGAGCTTCAACAATTCGATCAACACAAAACATGCTGGATATTTGCATCAACAAATAAATCCCTGTACTGCCTTGGAGAGAAAAGACAAGGACCTTGCAGTATACCGATGCTGTAGCTTATCTGCTGTAAGGGAATGCTGCCTTGATGTCATATAACATTAAAAAAAATATACAGCACTGAAAATAAGGATGAACTTGGATGACCTGTGCATTTCAGTACATTTCTAATGAATTTCCCTCTCAAAATACTCAGAGATTCAAATTTGCATTACGATTTATAAAAGGTAACAGCTTTCATTACTATTTACATATACTTCCAGATGTTAGCAGAAAGCAAAAACAGCCAAGACATTTGAATAGACTGGAGTTAAAGGAAATGGGAATGGAGCATCCATACACGATCACAAGGATGGTTACGGCTTTAAAGCTTGAATCACTGAAATCATTTAGATTCAGAAGCACAAGGTCACAATGTAGTCGCTTACAATTAGAAACCACTGGTCTTTCTTCAAGTTCACACACCTTTGAAACTGACCTCGTTTCCCTTCCTTTTAGGCATCTTGATCTTAGTACCTAATTACAGCCACAACGTGAAATGCTGCAATATCATAACTAGCTCCTTCAGGAAGGAACCAAGTCCACAGACTGGGAATTTTTTAGGCTGCCTTCAAAAGACAGTCAGTGTCCACCCCTGACACAGGCAAAGTATATCTGTTAAACTGCACTAAAGAACTGACATATGTGATGGCATTTTCTGTTTCAGTCTTTACAGTACATGCCAGTCTTGCAGTCCACAGAAGCTAGCATTCACAGAAAAGTATTCAAATCCCTCCAAGATGCTTTCAGGGATTACCTAAGAGGAGTGCTTTGAAAAGTCTCTCTCTCCGGCTCCCAGATCCAGGCACGCAGATGCCATTTAACTGTCAACACACAAAGGTGTTGTATACCAAACAGAAAGTTCAACGGAATCGGACAGTCCAGTACCTTCTGGGCGGATCAGCCGAGCACTGACTTACTCTGTGCAAGCCAGCCAGCTTCCCCACTGTAACGCTTGGCACACGGCTCAAAGCTAAGCAAGCTCCCCCTGAGCAAGTTTTACCTGCCACTGCCATGCTTGCTTAAGAAGATGAGCGTACGCTATTCCAAGCATTCAAAAGCAAGAACTTTGAAAACTTTTAGCAAGTTACAAGCTAGCCCGATTACTAAGTGAGAAAGAGACTCAGCCTCCCATTACCAATCTTCTCCAGCCTCTGCAGACTTCACTTTGACCTAAACAAACAAATCTCCAGTGTCAATTTAAGCAAAACATGTATGGCAACAACAAACACGTATTTCACTGGAAGTTCAACACAAGGAGCCGGACGATTTACAGAAGGGTTTGTTCCTCCCGCCTCGAGATGCGAGTGAGAGCAACAAGCCTGCCATTCACCGCAAGAGAAGCGTCATACGCGCCTACACACATGCAGCGAGCTCGCTGGACGGTACGACCGCACGAGAAAGACGACGTCTTGCGCGTTTATCGCCTCAAAAGCATCACCCCGGGGTCACCACGCGTTTCCAGCGGGAGACCCGGCGGTTACGTTCGCTCAGCGCCACGCACGGAGTTATTTTCCCGGGGGAAGAGTTTCTCCCAAAACTTCTGAAAAATCGCCGGGAGATGCCGGAGCCCCGCGGCACGGCGCGCGCAGGCCGGCTCCGCTCCGCTCCACTCCACTTCCCTGCCGGTCTCGGCGGCGCGCACATCCCGACTCCGGGCCTAGTTGCGAAGAGCGGAAGACCTTTAAAAACCTTCGCCGGGCTCTGGGTTTCGCACCGGAGACGGCTTCCTCCGCCCGCCCCCCAAAACACAAACGGCAAAAATCATCCTCGGTATCCAAAACTTGGCTGGAGGCAGCCACTTACCTCCAGGGAGAGAGGGGCAGGCAGGGCTGCTCCCTGCGCCCACCGCCGGCCCTCCGGGGAGGGGGACACGCGCGGCCCACCCCGCCCGACAACAGGTGCAGCCCGCGGCACCCCCGGGCAGGGGGCGCCGCTCGGCGAGGGG
>NW_005842063.1:1588708-1608711 GCF_000455745.1 Alligator sinensis | reverse complement strand
AGCTGAGGGGCTCCCATTTCCTCTCCAGAAAGACACAAAAATTGGACATTTTTGTTCTAACGTGAGACAAGTACAAGGGCTGCTCAAAAAGTAATCCAGACGCATGCTCTAGGGAACAAAATATTTAATTTAGAGGGGATGCATGTGGGTGCATGTGCACCCCCTGCAAAAAAGTGCCACCAACACTGCCGGCAGTCACTGCTCACCACTCCCACCCCCCGCCATGGGCACTGCCGGCAGTGTCCGTAGACAGCACCGCTGCCGCCACCCATGGGCAGTCCCCCTCTCCCCTGGGCCACGCGGCATTCATGTTCACAGGGGTTTCGGCTTAATCTCCTTCGAAGTACGCTCCTTCTGCAGCCGTGCGCTTCTCCCAGCGTTTCTGCCATGGTTGGGAGCGCGTCGGACCAGCAAGCTGGAATTGCTAAGAGCCGCTCGGTCACGTTGTGTTGTAGGGTTTCCTCGTCACAAAACCTCTCAAAGTTTCCTCTCGTTGAGGGGTGCAGGGGCCATATCAGGCAAATAGGGAGGCTGCGGCACTTGTGGGATACGGTGCAACATTTTTCTCTCCCCTCAATGAAAGAAAACCTTGACAGGAAGATTTTGTGACCATTGTTCATCTTAAAATTTCATGAAAATCCATTTCATGGATTATTTTTTATCGTATGGGGCCTCTTAAACTGGACATAGTTTACGGCAGCGGTCTCCAAACTTTTTATGGGGAAGATCACTTTTTGAAAATAAAGGTCACGCCAGGCTGTACTGCACGCCCAAGAGATGGGGAGGTAGCCCCCCGGCTCCAATCCTCCCACCACCCGGCCGGGGTAGGGCCCACTTACCTTCCCCTGCTCCTAGCTGGGCCCCCGTTGATAATCGCTCGCTGCGGAGCATGAATGACTGCTGCCTCCCTAAATCGGGGGGGCACCACGGCGGCAAGCAGGGACTGTCCACAGCTGCCAACGGTGGTGTGAGAGAGAGCGATGGCGAGCAAAGACCGTCCATAGACACCGGCAATGGGTAGGGAGCGGCGATTGGGGACCACTTGCAGATGCCACTGGCCTCTTCCACCGTTTCCAGGCCCAGTGCTGCTCTGAGGAAGGGAGGAGATATGCAGAAGCTGTCCCTTTGCTTACACAGGGGCTGCTCCAGCCTGCTGGCCTCTTCCTGCCCTTCCCAAAAAGGGGTCAAGTTGCTGGGGGCGGGGGAAAACCCCCACTCCCTCCTGCAGCAGCCCCAGTAGTTGGTCTACCCCAGGAGAGGGTCAGTGCTGCAGGGCTCACTCAGAGAGGGGGTCCCACACCCACAGAGCTGACATTCAGCCTGATTTTCAGCCAGGGTGCCTTGAGGGCATGTTGCAGACTGCTGCACAATGTTAGCCCTGCTAGATGTGCAAACACAATTCACATGATAAACCCAGAGAATTCAGATCATGACAAACAAACAGTCTGCCCTGTTATGGACTTCCCAAGTTCTTTGCACACAGAAGAATCGCTCTATTATTTTTCCATAGTCAAAAGGCATGTGAATGCTAAGAGCTGGCATTTTCCATAGGGTGCCTTGAGACTAAAAAGGTTGAGAACAACTGACCTAGATGTCTGGAGTCTCCAGTGTTATGGCCAGTATCCTGCCATGCATTAAAAGAACTGGCAGTGTTGTAGCTGTCCCTAGCACTCCACATGCACTTGGACACCTTCTCCCTAAAGAGGTAGAAACCACCATGCCTCCTCTTCCTCCACACAGCTCCTGTTCCATTCTGGTTTCATTCCAGTCCAGCCACACACACAGCAGATTCTGGGACACTCGGGTGAGAGATGTGATGCAAAGTAATAAGTCCTTTCACTATTTCCCATCTCTCTTTCCAAAAGAAATGAGATAAAATAAGAATGGTTCTTTCAGCTGGCAGTTGTACTTCAAGAAAGATTTGAACAAACTGGACAATGTCCCAGAACAGGGTGGGGAGGAGGGGAAAGTTAAGAGGTCTACAAGACATAACATGAGTTTGGAAGAATTGAGTATGGAAAAGAGAAAATTGATGCAAGGGGAGGTGGGATTTGAAAAAGTCTTACAATATAAAAAGGGTTTTTAGGATGTGATAACTTGCTTGCTTCTACAGGGGACAGAAGTAGTAACAAGTAGGGCTGTGCGACGCTTCAGGTGGCGATTTGATTCGGAGGAGATTCGGCCTCATTCGGTGGCCGAATCTCTGAATCGAATCAAGGGACCCCTCCCCCTGATCCCCACAGCCCCCATCTCCCCCAGCCTCCACACAGGTGCCCCGCCCAGGCCAGATCCAGCCCTTTAAGAAAAAGGGCTCCGAATCAGATTCGGCCGGATCAAATCACTGTCCCCTGAATCGGCCAAATCCGAAACGAATACTAGCCATTTTGCACAGGGCTAGTAACAAGCTGAAGTTTTGACATGGGACATTTAGGTTGGGTAGTAGGAAAAATTCTCTAAAATTTGAGGGTGACTAAATATTGGAACACATCATCTACTTTAGAGACATAGTGGGTTCTCAGTTTGTTTGGTTTTTTAAGTATAGGTTAAACAAGCACTTGTCTGGGCTGGTCTAGACAGGGGCAATCCTCCCCTGAGCAAGGGGTTGGATTACATGATCTCTTCAGGTCCCTTCAAGCCCTACATCCTATTATTTTATCAGATCTGATCTTGAGGGGGTGCTGAGCACCCTCAACTTCTGTTAAAGCCAACAGGAGTTACCAGTAATCAACATCTTAGAGCCAGGCCCATTAAGCCTGGTCTTTTCTGGAAAAATAATGAACAATTGGAGTCTGCTCTTAAGCTTCAGGTCCTGTGTTAAGTTCAGGACAGGGCAAAGGTTGCTTTCCCGATGAACATGCCTACTCCCAAAGATGGATAGCGGCCCCCGTAGGTTTGAGCTGCTTCAGGAAAATGTTAAGTTTTTCCGTTACCTCTGCCCAACAGGTGGGCATATATACAGACACTGCAGGACTCCTGCCACACCATAACTTTTGTGCGTGAAGGCTACTAGTATTCTTTACACCATAAGTTAGCACAGATCCATTACATCAGCTCCCTGCCACCTGTGGCATCTGACCATTGTGGCAAAATCCCCCAGGGACTAGATCTGTCAGTTTTCTAGCCACTAAATGCTGGTAGAGCCAGCACAAGGCTTTTTTAATTCAGTACCGGAATGGTTCCTGCACATCCGAGAAACGGTTTACCAGCTTCCTTTGGTCCACTAGATGCGTACTGCAGTTGACACAACCAGCATTTCAGGACAGGTTGAAACCTGATAATGAAAGAATTTAAAATGCATTCCCTAGAATGAGGCCATTAGTATTCCTTATAAATCTCTTCAAATTTCTGAGGGATAATTACATTGCTTATACTGTGTGCAGAACTGTGCCTTTTGTGCAGCTGTAAATTTATGAAAGATGATTTATAATAAAATATATTTAAAAGAAGAAAATAATGAACATGACTTGTAAAGTGGAAAACTCTTGTTATAAAATAAATGCACATCTAGCTAATATATTCACATCCTTATAGCCTCCCCCACACTGAAACACCACTTCCCAGTACTTCAAGGATTACTGTGTTTCTGACAGCTTTTCAGGTGGTTTTATCAGAGGGATAGATAGCTGCTGCTGCTGCAGTGGAAACCAATTCCACTTTTTAGGGTCTAGGTTTGATCACCTGCTCCCTGTTCAAAGCCATAGGCATTGCAGTGCAGATTCCCACCTTGATAAGGCTCACAGAGCTGATCTGACACGGTTGAGTCTCTGGGGAGGACAATACTTTAGTTGAAGAATGGTAATTTCAGGAGCACAGGACTTGCTAATTCCTTGGTACTCTAGCCCTGCAGAGAGAAAATAGGATAAAAAAGAACATGCAGGGAGGGCTGCTTGCCCTCTACATTTCTCACAGGACCAGTGCTCTATTTATCTGGGGTGAAGCTCAGAGCAGCATTCAATGAGAGAGAGAGAGAGAAGTAGATATTTTTAATACATTTTTCCATTGTCAGTTTTATTTGATCCAGTCCTGTGTATAATGAGACAAGGACTGTGCATTAGCTAGCTGGAAACTTGGATACAATTCACAGCATTGCTGCATGCTTCCTGGGTGACTTTGGGCAAAAATTATTTGGTGAGCAAAAACCATTAATTGCAAGTAAAAAACAAAAACAAACAAACCCCAACAAACAGCAAAGGCTCTAGTGTGGACACAGTAATGCTAGCAAAAACTAGCACTTGCACTGGTGTTGCTCAGTGAACTGGTACAAGAAATAGTGACAGCAGCAGCACTTTTTGGCCTTTGTAAGCTACATATACACTAGGAGGGTTTGCCAGAGGTCCAAGTACAGTGGACAGATCTCCTCTAGTATATGGTAGGCCTTAATCGTTTTGTAGCTCAGGTCCTGATCTGTAAAATGGGGTTAATGCTATTTCTATACCCGAGAGGGTGATGCAAGAAGAAAGACATTAAAGATTACGAAGGC
The DNA here is from genome assembly GCF_000455745.1 of Alligator sinensis. Taxonomy (NCBI): domain Eukaryota; kingdom Metazoa; phylum Chordata; order Crocodylia; family Alligatoridae; genus Alligator; species Alligator sinensis. The sequence goes on along the minus strand of NW_005842063.1, from coordinate 1,604,231 downwards.
ATTCACATACAAGTGTAGATGGAAGCCATAAAATGATCCCAGATAGATGCAGAGTCTCCAAATGCCTGAAAAAAAAGGATGTGGTTGTGCTTGAAAACTTGCAAATAACTTTTGTCCAACTGTTTAGTTGGTCTAATAAAAAGATACAACTACATAAAGAACCTTGCTGGCCTACGTCTTTAGACCAACATGGCTACAACCAACAACCCCAGACAGATTGCATCGCAGATGGATTGCTAACTGCACTGGGTCAGCTTTAGGAGATGTGTCACATCAGAAAAGACCCATATAAAGAAGTCTAGTACTAGTGTATTTTTAACTGAATGTAGGCACAGCTAGATCTCAGGAGAAAAGCTGCTGTTAACTGTGCTGCAGTTCTTTTGAGAAGCCATGCGTATCACCAGTAAAAAGCGATTTCTGCCTTACTCAGACCAGAATAGAGGTGCTATCTACAGGAACACCACAACAAGAGACAAAAATTACATGGCATAAAAAAATAAAAATAAAAATCACAAGAGTCAGCAACAAAGGGAAGATGACTAGCATGCTATTTGGTTTCTGTTTCCAGCCATCTGTTTTTATTGCACCAGTCATCCATGCTCCAGCGTAAAGATCTTGCAAAAGGAAAATGACTAAGGTTAGTGAATTCTCATCTCTCTCAAGCTCTTCTCAAGGAGCTGGGTGAAAATTAAACTGACTAGGACTGAAAATCCTTGCCAGCTCACTAGGAAGGGATACAAAGGAAATTTGTTAGTCCTAATCACTTTCCGTTTGCAGCAAGGACACATATTTAGCTGTAGAAACAGCTATAGTTATTCTAGCCAATTTCTTTGGACAGCCTGTGGCCTTTCCACTTATAAAATACTTCTGCTGCCAACCCTAAAGAGGCAACACAGGCATCAAGGTAAAAAGATGCAAAAAATGCGGGTTGAGAAAGTTTACAAAGTGAGGGAGCTACAAGAACAAGATGAAGAGGGAAACAAACAACCAACCCCCCAAAACCCCCAAAAAGAGGTTTGTGCCCAAATCCTTGGGAGAGTTGCCATAGCACCTCCTAGCAAACACCACTGCCTTGGAGTCCTTTGCAGTGGCTGTATTTTTAGGTGAGACAAGAGGTGGCACACGTAATTGTGGCACCTGGTGATAAATAATGTACTGAGAATGTTTCAGGTTTTCCTCCTGCTCTTTTCAGTCATGGGAAGCAGCAGCATGGGGTTGCTAATTACTGCTGAGGAAGTGAAGAAAAAGTTCATACAGGGAGAGATTGGAGCCCTTTGCTGGTATTCTCACAAGCCATTAGAACTGTGGCTGTCTCCAGTTAAGACATCTAGCAAAAGCTGCAATTATCTACCTCTTTAAACTTTTGCTGGGAAGAAATATTACTAGGTGCTTCCTCCCTCTCAGCATGGCTGGGAAACAACTAACTGGTGTGATTCAGAGACAGAAGACCTTGAGAATTAAACCATCTGCGGATTTCCCTAAAAGCTGCAGGAGAGAGAGAAATGAAGATCCGGCTTTCCTTCCTCCGAGCAGCTGCTGGGCGATAGCTGAAGCCAGAATAACTAAAGTCAGAGAAGCTATGCTTACACGGATATAATCTTGGCCTATAACAAAATCAGTTTTTATACATCTATGCATCAGCAATAATGGATCTCTGCTGCATCGTTTTCTTAAACTCCAGCTTTGCCCAAAAACCATCTTCAGTCCATAAACAAAACAGAAGATACCCGTCATAGTACACAGTGGCTTTAAAGGTTTGGATGCAGCTTGACCATGCCCACTTTCCATCCAGAATGGGGACATCAAGGAATTATGGGAGAAGGAGGGCTATATCCTTGCTCAGGTTGGAGAGACCAGCCAGACTACCAGCTCTCTTGGGAGGCAAACTGCCCAGTAGGAAATGTCAGTGTCTGGGAAACACAGAAATCGAAGAAACCTCAGGAAGGGGACATTGCTTAAGGTCTAACCTAGAATATTAGGAGCCTGGAGGGAGGCTTAAGTGGGTTAAACGTAACAAGGAGCATACATCTTCTTTGCACAGGTGTCCCAGGTGTTTTGCACCCGGTTCTGAATTGTAGGGTTAATCCTGCCCAAGTACGGACGTCCCCACAAAGCCTTACTCATAGCATTGTCCCGATATCTCTGCCAGATGCATCTTGCTGCATATTCCATTGGTCTTTGTGCCAAGACACTCCAGTCTTCTTCCCCAGTCTGCTGCAACAATTACAAGAGAACTTGTTTGTCGTTTGAAAGGAATTGTACAGACAGACACTCAGGCTCCTGGGTCCTACAAGGCACAGACAATCCTGTTATATGGCTTTATAAACAGAACTTTCCCTCTGTTGTCACTACTTCTTCATCTCTGCTGGCAAAATGCTGGGAGCAAGGCAAGCATGGGCAAAATTCCAGTGATCCCCTGTGATGACCATACTGCTTAGTAGGGTGGGAGGACACGGTGGTTAAACTCTTGCAGCTACTTGAGGCCCTGTCCATATTACCCATTTGTACAATAGTCTTAGCTACTGGTATTTACTACTGCCCAGGCACTGAGATAGTCCATGCTCCACAAAGCTTAGAGCAGCGATTCTCAACCTTTGTAGACTCAAGGCACCCATTGAAAAAGGACAGATCTTTCTCCACCCCCATGCCCCTCCTAAACTACAAAAAAAAAAACACAACACTAATTTTTCTGTTGCAAAGAACTCAGAAGGATCACAACTATGAATTTTTGTTTGAAATCTCTGCATCCGTCTTGTAAATCATGCTTGCCTACCTGACAGTTCTACCCTTACATGACACCCGGCAGCACCCTTGAAAGGATCTCAAGGTACCCTGATTGAGAATCACTGGCTTAGAGTCTAATTGCACAAGACAGAAAAAGGATAAGAGGGAAAACAGAGAGAGGAAGCAACTTGCCCAGGGAATTGCAGCAGGCCTGTGGCAGAACTGGGATAAAGTAGACAAGTTTCTAACCCTCGGCAAGTGTCTCATCTATTTGATAGACAAGAGAGTCAGCTAGCTTGCATTTTGCCTGTTAGTGGAGAACTTCGCCTTTCAAAAGGAGAAATAAGCAAGAGATAATCTAACAAGACATCTCAGTGGAATAGGTCTCCACCAGATGTCACATAGTTCTATCACAACCAAGCTGTTTGCTCCAATTAAGCAAACTGAGGAGGAACAGGATTTTGTAGAGGTTAGTGCCCAATGCAGTTAAGATTGACCATATTCTAAGCATGGCACTTATGCTGGTACAACCCCCTCATGCGGAAGGAAATTGGTACCGAGAGCAAATTGACGTTGATGGCCCTGTCTGTTTTACAAAAATAACTGTCTGTAAACACAGCTGGGAAATAAATGCCTTGCTCAAGCATCTGATTTTCTCCTCTCGCCTGGTTGGAAAAGAAGAGACCTCATATTTTAACTTTGCAGGGTACCTCTATTAAATCAGGTCTCCCAAAGAAGTCATGCATTGCTTTTTTCAGCCCCCTTTATCACCATATAAATCATGCTTTTTTACCACTACCATGTCCCAACACATTTATTTGCATATTACATGTAGGGTCCAAGGTTCTAGATCCAATTTTCTAGACTCTCCAGGTGTGAAAGACCCAAGCAGCAGCAAAGAAATTGGATCCGCTTACCTCGTGGCTCAGGCTGTCAGAGTTCTCTCTTAAAATAATACCACTCCTGCTTTGGGGAATGGGAGTGGATGTACTTTTAAATACAGCATTTGTAACCTCACTATGACACTTCTGTTGACTGAGAGAAGAGCAAGTGGAAAAAAAAATGCAAGTCCAGGGTTAAGCAAACATAGGTTGAGTTCCTGAATTATCCCAGCCAAAGCAGTTTCTCTAGGGCCAAGACTTTAAAAGGTGTTTAGGCACCTAAAGATGCAAATAAATACCCAGCACAGTTTTCAAGAGTAGAGGCACTTCTGAAGAATCTACTGTGCACCTGTAAAACATACCTGGATATTTTGCAGATTTGGCCATCTGCTCTTCAATCCTCCTTTTAAGAGATTAGGAGGACAGTATTTGCTTCTTCTCAGGCACAAGTCGCTCAGACAACATGGTAATGATGAGATTGTCTAATCACGGAAGAGACACAGACCAATACCAAACATTCCAAATGAAGAGAGCAAACGATCTCATTTTGATACTGCCAAATATGGGACAACTGGGTACATTACATTAGCTATGCAACTGGCAGGCAGATTTGGATAGTTAGGGCGCGTGAAGGCCGCTCGCATCATCTCAATTTTCTGTATATCCAGTTAACTTCACCCCCCATACACACACTTTTTGGCACATTTACAAGCATTTAGAAATCAAATATCAATTTAAATTTGAATTTACACCACTGACCTATTGTTTCAGCACATCTCTGACCCTTTTTCAGTGTCACTGGCCAATTTCATTCATCCATCTGTCCAGATCAACAAGCAGCACTGGTAGGAAATGAGCACAACTATCCACTTGGGCAAGAACTATTCAGTAAAAAAAAGTTAGCTACTCAGTAGACATGTACTGCATATAGCAATATAGGCTTGCTGTAAAATCTTTCCCTTTCCACGACACAGCTTCTCTTGAAAAGAGCATGGAAAATAAAGCCCTAATTGTCAAGGTTTAGGGATCAGTCTGATGGCATCAATATAAAACTAACTGTCAAGATTGTTGGGTTGATTTTTTTCTTGTCTTACACAATCACCACGGCTTGGTTCCTTCCTTAGACCCCATGAAGTAGATGCATTGCTGCCATTAAACTATAATAGGATACAGCACTACAAGCACATCTGTTAAACAGTAAGATTAGGAGTGCAGATGAGAGCAGTTCAGTTGAATTCCTTGCAGAAAAAGTGACCTAAATGCAGCCATTTCTCCATTGCCAAGCTAAGTCCAGTAGCCACCTTCTTTCGTATCTGTAGAACAGGGTATGAGAAGGAATGGATTTTTCCCTGTGTTACAAAGCACAGGCTTGCCTTCTGTCAAACCAACAGAGGAGCAGTTGACTATACAGATTAGCTCTAATCTCTTTCACTTCATCTGAAACAAAGAAACAGCCAATGCAGTTTTCCAGCCACATTCACTTCCATCAATGGGCACAGCTCCACTCAGGTCCATTATGTTACTTCTACTTGTGTGCCCCCAGTCAGATGGCCATCACAAGGTCTGCAATCCTGGCTGCATCTGGCATGAGTGGAGCATCACTTTTATGCTGGCACGGGTGAATCCAACTCTTCAGGTGCAAGTGGTCACCCATGAGATCCTTTGCTAGGTAAGGAAGCAGCCGCAGCTGTCACCGGTCGATGCTCCCAAATGGAGCCATTGGGACAGCCTCCTACTTAAACATGTTTAACTGGAAATGTAAAACATGCTTTAGCTGAATAGAGGGCTCTGCATGGCAGGAGACCCCTTCCAGCAGGGCTGTGACAGTGATGGAACTGAGGGTCAGTGCAGGCCATGCTGCTAAGTCTCACCCTGTTTGCGATCAGAGACAACGCCATCATCAGAGTCATCTTTCCCAAGACCCTGCAGAGCATCTCCATTGACAAGCTGAATGCTCGTACCCATGGGATGGACCACTTCCTGAGGGAGCCTTGAGAACTGTTGTGCTTCCCCGCCCTCTCTGCCCCAAAATGTTAAACAGACTCTTTCAGAGAGTTCATACTAATCCTAGAAGCAACGTCACTGCCTTTTGGCATGCCATTAATGCAAGTCCATGAAATTACCCCTTCTGACTCAGGCTAAGTTGCGCTGTATTGCCTACTTAGAGGCATACTCTGAATCGGTTCCTGAGCCAGCCATGTCCCCAGGCCTCTGGAGCTGGAGATGGGTATTTGCTATCTGATGCCCTCTACCGCAGTTGCAAGGAGCAGCATCACATTACAGCACATGTTATGGGCACTAACCTACTAACAGATAGCTGTATCAAGCGTTTGCTAGAAGTTCAAAGATTGCAATGAACTCTTGTATAAAAATAGCAGACCCCATTGCTGCTGTCTACAGACATACAGGTTCCATCAAGCAAAGCTCTGTCTGTACTACCAGACACAAAAAGGCTGCTGCTTTCTCCATGCTACCCCCTTCGCAAACACATGCTGTAACTATAAGGAAGCCCCTGAGTCAGATGGTTTTGTTTCAAAAGGCTCAAGGAAACAATGCAAAACACCTTCCCCCCACCCCCCAGGCAGCAGAGAAGCATTATTTAAATCTCTCTGCTTGGGCCCATCTGGGAAGAATCACCATTACTATTTAGTAAACCACTTACTGAGGAGGTTTTATCTTGACCCATTGATCTTAGCTCATCTGGGTCCAAAGAGCTGCTTCATCCCAGAACTCTATTATGCAAAGGACCTGTGCTGGGAAAGATCTGAAAAACCACTAGACACAGAGCTGAGCTGGCGGTGGAAGGAGTTTCACCAGAAGCATCTGCTGGAGCTTAGCAGCAATGGTCACCTGCTCTATTTACAGCCTCTCGTTTGTGTCCTGTAAGTACTAAAGGGCTCTGACTTCATTCACTAGAAGCACACTGGACAGTTCAGACTACAGACTTTGCATGGCACACGCAATTACAGTTTTTAAGGTTACAGTAAGGTACAGAATAGAGCCAAGGAGGTGATACTTCCCCTCTATCGGGCGCTGGTCAGACCGCAGTTGGAGTACTGCGTGCAATTCTGGGCGCCGCACTTCAAGAGGGATGCGGATAACCTGGAGAGGGTCCAGAGAAGGGCCACTCGTATGGTTAAGGGCCTACAGACCAAGCCCTATGAGGAGAGACTAGAGAAACTGGATCTATTCAGCCTCCGCAAGAGAAGGTTGAGAGGCGACCTTGTGGCTGCCTATAAGTTCATCACGGGGGCACAGAAGGGAATTGGTGAGTATTTATTCACCAAGGCGCCCCCGGGGGTTACACTCTTTCCTGCTTATGCAGGGGGTCGGACTCGATGATCTATTGAGGTCCCTTCCGACCCTAGCATCTATGAATCTATGAGTACAGCAGGGCACCTCACTCCAAGCTTACCTGTTCTTTCCAACTAGCCACTCAACCTCTAAACTTAGCCCCCTGGCTACATAAAAGTTACACTTCTTCTATATGTAAAGCCCAAAAGAAAAACAAAACAAAACTCTGTGACCCCATCTGACTGACAAATTACCTTTCTAGGGCTGCACAGGTTGCCAAGAAAGCAAAGGCATCTGTCCTGACTGGATTCAGACAAGCCTCTATCAGACAACAGCAGCCAAACAAGGTATATCATTCCTCACCAGATCTGATAAGATCACACTTCCTCCAGTCCCAGACAGCCCCCAGCTGAACCGGCCTCACCCTTTTTAGCTGCTTCCTTAAAGCACAACACCTGCCTCAGGGCTGATTAGACTCTCAGCAGCCCAGTTCCTGCCTCGCATGGGGTTTCACAGACACACGAAACATCTCACCAGAGAACTGGGGCAGTGCCATGTGATGTATATAACTAAGCAACAGTTTGGATTTCAAATATTGGCAGATGGGGGTGGACTTCGAGGGAAGTGTGGAAGAACAATTGGGAGGTTTGTGATCTGCGTGCAGTGAGCTCTTCAACATGGAAATACATACATTACACAGATTAAGAATCCTTCATTGCTTGTTTGCTCAGTTCTGTTCTGAGGAAATAAAATATATCGTGCTGTGAACAGTAGCTGGGACCCCAGGGTTGGCCCTAGCATCACTGACAGGTCTAATCTTCTGTCTACAACTGCCATCAGTTTTCAGGCAGAGTTGTTGCCAGCAGGGACTACAGTCCCTCACATTCAATATTTCCTCTTGATCTGAGCAGAGCTGCTTGGCTCACCAGCTTGGACACAGCATTTCAGAGGACCACACTTCCATGTTAAGATGAAGGCAGCTGCAATCTGCTCCATTTTTTAACAAAAGGACCAGGCAGTGTTCTAGTTTGTGTCCCAGATTTTAGCTGTGTACAGACAAGATGTAGATCATAAGAGGAAAAGTTTACGGTGGGCTTCAGTAGGGGTCGGTAACCCTGGAGCATCATGCTGGAGACTTATCAGAAAGGAGCAATATATAAATCTATTAAGAGCTTGCATTTAGAATGATTTATTCAAAGCATGTAGATCTTTCCCAGTGAATTGGGTAGAGCACCCATGCTCATTGCTGTGAAAAGCCTTTAGGATTTAGATGACAAAGGTGATGCAAACAGAGAGAAGCCCTGTTGACTTGCCCAGTTTTCTTTCTGTCAGTACGGCATTGCTTCTTCTGGACAGTGCCTGCTGTTCAACCCAGACTTCCCTTAGGAGCCTATCTACAGTCTGATGTAACTCACTTGTTTTTATGCTGTTGATATATTCAACATAAATCTTACCTGTCAAAATGTCATCCCATTCCTCCTAATTATACCCCTTTGTACCATTTAATTATTTCCCCTTCTCTCTCGCACCATTAAAAACCTTCCATTTAGAAGCTCAGCAGATCTATGTATACAAGAGCCCTCGCTGCATCATGTGAACTGATTGCAGTGTCTGGAAGAGTTTCTTTTAAGTTGGTTCATATGAGTACATATAGCCCATATATATAGGCAGACAAGCTGTCTGGGGAAGGATTATGCAATAGTTATAGTACTAGCCTGTGACTTTGGTTCAATTCACTGCTCTGAACTAGAGTGAATTTGGAAAAATTGCTTTCGTCTCTCTGTGCCTCAGTTCCCCATCTGTAAAACAGAGAAATACTCTGCTGCTACACAGCTGTGGGGTGAGGACAGCAAGATGCCCAGACCCTATAGTAGCAGGGGCAGTGTTTGAACTTAAGATCAGGTGATAGCTGTTGCCCAAATCCTACTTAATGCCCCACCTGGATGCTCCCCTCATGGTGCTTGGACAAGGCAGGTCAGCCTATCCAGCCACCTCATCATGTTTGCTCATCTCTGCCCTTTTTGTGGCTTGTCAACATCTCTGCGGTTGTGTGGTAGGACCCCGGGGTAGGGTCTAAGGAGGATGGAGACATTCACAGGAGCCTCAGGTTCAGCATGACAATCCCTCCCTGTGGTTTCAGATACAATTTTGTTTCAAGTAACACTGACAGGCAGAGTCATGTGCCTTCCAGACCCTTTAACAGTCCATGTGCTCCAAATCAAGTGGATAAAAATCAATAGAAACTGGGCATCTCTCCCATCCTGCTGATTTCCATATTGTGGCTTCAGCTCAGACCCTGGCAAGCAGCACAAGCCCTCCTATCGTCCACTCAGGTTCACAGGTAATTCCCCAGATGGGAGCGCTTCCTTGAGCTGAAGTTGAGCAGCTGCCAGGAATGATTTATCTGGGGTTTTGGCTGTGCCCATCCTCATGGCCCTGGGGGTTTAGAGGTAAAAGCACTTGACCTCCATCTCGCTGCAGTCTAGGCTGCAGGATCCTCCTCTCGCAGATGCCACAGGGGTGCGCCTGGGCTGTGAGCCTTTTCTGGGGTCACTGATGCTCAGACTGACCAGAGTCTGTCAGCTAGACAGAGGGATTACTGCCATTGTCTATTCCATACCCCCAGGATGTAGCTATGGCCCAGCTGACACAAAAGCTCACTTTCTAATCAGGAGGGTATATGTATATTTGATTTAATTCACCTCTGTCACTTCTATGACCTTTTCATTGGCTAACTCCAAGCATTAAAAAAAACAGGAACCAAGCCTTTCAGAGTCAGGAGATAAACTTAAAAAAAAAAAAAAAAAAAATCGCAAGGAAGGTTTTTAATTTGCTCTTTGATTAAAGAAGCAATTAAGTCTTTTCACCAGTTTCTGGGTCATTGGTGCTTTATATTTGGCTTCTGGTTTTTGACCCTTCAGATTAGATTTTTTTTTTTTTTTTTTTTTTAAATGAAGGCTGAGATTTTGGACTCTGGGAACCGAGGCTTTAAAGAATAAGCCACCAACAAACATCACAAAGCTGTACTTCCCAAATGCTGCAAAACTATCAGCGCATCTGACTGCATTGGCATGAGTGGGCTAGCTGCTGTTTTATTCCAGTTTAACCAAGTACAGAATCAGGTGCCTGGGTCTTTAATTTTTTAATTTCTATCCTCATTTAATTTTAGTTTCTAGCTGATCTCTTCTCCACCCCTCCCTCCACCTTGCTTTTTTTGCCTAACTGGTGCTCCAGTTACACTTTTGAGCTCACGCTGTCAGGGTGGATACAGACTGAAGCAAAATGAGCTCATCCAGGCCTTGGTTTATTTTACCTGTTTGATTAAACTGCAGAAGAGGAAGTAATCACACTGAAAAAAATTCCTGCTTTGACTGAATGTACAATGAGCCACTCTGATCCAAACCTAACATTTCTAGGATGAATGTTAATAATACCCTATCACTCATGGCTCACAGTCTCAAACACTGTGAAAGCAAGGCCATGAAGCAGACTCTGTAGATGCGTAAGGAATCTATCTGAATGTAGCCCAGTTAGGTGCTGGGACACCTAGGTATCAGGCACCTTGAATCAGTTGGGCAGGGGTTGGTGCTAGACTCCCTACACAGACAGTCAGAGGGACTGACAGCACTGAAGAGCAATTGAAGCTTAGGTGCCCAAGTGCCCTAACCAGACAAAGAGGGGACAGGCTCCTCCACAGGGCACTTCAGAAAGCCCAAAGGCATCCAATGGGCAGCACTAAATGTAGGGTAATGTCTATATTCCCTCCTCTCAGGAGCTTAGATGCCCGACACCCCTGCACATTAGGCATCTCCACTCACTTGGGACTTACTGTGTCTAAGGCCATGTCTCTGGAGAGTGGGTTTTTTTTCCCCCACCAATGACTGGGCCATGGAGACACATTTCTTCTTTTCTCCTCTCAACACCCTATGAATCTTAGCTGCACAGCTTCAACAAGAGGGGTGAAGCATCTTCTCACCAACCCAGCCCATAGCCTGCTGGCTTGGGAGTATGGGGTTGCATCCCCTCTGGGCAAGAAGGGCCAAGAGCTCAGGTCTCCCATTTTCTGCAGGTGTACTATAACCATTAGGCAACTGGGCAAAACATGGACACCCTGTCATCATTCCCAAGCTGAACTCAGTGCTGTCAGACCAGACCACGGCTCTCGGGGAGAGGCAGCTAGTGGGTTTTGTGGCTCCTGGCACAGTCTAAGCTTCAATTAGGAACCGGCTGAACCTGGCCCCATGCGCCCTTGGAACTTACTTGATTGCACTGGCCTCTAGCGGGCTGCTCTGGGCGTTGCAGCAAAAGCACTTGGGATGTTCTAAAAAGTGACAGTAGCAATTTTGACGTTTTTCATAGTTAAGGGCTGGAAGGGACCTTACAGATCATCAGGTCCAGGCCCCCTGCACTTGGGCAGGAAAGACTTCTGGGGTCAGATGATCCCAGCAAGGTTCTTGATACATCCACTTTAGAGCTGGGGACACTGAGTCACAGGGGTCAAGTGACTTGTGACACTGTGCAGTGGATAGCGGTCCTGGCAGCAGAATCCAGGGGATGCGACTCATAGTCCAGTGCTAACAAACAAGCAACGTGCAGGTGCCTGCTTGCTAACCTTACCATATCCACTTGCTGGTGTTTTCTGCCTCAACCCCACCTAGCCTCGGTCTTCACTACTGGATTGTAAGAGCAGAATCAAAGGCATATAACTGCTTGAAGCCCTTTGCAGATCTGGGCAGGAGCCCTTGGGGGGGGGGGGGGGGAAGGATCACCTACTACTCTGAGTTTCAATGCCATGCCTAGTACAATGGATCCTCATCTTGCCTGGGCCTTTTACTATCAAAAAAAGGTCAAGAGTCCTCCAAAGTCTGTTAGGTCCCTATAAGGCAGATCCCTTTCTATGGCCAACATCACAGGAGAGAAGGATGTATCCAGTACCATATGCAGCTGCTGTAGACTCCCCAAACTGAAAAACCAGGGGTTCATTTACAGCTAGGCTGACTAGGGCAGCCTTTGGTGTAAGCCCAGAACAAGATGTGAACTCATCTCTTGGAGCTGCAGCAAGATGCCTCCAGTACTCCAGTGAGAAAGCCTTTCTTCGTATCCAACCTAAATTTCCCTTGCTGCAATTTAAGACCATCGTTCTTTGTCCGGTCCCCTGCAGCCACAGAGAATAGTCTGTTTCCATCCTCTTTATAACCATCCTTCAGGTAGCAATCCCAGTTCTTTCAGCTTTTCCTCATCAGTTGCGTTTCCCAGAGCGCTAATCATTCCTGTTGCTCTCCGTGTGCTCCATCAAACAAGGTCCACACACACTCAGGAGCTGCACTGGTATTGCTACCCAGCCTGAAGGACCATCCTGCCCAGAGGCATTCTTGGAACAGGACAGAAATCTGGTAGAGACAATATACAAACAGCAAGGGTAACAGGATTGTTGCAGTTACCTCTTATAGGTCCCTTATTATAAGTATACAACAGGCATAGTTTCTACCCTGATGAGCTGTATGGGGAGAGGTATTTTAAGGCCATTGCTGGCTGCAGATTCTATGATGTCTGTCTCTTTGGCACAAAAAAAAAAGAAAAATAAATAAATCCATGCTTGGTGGATTTTCACCCACAGGGATGGAACTGAGGAACTTCTGCTTCCTAAAACAGCAGCTTATTAAGTTCAAATGGCTGCCATGGTATTAAGGTTTAAGGTGCCTGTAGGCTGCAGCTAGTAGACAGCAACATTGGATCCTACTCTGAACAAGTCTGACCTTCCATGTGCACCCAGTGCTGGGGCCAAAAGCCAGTGATAACCTGGAGTGTGCAAAACCCTTGATTTTCTTGCATTCATTTCACTAAGAGAAGGCTGCTGCTTTGGCTGGATTACAACATCCTTTCCCTTCCAACAGCCTGCTAGTTGGCAAAAAAAAAAAAAAAAAAAGAATATGAGCAGCACTTCCTGACCTCAAGTACCTGAGAGCACAGCTGGAACGAGGTTGGAAGGCTATGCTTCACCATGAAGGGTTTGTATGCTTGCATTGCTGTTCTAGTGAGGATCAGGGGATGCAGGGAGACTGCCAATGTAGTCTTATTTGCATCATGCAGTCAGCTGAGCCTCTGACTTGGCTTGTTTTGCAGAGCTCGTGTCCTGGCACGGATGCTGTTCTGCAGCTGGAAGATGTAACAAGCACGCGAGAACGCTAGGCTGCACGTGGAACAGGACAATGGTGTATCAAGGCCCATATACTGGTTAATATATTGGATATGAAGGGCAGTTTTCCTGAAAGCTTGCCGATCCACTGACAGCATGCAAACTCCTCTTAGGGGCAAAGGCACAAATTACTACTGCTTCACCCACTGATCCAGGTTTGGGAGAGTATGTTCCTCTGATAAGCGGACCAAGAGGAGTCCGGTTTCTGGAAGGACCCAATACGGCATGATGCAGAGTTCAAGTGTGGAAGCCAGCAGCCAGGCTGCAACCTGGCAAATGCAAGCCTGCAGGACCAATAAACATCTTACCTGCAATTCCACCTGTCTGCTTCTAGCTAATGAAATAAAGATCCTTCTCCGCCAGCTGCATTTGAGGCAGCTACTCAAGAGTTAAGAGCAGCACTGCAACTCCCGCACATTCAAAGATCACTTATCAGGTGCCCCAAATTTATTATATTATGTTAAAAAAAAAATGAAAGAAATGTAAAGATTTAAAAGAAAATTTCATGTGCATTTTTTTTTCTTTGCCTTCTGAGTATTTTAAGTGTTCAAGTAAGTTATGTATTCAAGCTTTTCTCTGTCGCTTGGAGGCTGAACACTTAGAAGAAAAGGAAGTTGAGATTTGTTTGTGATCACCAGATTCCAGGAGCTGGCGCGTGAAGCAAGAACAGACACTGTGAAACCTGTTATAAGATTCCTAGAATTGGAAATCCTGCGAGAGACTGCCAGTGCTACGCCCAGAACCCATGTCTGTGTCCAGATCCTCCCTCTCAGTTATGCCTTCTCCATCTAGAATTGCCCCGTTTAACTAAAACCACTTCTAAACTGGCTGCCAAACTCAATATAGATTACTATGTTGATACTCAAGACTTGATTTAAACCTGGTTTATATTGATTTAGCATAACATAGAAAGTGAATTAAGCCAAGAGGATTCAATCAAGTTTAAATACATTTAAGAGCATCAACACAAGGGTTGGCATTGGTTAGACTAAGGCTATGTCTACACTGCAAGAGGGGTGGGAGCTGTGCTGAAGTTCATGATGTTATGTCTCCCCTGCTACTCCTACCCAAGATAGCTAGCTACCTAGAAGCTAATGTAGCTATGAATACTCATGCTGAAATGACCCCTCTTATCACAGGCTAAACTTAGCCTTAATCCACATTAAGAGCCTTGTTAATCAAACTGCTCTCTTATCTGCCTTGGTATAACCCTTTGCCGTCTGAGATTTCCACCCTCCTATAGTTGCTTTCCTACAAGGAGCCTAGGGTATGTCAAGGTGCACCACTACCTCTGCTACAGCTGGGTAAAGGGGACTTGGGCAAGAGTTGTCCAGCGGTGAACAGAAGCTGGTAGCTCAGCCTGCTATAGACCCCCCAGTCTTTTTATGCAAAGGCAGTTGGATGTTATCAAACACACCAGTTATCATCTATGGTTGTATTTGCAGAAGTGCCTTGGAGCTCGTTATGGGCCAGGGCCCAGCTGTGCTAAACTGTATACACATACACAAGAAAAAGCCAACAGGTGGGTCAGACAGACAGGGAAATAAGACAATGAGATGGATCAGTCAGTGCGATAGGGAGCTCTGTTCTCAAACATGTTGATCTGATCACTTCCATGACCCTTTGTATTTGCTCTTCTCAACCATTTCCCCAATTGCATTTGTTCCCTCAAGCATTTGGGAAGTGGCTGTTCTTCCTGCACATTCTCCTTTTGTTGAAGAAGTTTAGACAGGAAATAAGGGTTTATAATACACATCACTCCCTTCTAGTCATCCAGCCAGGGATCAGAAACAGCCCCACAGGCATTAGATCACCTCTCCCATGCCAGTAATAACAAAGAGGTGCTCAACTTATGTGTACGTACACACACACACACACACACACACACACACAGATTCCTGGATAGAAAATGTCTATCAGCAAGTTTACTTGCAATGAACAGGCCAAGCAGCTAGGCAGGCCCATGTGCACTTTTGTGCCGAGAGAATCAATATAGATATGGTTATCACGTTATCTGAATGCTTACCTTGCACAGACGCATCTTAATCTGCCCCATGGGAGTCAGTAAATAAAAGGCAAAGACCATGTCTACTTACTAGGGCTGTTCCAGAATAAGCCAACATTGTTACCTAGGGCTCCTCAGCTTTAATCCAGTCCCATCCCAGAAACACTGCCAAGCTTCAAGGCTGAGCATCAAGCATCTCCTAACCTCTCCCACCCCCTGGCATGTTCAAAACTCACCAAGACCCTGCTCCCTGCAAACACTACAAGCCTTTCAACAGCAATGCAACAACTTCCTGTTCCTGAGACCTGGCCCTTCAACACTCACCTTCTGGTGGTACTGCCCGTAAAAGACCAAGCACAGGAGAAGCAAGTTGTGGGGAGAGCCTGGTTCCTAGAAGGATTCTGCTCAAGGAGCCAGGCAGCC
>NW_005842063.1:1583977-1588677 GCF_000455745.1 Alligator sinensis | reverse complement strand
CAGCAGCTGCTAATTAAGTTGCAGATGGGGCAGGGTGGCTCACAGGATTTGGGTTAGCTGAGAACAAAGCAGAGGGCTAAACCTAAGTAGCAGGGTAGATATAGCATTGCAGTACAGCTCCCCAATCTGTGCAGATGCAGTTCTGTCAGTGCAAAAGCGTGCAGTGCCGCAAGAACTCGTGAGAGTTGTCCTGGACTAAGATAGAGTGTGAATTCAAGGCAGACTAGCTATTCTTGAGTAACTCAGTATATAGATGAGCACTTGCATTGCTGAATTCATTTCCTGCATGGGAAATTAAATAAGCTCCCCTGTATAAAACTCTCTTATAATATAATATTTTATATTAACCACATCCATGCTGAGAATTGTATTGGTTTAAAAAAAAAAAAAAAAAAAAGTCACTCCCCCCCCAGCATCTGAGTGTAGACTGGGTCTAGGGCTGAGCTACTGTAACAATCTTGGGGATTTATCCTACCTCTTCTCTCTCTAACTGATGACAATGAAGCAATGCCAATTTATACCAGCTGAGGGGTTGATCCATTGTGAGTAGCAATTGGGTTCTGATACAAAATCTGAGGAGTTAAATCCAACCTTTATGAAGGTCATGTGTGAAGCAGGATTGCTGTTTTAGCTAGCTAGCTTTTGGTATTGATTTACACCTGGATTCCCTTCACAAATATACTGACTTAACTAGGTCCCCCCCACTATCTAATGTTACCCTACACTATTCAGGTGGCAGTAATCTATTCCAGCCAGCATTATAAATAAGGACATTTAGGGAGAAAATTAGAGACAGACTTCCCAATGTCATTGAAGTTATGAGCCATAGATCAAGCCGGAAAAGTTGAACAGAACTTTAATTAACTAGCAGATGGGCAATTTAATGTCTGGAAACATCCAGTGCTGGTGGACTATAGAAAAATACGGGGGCCAGGACAGAGCCAAGCCCTAATAAGGGACACAAGATGTTTTGCTTTGGAGCCAATCTAAACAGCAATAGTCTGTGTTCAGGACAAGCTGCCTTGTGTGGGCAGCTCAGGAAGTTCCCTGCTGAGAGCAACTTTTCCTCTCCCTTCAGCCAAAGCACAATGTGCGTTCAGCTAGTGATGAAAGTCTGGCCTTGCAGCCAGGAGCCTCTGTCTCTAGAATTCACTTCCTCCAATGCACAGGGAGAGGCCATGGTTATTATATCTCTTGCAAAGCTCATCTTTTCTCAGCCAGAGGAGAAATAGGTAGAGGAAGGAGACCAGGAGAGCCGGATGGGGTTTGGGAGCTTTCTTATAGGAACCCTGGGGCACATCAATGCTTGCAACTCAGCTCAGATCTTTCCTCATGAAAGATGCTGTGACTGATACTGGCTGAACCTCTTGCAAAAGGTTGCTCTTGGGTCATAGATCCTGGCAAGCAGGGAGGCTCGTATGGTTAGAGACCCGTGCTGGGACTCTGAGTTCGGTTTCCAGCCATCCCACAGGTTCCCTAAGTAATGCTCGATTTCCTTATGCTTTAGTTCCTGTCCTGCATCTAGCACAGCAGGACCTCAGCCTTGGTGCAAACCATAAATGCAGTTAATGAATACACACGTGTCTGCATCAGAGCTAAGAGCAGCACTGCCCACCGCACACATTCAAAGATTGTTTATCAGGTGCCCCAACATAATTATATTAGTTAAAACATAATTAAAGAAATGTAAAGATTTACCAAAAAAAAAAAAAAAAATGCATGTGAGAACGTGGTCACCATGTGCAGACTCCCGCTCCCACCCTCCTTCCCCAATTCACTTTACTGCTTCTCTCCTGTGAGCAAACAAATCCTCCCCTGGGAATATTTATCTTTGGATCAAGATCGCTCCTTCTCATGCGAGGTCAGGCCAGTTCACAGGTCCTTCAGACATCCATGGAGTTTACGTCTAAAAGGGACCACGGGGCCATCTAGTCTGACTGCTTGCGCAGCACAGGACATTACATTTGATCCAGTTACCCTTTACTGAGATGAACACCCCCTTGGACACAGGATGACAAGAGAAATATCCCAGCAGCATGCGTTTGGGACAGCTGCTGTGCTCAGAAGTGGAGTGGGGTGATCTTTTTTAGCTAAAACTTGTGTGAATTTCTCTCCATGTCACTCAGTAGCTTGTGCTGGCAAAAATACCCCAAACAACCAAGAAACGGAAAAAGCCAAAATGTTTTGTTTCAACATTTCCAACCTGCGTCATTTGTTCCATTGAAAACGTCATTTTGTTTTGAAATGTCTTTCAATTCTAGTGCAAGATAAACCCTGTAAAAACACTCCAAACCAACCTACAATGTTCTGGGTCAAACGAAGCATTCCCTTTGATCCCAAATAATCTTTATTTTTTAAATTTCTTCCCCCATTTTTGTTTCATTTTTCTCTCAGCAAGTGGAAAAGCCAATGGCTTGCACAGCTTTGCCGTGAGTGGTTCCACAGGCCATCACAAAGGAAAGGCAACCCGCAGCTGTTCACGTGATCCTGCAGCCCGTGTGAGACCTGTGTCTAACTAAAAAGGCAAATTGGGACTATTCTAGTGAGAGGTTTTGTACCCTTCTGCTAGGTGTCTGATGGAGGTGGCTTGGCCAGAGGTGAGGAGTGTTTGCAGCTCCTGTTTAAAAGCGGGCAGCGGGAGCTGGAGCTGGAGCTGGAGGAGTGATTCTCAACCTGGGCTGCCATGAGATCCTTTTAAGGACGCTGCAGGGTGCCATTCAGCATAAGGACTGTTAGGTGTACAGACACCTACACAAGATCCACAAGAGAAACCCAGAGATTTCTTCTGGTCATCCAGCGTGAAAACCATCCCGACCCGTCTTTCGGAGTTCTTTCCAACAGCGCAATTACTCTATTATTTTCCCTAGTCCAGGAACGAGTGAAAGCGGAGAGCCAGCATTTTCCGAAGGAGGCCCTTGAGTCTAACAAGGTTGAGAGCTTGACTGGAGGGGTTTTAAACCCTTGAATGCTGGGCTGCACAAGTGCAGTTACAGGGCTGCGAGGCAGCCGTGAGATCCTGCTAAGGACAGAAAATAACAAAAGCCTGGAGGCCCTTCCCGGGTTACTGCGTGACGTGGGGCCAACGTGCCGTGCATTCGGAGCTCTGCAGGGTTACTGGATACTAGACGTACAAAGCAGGGGCAGTCTTTTGTCCATAAAACCTCTGCCTGGCCTGGGACTGAGTCTGCCCAGAGCTGTGCAATGGGAAAGGGATTTTTTTTTGGTGAGGAAAGAAAATTATACATTGGAAAGGAAAAGAAAAGTGGGAGCTTTTCTCAAGGCAGGTTGATTTTTTTTTTTTTTTTTTTTTTTTTTTTTAACAGCAGCAGCTGTCTGCTCAGAGGTCTGGGACATCCAAAGTCAATTTGGAGGAGGCGGTGAAAAAGTGTGAGAGAAATAAATGGCGATGTGGCTTTTAATTCCCCCCTCCCATTCTCTCTTTAGCCAATGCCCCAGCACTTTCTTGCTTCTTGATGGCTGCCCTTGCAATGGAAATAGGAGGCCTGACCCCCCGTACAGCACCCACGATGCGGTCAGTGCCTCTGAGCTACTCACCTGGACTTGGTGAGCAGGGAACAGCAGTGCCTGTAGGACAACGGGGATCTCAGCACACATGAAATGAGTGCTGATTTTGCTGGGGTGACAGATGCTTATCTTGCTGGGGTGAGCTGGCCCCAGCTGACTTCCTGCCCCTCGGGCAGGGGGCTGGACCCGAGGATCTCACAAGGTCCCTTCCAGCTCTATTGTCTATGAAATCTATGAAATGAAAGGCAGGGACAATGCCTCAGACCCAATAGAAAGTATTTTATTTCAATTACAATAAGCTCCACGATGATGGGTGAAAAAATAGTTACAAAAAATTCCCTCCTTTTACATATAAATATTACAAGTCCCTCCAAGTCCTTCCCTTCGTCTACAATGCGATGGTGCCCCTCATGCAGAAAGCGAGGCTGGCACCCGTGAGACTCAGTGGTTTCCTTTTTTTTTAAATCTAGGAGAGAGGGATCAAAAACCCTGGAAGGCCCCCAGTCTCCTCCGAACCCCTCCCAGGCAGCTCCCCCAAAGTGACGGGAGCAGAGGCTGGGGGAGCCGGATCCCCTCCTTTGCTCCCGGGGAGACGGCTAGTCTAACACACACAGCCCGGACTGCCCCTTTCTTCTCCCCCAGTGCTTGGGCCCTCTCAATTGACAGCACATCTTGAAGCGATCATGGCATTCCTCTCCACTCTGGTAACGAACATCAGATAGGTTCCAGCTGTGCGACTAGGCTACCTATGGGAGGAACATTTAGGCTGACATGAGAGAAAAAACAAATTTACACAAAGAGGAAGGGAGCAGCCCGGGGTTAGCGCCGGGAGAGATACCGAGACACTGCCCGTCGCTGAGAGGCCTCAGCCCATCTTGTTTGCCTGCGCAGAGCTTCTTTTTGGGTTTCAGCAGAGGTCAGTTTGCTTAGGTTGGGCCTGCCTGACTTTGCAAGGAAGGAAAGGGGCAGACATGGACATACATTCCCTTAGCAATGCCAACCGGCTACACCCAAGACTTGAGATCCAGCCACGCCACCGCACAACTGGCAGCGGGGACCAGGACCACAGGCTAACATGAAAATAGCATGCAATGGCACAGCAATCCCGACCTGGAAGTAGTGATTTCACTGTTTGGAGCCTGCATCAGATGGCAGCTTTTAGGACAGAGGGTGAG
>NW_005842063.1:1553829-1583946 GCF_000455745.1 Alligator sinensis | reverse complement strand
GCGTGAGCAGAAGAGCTGTGCTGTAGCAGCGACACTGCTCTGCTCCAGGTGAACTCGCTGTCTGGGAGCAGCAGCTGATCTTCACAACAAGTCCTACCGCCCCGGGGTGGCCTGAATGTCAGAAATGCCTTCGTGCTGGACTGGGTTGCAGGTCCTTGGCTCTTTGGACAGCCAGGCCATAGAAGGCAGGGTAGACATGCACTTTACAGACTAAGTCAGGCCATCCATAGGCTGTTAGCTTTGTTCCCGTACTTGAAAGATGACCAGCCACCTTCCCCTGCACACCCAGGAGAACCAGCGTCCAGCCCCTGCTGGGTCTCCACTTGGAAGGGAGATGGGGTCTAGCACTTCCCTTGCAGACAGCAATGGGAGAAATCTGCAAGCCTCTACCACAGGGTCAACTCTCCCAGCCTGGAGGGTACTTGGGGGCTCTTTCATAGATTTCATAGACATTAGGGCTGGAAGGGACCTCGGAGGATCATCGAGTCCAGCCCCCTGCCCTGGGCAGGAAGTCAGCTGGGGTCAAAGGATCCCAGCAAGATAAACATCTAAATGTCTCTTAAAGGAGTCCAGAATAGGTGCTTGCACCACTCCCCAGTTCCCTTTCTCTCTCACATGCAACAAAGGCTGGCAGCCCATAAAGCGAGCTGGCATCATGACTCAGTGCTCCCAGCACCAGCCCCCATGGGACCATGCCATGGGACTCCAGTCCCACCACGCTCCCAACCAGAGATCCTGCACTGTCCCTTTTGAGAAAGGAGGTGCTTCGATATGGCAGCATCCAAGGAGGCTACAGGGGTCAGTATGGAGTGGAAATACAAAGGAAGGACAGAGTGGAGAGCTGGGGCATGGTACTGAGCGCCCTCCTCTGCTGCCTTCCTTCCAGCCAGGGGTCCCTGCCCCTCCTGGGTCCTGGGGGATTGTTCCTTTGGGCTTCCCTTGCCTCCATCCAAGACTGGGATCGGAGCAGGGAGATTTGAGCTGAACTCTCTGCAGGAGCAAAACGCATGCACATACTCATGGCGTTCAGCCTCCAGACAGGTCATTGCCCAGCCCAAGACCAACGGAAAAGGCTGCTTTCCCACATACAACTGCTGTTGTAAGGCACTGGAAAGTCTTTGACTCGTGCTGTTGTCAGGCTCCAGGCAAGGTGGTGCATAGCTCTCACCCACCCCCTTTCTGCAGGAACAGCCCCCCACGAGGCAGGCAGGGGAGGGGAGAACAGTGTTGCTGGGCTGGCTCAAGAAACAGCTGCATTCCCCGTGATCTCCACCAGCCCAGCGGCCAGGCGGTCCTGTGGTTTTCCCTCTGTCTTACAGAGCTGCCCAAAAGGGATGCTGGTGGTGTCGCTACCTGATACCGGGGAAGAGGACTCAGACTCCACAGGTTCATGAGCTGTGCCTGAACACAGCAGTTCCCCCAGCTTCAGTGGTCCATCCTGCCAGCCAAACACAAAAGCGACACACTGCTGCGTGTGACACCAACACTGAGAACTAGCATGTAAAGAGGGCTGGGCTGAGCCTGGGCTGGCCCTAAACAGCAAGATAAGGGAAGAGCTCATCACACAACTTGCCCAAATATTTCATTAACAACGACATCTTTGGAAGGGGGGAGAGGGGAGGGTGTCTTGAGGGATGGGGAGCCATGGACTACCTGTACTTAACACTGTACAACAAGCAGGCCTGCCTCCCCCTCCCTTGACATTCAGAAAGTAAAGCTATCCAAGAAGGCTTAAAGTTGCAATGAAGCCTTTGCTAGAAGAACAGCTGCCTCTTCTGCTCCGAGGGCCAGTCTACAGCAAACCTGTCTGCAAGCAGAACTTAATACGGCTTCCAAGCCCCATTGGTCTTGGCCGGAAAAGAAAGCGCTCGAGAGAAGTTCAGATTTTGTCGCCAAATGTAAGCGCTCACAGGGCGCGTGTGAAGCAAAGGGCATCTCCTGCTTCTCACCCACAGCTCCTTAATGCTGCGTTCCCAACTCACTAGCTAGTCCACAGTGGCCACTGAGGACTAGGAGGATGGTTCCCTGAGCTGGTTGGTGAAGCCAGGGATTCAATAAGAATCCTGGCCGTTGGGGATGAAAGGTTAATCTGCTGCTCCGGTGACCCTGTAGGACCCTCCTGTCTCCTCTGTTTCAACAGAACAGGCTCTTCTGCAAATCTCACATCTATAGCCACATTACGTAAAAACAACAAAAAAAAAGGTAATAAATACACTAATCCTTTGCTTACAAAAAGGCTTCTAAATGCATTATCCCTGAAATTTTCCAGTGTATTCCACAACGTTCAAAAATATTTTCCCAAAAATATATCTTAAAATATTTTACATATTTATATATGCATGTGTATCTATGCAGATAAGTGGATGTCAGGCATATTTAGATACCCAGTTAGACCGGTTATCCCTTTTGTCTGTGGCATTCCCTTTATGACTTTTAGCAAGAAAGAAAGGTTCAAACCTGGCATATGGCAAGGATTGAACCACGTAGGTGTGAATAGGGGTTAGTGCATACAGACACATGCATATACACATGCCCCATTCAAGGTGAAAAAGTCATTCACAAGTGGGTGAGAGTCCGAGGAGGCTTCACAGTGGATCCAATCTCAGATGATGCCATGAACCTAGTGCTCAGGGGTCCGTTCCTGCTGAGAGCTTGACAGTTCGCTGAAAGAAGAAGTAGTTGCCCTTCGAGCAGAGGGTCAGGGAAATTCAATTCTTGATGAAGGACAAATAAGACAGAAGCTGGTTCCACTCTTCCTTGGTCCCTTTCTCTTCACCAGACTTCGCACTTCTTTTGGGGGTTCATGGGAGCGCCAGGAGGGCAGTGGAAGTGCTCGGAGAACTCCTTGGAATTAGAGATAGTACCGATGACGCGGAAACGGGATGGGCTGTGGGGATCGGTGATGAGTCCTTCGTGGGAGCTCTCGGGGGTACGAACAGAGCACCAGACCTACAAACGCAAGGCTGAGAGAGTTAGGTCAGGGTCTTCTTTATGGCTGGAAACGCGCTCCCTCTGCCAGCCCCCAGGGCATATGAAAATACAGATCACAAAACACTATCACAGTGGACACAAACACAGGTGGAGTCCCAGCTTTGTCTCCCTTGTTTACCAGTGCCCGTACCCTGCTTGATGCTCTGCAGAGAACACGTGTCCAGAAGCAGAATAAGGCGCTAGTACACAAGGAGACCCCCAGGCATTTCTTTAACGGAAGAGGCCCCACCAGGAGGGCTGGGTGTCTTGCTTTACTGTGAGCAAACATCAAACCAGTCCCACTACACCAAGGATCAAAAGTGGGCAGCGTTATCTTGCAAGTCACACAGTGTCCCCGGAAACAGAGGGACAAGGATCGTACCCGCGCGAGGCATGGAGAGGGCAGAGACGTACCTGGGCAAACCCCACAAAGAAGAGCTGGTGATTGGTGAGCCCCAGGGTCGGCAGCGTGTCCTCGTTCCCATTCTTCTTCAGCCAATTTAGGTAGGCCTGCGGGCAGGAGAGAACCGTGGGTAACTGCATCCTCTGGTGAGCTACTGGCTCTAGTTACAGCACCAGAAATGCCTCCCTGCCCTGGGAATCCAACATACTGGACCAGTTAGAGATAGAGAAATTAGCCCCTAAGGGACTATACCTCTTTAGTCTCCACAGCATTTGCTGACGGTTACAAAAGTCTTCCCCTCTGCCTGCTCTGAAAGAAACTCTGAAAAAGGCCCTAAGGCAGTGGTACTCAACCTTTTGAGACTCCAGGCACCCCTCATTTGACTCAGAGCTGCACTCAGAAAATGTCAGCTCTGAGCTTTCATTTATTTCTTGACCACGGAAAAACACTAGAGCAAGTCTACTGTTGCAGAGAGCTCAGAAAGACCCCAGAGGAGCAAAATGGTTGTGACACCATGGACTCCTCATTGAAATCTCCGGTAAGTGTTTGCACATCTCAGTGCTAATACTGTGCAGCACCCTGCGGCACCCTCAAAAGGATCCCACCGCATCCTAGTTGAGAACCCTTGCCCTCGGGACTGGGACGGGAAGCACAAAATAAACTCGGGATGCCCAGCAAGAGGCGTGCGCCTTCCAGGGGCTGTGGATTCTCAGACCTACCATCTCCTGCTTAAGGACAGCAGATCCCAAGCTCAGGAGTCACCTGAAAATCTGTTTTTAGCTGTGGCCTACCGTAGTGGTCCATACCCTTACTCAGAAATGACACCAAGAACCGACGCTGGGTATCTTATACTTTATGAGAACAGTGTAGCCTAGTGGGTAGAGCTCTGGACAGGGGCTCAGGAGATCTGGATGCTATTCCTGGCACTGCTACTGACCGGGGCAAGGCTTTTCTCTCCGTGTGTAAAATGGGGAAGATGATACCAACTCCTTTGCAGAGCACTTTGGGATCCACTCAGGAAAAGTGCTCTGTAAGAGCTAGGAAGTGTCCGTGCGGTGTTATGATCCTTGCTAGGTTACCAGGAATGTCTCTCCAGCTGCTGCATTCGATGAAACAGGAGGAGCACTCTGCAGTCTGCGATACAGGATACAACGAAAGGGAACAGGCGGGGGCCTGGGCCCCGTGCTGGGCTCTTACCCGATAGGCAGCTTTGAGGCCTCCGTTGTCGGCAATGTTCTCCCCTAAGGTGTGTCTACCGTTCACCGCCTCGCCGTTCACGGTGTAGTTGCCGTACTGTTCCACCATGCACTCTGTCTTATGCTTGAAGGCCTCTACCGAGGAGTTCTTCCACCACGGACGCAGATTCCCGTCTTTATCATATTCTCGACCTGTAAAAGAGCAGCCCGAGTGAGATGCGGGAACGGGAGCACACGTCCCTGGGAACTCCTCCCAGTACGGTGACGCTGAAGGGCACCGGGTGGTTGTTTCGAGCTCGCCAGCTTTCGTCAGCCACCAAGGCCACTGGAAGGCAGAGAGCACATTTGCAACAGCCAGGGCTTTTCAGGAGGAACAGATACACCGTCCCTCTATTTTATGGGATCAATGCAATTCCTTCTGGAAGAGACTGCAGACATCTGTCTGTCCCATGCAGCAGATTGTCACGGTTCCTTATGAAGGTAACATGCTCCCCTCCGCTGTTTGTCTTTAAGACGCAAGGTGTTAATGAGCCCCAAGAGCATGTCCTCATTTTGCTGCAAAAGCAGCTCAGTGCACTTGCTCTGGCACCTCAGAGACTAGGCAGAGCCTCAGCTGCCAAACAGATGAACCTACTAGGAAAGGCACAGCCCTGACATAACTTCCTTCAGGTCCCTGGAGCTAGGTCAGACCTAGGGTCAGGAGATCCCCATTCACATGGCCTCTTTCATCTGGAAGAGTGCCATCGACTGTCAGTACTATGTCCTGGCATGAGAAGCCTTTCAAGGCCATGTAGAAATGAGCTCTGTTGGGAGACTCCAGACTGCCCACCTTGATCATCAAAGGCGTGAGTCAGCTCGTGGCCTACGACAACGCCAATCCCACCGAAGTTCAGCGACCTGTGGGAGAAGGACATGGAGTTTTAGGATACCCGGGCTGGACCCACTGTCTGTTCAAACGCTGCCCTGGTCCTGCATGGCAAGAATGGGAATGGGCTAAGGGAGGTGGATGCTGGATTCAGCAATGGAAGTGCGCTCCTCCAGCAGCCCCTCGCACACGCTGACAGTACTCGCTGCCACGAAGACCTCTGGCATCTCCTTGTGCAAGTCTGGAAGAGCTGGGAACCGCTCCCCCCTCACCCCAATGCTATTCTAGCCCATGGCTCAACCTTTCATACCGAAAGCTGCAGCTGGTCATACAGAGCAGCAAGACACATCCACCAACTTCCTACCAAGCGTTTACCATGGGACCTTCTCCCCACCCACTCTGCTGGACAGCCACACTGAGGAAAAGCCAGGTCTTTTCCTTTGTATTGATCCTCTTTCCCCTGCTCTGCTGGAGAGGGAGAGAAGACCAGCAAGCGGGGGCTCCTACTTGGGTGAGGTACGGGTGTAGAAAGGAGCCTGCAGGATCCCGGCTGGGAATACGATCTCATTCTTGGTTGGAGAGTAGTAGGCGTTCGCTGCCGGAGGGGTCATGCTCCATCTGCAGGAAACAAGGGAAGGGTCATATCAGCAGTGAACACACACATCTTCATCTCCCCCACAACCCCTGAAGCCTCCAAAAATACTTGTGACTACAAGGGTGTGTAGGGCGAATGCAGCCATGGGGAAGGACTTCAGGATTCATTGCCACAGCACTGGGGAACAGTCCAGAGACAAAGAGCCCCAAAGCCGTCAGTCACTAGAACTGAAGACAGGTGACAAAGATGCAAAAAGCTGCAGGAACAAGACTACGATACGACTCCATGTGATACTTCCACTGCCCACGAGAGGGAACCAGAGCCCTAAAGTAATCCCACCGGCTGGGGACAGTGAGGCTGGAGGACCACACTGGCTGTCTCCAGACAACACACAACACACAAACACCCTGTCCTGCTGTGGTTGTAGCACTCCTGGGTGGGAAATCCTTCGGGCGAGGTTTCTTGCTGAGCAAACATGTTGCACCACCTCTCTGATTTCCTGCTCACTTCTTCCAAGCAAGTGGGGCAGGGGGATTGGCAAGACTGAAGCTGTCTGGGCTGGGACCGGTGCCTCACTCTGCAATTTGTACAGCACCTAGCATAGCAGGGCCATAGGCCTTGACTTGGACTCCCAGACACTTCCCACAGTCACAATCCCACCTTTTCCCAATGCCAGACCAAGCAAACATAGAAGGGAGCCGTGCATGTGTGCATATAGTTTAGCCTGCCTAGAGCCTTGCTCAGGTGACATGCAGTAAGGTGGACATGGTTCTTTGAGTAGATGTGATATCTTTTATTAGGCCAACTAAATAGTTGGAAAGGTTGTTCGCTGCAAGCTTTCAGGCACAGACATCCTTCTTCAGGTATAGGGAGAGCCTGTTCTTTGGTGGAGGAAATAGGGACCTGTGCATGCTGCAGCCTGGAGATGCCAGCATTACAGGACTGGGCAAAGACCATGGTTGAGGAGGGGCTGGATCTGAACTGCCAAGGCCCTAAAGGATGTGAATCAGACCTCAGTATTGCCTTATTTGCTGGGGGGAGAAGGGAAGTGTTCAAAGTGCTCCTTGGAGACTGTTGGCTGTTGGAGGCAGGGGCAATTTTGCTGCTAGCAGCAGTAGCAAAGGGGCTGGGCAGCAGAACAATTCAGGTATCTTATCACCCTTCCAGAGGTGCGAGCTGGAGCCCTGCTTCAAACCTGTCAAAGGCTGCTAGACCCACTTGTGAATGGCACCTGGCCATTCAGGCTGTGGAGTGAATGGCAGCTGGATGATGCTGACTGCATTGCTCTCTTGTGTGTCGGCTATAGAAACTGGGGTGCTGTAGCCACACCAGCAGTATGAAACACTGGGCTTGGAAGGAGCTTTGGACAGTAGCAACCCCTGAAGCACCAGAAGTGGTCTTAGGTGTCCTCACTGTGCAGTGTTAATGGACCATCCATTTATGTGTCCTGAGAACAGGTAATGAAAATGAGGAAGGAGACTGATATTGGTATCAGTGGGTCCAGAACTGGACTCCACAGACATTTCCATCCCTAAATCAATGTAATTTATCTTCATTATGGAAGAAGTCAAACCTGTTTACTGGTCAGAGCTGGAGCTACCCAGATGGTATTCTCAGGTCTCCTGGCTATTGTGCCAGCTTGCTCAAACTGTATAACCTATGGTTGCTCAGGTATCACCGCACACCAGAGGAAAAACTTCCACCCCACTCACCCAGTAGAAAAACAAGGCAGGGAGGACTTACTGGTCTTGACTGGGAGGTTTCCGGAGCTGGTCAGCAGTCACTCTGGCTGAGAAGTTATAAAACTGCATGACATTCTCAAAGTACAGGTCAGACATGGCTTCATACTGCAAAAACCAAACCGCAATTCAGCACAGCAGAGGAAGCCAGGGAGCTGCGTCCTTCCTGCTGTCATGCAGTGGTCTCCTGAGGTCCTCACAGGATGTCCACCTTGCATCGTGGATCTGCATCTATCCCTTGTACCCAGGCCCCAAAAGTTGACAGGTAACTGCTCTTCTGTCCCTAAACAAGTAACTTTTGGGCCCATTCATATTAAATCCTGATTTTCAATCACATGGGGAGGCTACAGTGAATTATTACAGACTTGAGTGCTGTCCACATGCATCTCCTCTTCTTCCCCTCAGGCCCTGACCAAGAGTTCACTTATCTGACTGCAGGGACATGGAAAGACTGGCCCACAAGTGGCCTAATTCAATGCAGGACAGAGATGCTGCTGCTTACGCAATACCAGGAGCCTCTACTGAAGGCATCAAATCGACTGCAGTCAAAGCACCTCAATATCTCAGATAGTTACTTCTCCAGACTGCTGAGTCTGGCACAGGAGACAAACACACCTTTGCCCAGCTACACGGTACCTTAGACCAGGGTGAGAGATCAAGAGCTCAGCAATGATGCTCGGGCTGGTCACCTCCAGGCAGGGCTGCTGCCATGCACTCCTGGCTGCCAGGACTGCACTGGGTCTATTTCTGGCTCCCAGTCTTACCCTACATAGCCCTGAACAGACACAGGCCCAGCTCCTCTCAGCAGTATTGTTCCCACAGAAGATACAGGCGTCCCAGTAAGAATCAGGCTGATGGAGCACGTTACCAGCAGAGGCAAGAATCAAGAAGCCTTAATTTTGCAGCTGGTCTATACGTCAGGGCTCCTACCTGTGGAGTTTTCTGTAGCACAGGGTGAAAGGAGCAGAAAACGAAACATCCAACTTACATCATTGAACACCTTGTCCAGCTCCTTGGGGTCCATGATGAACTTGGGATAGCCGATCATATCATAGATCGCATCCACCTGGGTGAGGTCAGGGAGAGGAGAAGAGGAAGTGGTGAGTTTAGTATATCACACCTTGCAAGGGTGTAAAAGCACTGATGCAACGTGCCTCCTGCACGCTCGCTCTTCCTGCAGAAAGTGTTTAGAGTAGAAATGCAGAACAGTGGAACCAAGAAGGGACTCGCACCATGGCTCTGGGCTTTTTGCACAGCCACTCCATGTCCCCCATCATTTTGGATCTTTTCCATGCACTGGGTCCCATCTGTCACGCACTGGGGACCAGCCTTAATAGGCTGAGAGGTTATGGGATCATGCGCCTTTGGTCATGGGGAGCTATCAAGTGAACTGGCAGAGACTGAAAGATGGTACCACCAAAAAACGCAGCTGTTGAGAGACTATCCCACGGCACAGGCCTCTGAAGTTTACATTTAAGTGATTAAGCAATGGCCTATTGTGTTAGTTTCTAATAAAACGCACCAGGGAAATCCCTAGATCTATTTAAAACCCACTGGAGTCTCAGGATGTGAATGCAGGGGCTGGGATAATGCCCCCGACAACTGGGACCCTGTGCCCCCCATGCTTTGCTCTTGCCTTCTCCTTGGCAGATTTCCTCGTGTCTTCATCCATCCAAGACAGGTTGGCCAGACTTTCCTTGAAGGCCATCTTAATCTCTGTGATCATTTCCTCTGCCTAGACAAAATAAGAGGCCATGGGGTCAGCCAGAAGCCCAAACACTAAACCCTGCTCCACAAGTTTGGAGACATAAGTAAAAGTCTCTTGAAACATCTGGAGGAGCCCACGCCTCTCGGCTCCAGGCTGCAGACAGGGCTCAGGCGCTGGCGGTGCTGTCCAGCAGCTCCCTGATAAGACCCATGACCTATCCAGGGAGATGGCAACAACAAACAATGGCTCGTTGTTGCAGACAGCTGCGCTCCCTGCGAAAGCAAGCGCTCATCCCAGAAGGAGCACTGCGGCCCACGAGAAAGTCCCGCTGGCTGCAGGGCCCTGGCGTGGGGGCGGACGTTGGGCTTTGCCAAATGGAAGTGGGCAAAGAGAGTAAAGCACTGCCCTTCATATATCCATCTGGGGTAGCATCATCCGTCCGGGCACGGGCCGGAGACGCAGCAGCCCCCCGCGTCAAGCAGAACAGCCAGCCCCTCTTTATGGGTAGGGGCCTGGATGGCGACGCACCAGGTCTGGGCTCTACTCCCAGCTCGGCTGCTGTCAGAGCGACCCTGGGCAAGTCTTATGCCTCAGTTTCCCCTCGGGAAAATGGCCTGAATTCCTGCAGAGGGGCTTCAAGAAACCACAGGGCTCTTCGTCTCCCCCGTGACGGAGCAGCTTGCGTTGTGCCAGGGCGGAGGCAGCTGCTACTTATTAGAGCCGCAGCTGGTTTGGGGTGCGGCCCCTCTTCCCCTGCTCTGGAGTTTCCCAGAGGCCTCTCTGCCCCCACGGGGACAAGCCCTTGAACCCGTAAACACCGCGGTTTCGGGAGCTTTGCTTTCACACGCAATGTTGCTCTTTGCAAGACAGCAACTTAAACTGGCTCCAGATTTGCTCCTGGCCAGCCTTCCCCAGCCAGTGGAGCCCAGCCAGGAGGCCACGTGGGAGGCCGGGGAGAGCGCGGCAGGGACGTACGATTTTCTTGCTGTCCTCAGCGAAAGTGGCTTTGACAAACATGGCTCCCAGCGCAAAGCCCAGGTTGTTGTCGGTGTCGCTGACGCAGAACTTCCAGCGGGGCAGGCAGGTCTGGAGGGAGAGGGAGAGTCAGCGACCGGACCCGTGCGGGCTCCGAGGGGCGTTTTCCCTCCCGTTCTCCCTCACCTTCGCTGGGAGAGTGTCGGAGCCGCGCTTGGCACTCAAGCCAGCTGATGCCTCCCTGCCCAGGTGCCAACCAGAATCAAGAAGCCTTAATTTTGCGGCTGGTCTATACGTTGGGGCTCCTGCGGTGGTGCTTCCGGTGGGCACCCCTGGAGGTTTCCTCCGGGCAATGCCCGAGCCTCACCCCATGGACCAGCTCCTCGCACCAACAAGTGAGAGCATCAAGGGCAAAGGGGAAAAATATCCCCAGTGCCTGCAGGCAGAGCCAGCTTCCTGCGATTCATGGGCTGCTCTTATCTCTCCCTGATAACGGCAAGTCGGGATGGCTCAGTGGGGGTGAGGAGAGGGCAGGGATTTGACTGAGAAAGAATGGCTTCCCTTTCCAGGTGTCTGCTGGGGAAGAGCTGCCTGGGAAGGGGATGGGGTTTGGGCTGGGTCATTCCTGGAAGCCGCTTCACCGGCTGGTCAGAGGAGGAGGTGACCTTTCTTCCCAGCTTGTCGCAGCAGCACTGGAGCTGCGAGTTTAACAGTCAGGTGCAGACTCCATTAACCGTGGCCAGGTGGGGTGTTTCTGGTGGCTTCAGCCGGGCCCAGAACGGGCCCAGGACAGCCTTTAGCAGAGGCAAAGCAAGCGGCCGCTTGGACTTGGCCAACCCACTCGGTGTCTGCAATGCCCGCAGCAGAGCTCCTGAGAGCTGGGCCCTCTGCCAGACAGCGCGCGGGGGAGCTTCTGCCTTTCCATCTCCAGGCTGGCAGCTTGGGATGCTGCCAGATCACAAAGGCAGCCCTAGGTGAAGGCAAGGCCAAGGAGGGACGTCAGCTCAGCCTGTTTCTTCTCACCCTTTGGGGAATGCGAGTACTTTGCAGGGACAAGCTGGACTGGAGAGTAACCAGGAGGATTTTAAATGGGATTTAAAGATTGCCCTGGCTAGAGACATGCACTTTGCCAGGTCATCAGCCTCCGCTCTGTCCCGCACACACACCTTCTTCGTCCCATACATGACTTCCATAAACTTCTCCTCTGCATCCTGGAAACGCTGGTCTAGGAAGGAGCTGGTTTTCCTCACCAGGTTCCAGATCATGTAGTTGTTCAAGAGGCTGCAACAGAAGAAGGAAAAAATTGCTTTTCCACTAAATATTGATGTTCTCAGCCCTGCTCTCTCACCTCTGACACGACGGCCCAGGGCAGGGACCTTCTGTTTGGTATCCTATGGCCTAAGGTAGAAACTCAGCTCCTGCTGAGACCAGGTGATATTGTACTCAAGCTAGTGGGGGAGCAAGGGGAGGGTTGGGGTGCAGAAGAGAGAAAATCCATCCACAGCAGTAACCACAGTGGAGGCTGAGGGCAAAACTGGAGGGGCTGAGAATAGGCCCCATCCTATTCTACCTCTTAGGCAACTAAGTGACCCTCAGAAATGTCAGTGTCTACGTGCAAGCCTATTCCCCTTTGCTTGAGCTCCTGAAAAACAGTAACACATCTACTCCTATTAGTGCTCTCATCTTAGCCTGCAGACTATGTCACATAAAGCTAGGAGGAAAAGGCATTTTTCAGGGCCTCACGCAAGGTGGAAGAGGCTCACACTTAGACACCTAGATATCTAAATGCCTAATCGATGGACAGGATCCAGCCCCTGGAGTCTTTGCAGTCTTTCGATACAGGAGCTCCTGGAACCGGCCTTCCCCATCTCCACACCTGATCCCCACCCCAGGTGCCTTCGCGCCTCTGCAAACAGCCGTGCAGGACACCTGCGAGCTGCGAGTGGCAGAAAGGCTGTGTCCATCCCCCAGGAGTCACGAGAGCGTTGTACCCCAAGTGTTTCTAGGCACGTGGACTAGAACCGTTTTAGGTGTTAGCTGCTCTCACCATTTGTCCGTGTTGAGGATGAGGGTGGAGACTTGCTCCAAGTACTCTTTGGCGTAGACCACTACTGGCTCGGACTCGTTGAGCTCCACTGGGTAGAACACGGTGGTGAGGAAGGGCATCCAGTCCACAGCTGGCGCCAGGCTCTGGAAGAAAGGCAGAGCTTAAAAGACCGTGTGTTGCCCATCCGGCGAGTCCCAGGGCACAGAAGACAGGGCCAAGTTACAAGATGAGCCTATGAGCCTAAGGGCCGATCTGTAGGACAGCTGCAGGTCTAAGACTCCCCGCTACCCTTCTCAGCACGACTTCATTACAAAAGCATGTCTGCCTGTCTCATGCCTATTGATTCCCATCGCCTTTGGTCTTCACTGCCATGCATTTGCATGTTCACAGACCTGCCTTTTGCATACTGGCTTCTGTTCCACCCACGAGAGCACACAAAACACCAGCAGATTATGCCTGAAGAAAGGTGTTTGTGCCCAAAAGCTTGCAAAGAACAGTTTTTCCAACTATTTAGCTGGTCTAAGAAAAGACATCACATCGATGCAAAGAACCTTCTCTGGGCTAAAACCCTCCTTGTAGGCTCAGCACCTCCAAGCTGCGTCTGAGGCTGGGGCTGCTGGCGGGGGAAGGAGGGGCTGTATCAGTTCGGCGAGGTGGGAGATTATGAACATGATGCCCTGCGGGTTGGGGCGTATGGATAAGCTTCTCCACTGTTGTCCTCCAAGAAGCCCCTGACTCACGAGGCAGTTTCAGCAAGAGGTGGGATGACCCCTGCTCCTCGTGTGCTGGCCTTGCTGGCAGGATCGCTGTTTTATCGCCAGCAGCTACTGCCGTACGTTCCTTAAGCGGGCCTGTATGTTCAGACTTGGCCAGCCACCCGTCCTCTTTGGGAGCCATTTCCTTTCCAGAGGGAGGCAATTGCATCCCTGAGGGTCTACTGAGTTAATCAGACTTTGCCGACTCAGATTCCCATGACAGCTCCTACCTCTGGAGGTCAAAGGGGAGAGAAAGATTTCCTCTCTTGACCCCTCACGAAAACGAAGAGTGAATAAATCCAGGATTGCATAAAGGGAATGAGCAAGGTGATAGAGGGGGTGAGCTGCTATCAGTCCTTGGAGGAGAGAAATGATGGTACAGATATCGCCAGCTGGGCTGTCTGAAGGGGCTCGGCCTGGAGCCTCTGCACCATGATGCACCAGCCTCTGAGGCCCGAGTTCAAGGACGAGCTGCGCCGGCCCAGACGTGAACCTCTGTAGGGGCACAAGACCCTCGAGGGGCAGAGTCAAGCGGCAGGGGCAAGAGGGTGAGCATCACAGCACTTGGCACCTACCGATTTTAGCTTTTTATGCATGGCCAGTGATCATACTCCCCTTCTTGAGATGGGGAAACTGAGGCACAGAGCTTTGCACGAGGTCACACAGTGGATCAGGGGCCCAGTTGGGAAGCAAGTGCAGGTCTCCTCAGTCCCTGGCCCCTGGGGGAAGCGATTCCTTTTTCCCCCCAACTT
Source organism: Alligator sinensis (assembly GCF_000455745.1). Lineage (NCBI taxonomy): Eukaryota > Metazoa > Chordata > Crocodylia > Alligatoridae > Alligator > Alligator sinensis. The sequence goes on along the minus strand of NW_005842063.1, from coordinate 1,569,941 downwards.
ATCCTGTCTACAGCTACGACTGCCCAGGACCAGACCTGTCCTAGCGGGTATGGGAGCCATCGTTGTCCTTACCTTGAGATCCCTGGCTGTCATTTTGTGGTAGATCACCTCCTCGTCTCTGCGCTTCTCCTGCGGGATGGTGATGTTGGCCAGGGCTGTCTCGAAGTCCAAGATCTGTTGCATCTGCTGCCGGGTGGACTCCTCGTCTCGTCCCCCCAGAAGCATGCCCAGCTGCACCATGTAATTCAGATACCCTGCGAGCACCTGGACATCACAGCCAAAAGAGTAAGGCGAGGGCTCTCAGTCACCAGTAGTGTAGGGACTACAGATGACATGAATACTTAGCAATACAAAGACTCCCTGGCCAGCCCATTTTCCCCGGCAGACTGCAAACAAATCCTCCTCCACACATCATTGCAGCAGTCCTTCCTGCTCCTCCTCTGGCCACCCCCGTTCCCGCTCACGGCATCTATGGTATTATTTTTAATGTGCTTTATATGCCGCCCTTCCCTGCAGAGGCGTAGTAGTGTGCTGCCTGCTTCTCCCCTGCAACCACAAGTTCTTCCCCTGCGAGAGCTTGGGAAGGCAGGGAAGCGATCCAAGCCTCCACCCCAGAGTCAAGAGGGATCATTTGCTCTCCCCAGCGAGAGGAGCTGGATCAGTCCAACCTGATCAGAGAGGTGGAATTAGCTCTTGATGCTGCCCCGCGGGAAGCTGGCCTGTGTGCAAAATGCAAATGCCTTCCAGATGCCTGCTTCATGGCAGGTTTAGCCACAGAAATGCACAGCTCCCCTTGCAGCAGAAAATCACTGCAAGAGCTACTCCGAGAATAGCAGGCATGGCTCCGTGAGCTTGTATCCTCTCCCTTTTCATCACCAGCAGATGCGGCATGGTGTCATGCACGTGTCTACGGCTCCTGCTGGAAGAAGGCTGAGCATCTGCTCTGGCTAGGACTGCTCTATGGCTGAGCACCTCCAGCGCTGTGTCCCTTTGCGAGCCAGGGAGTGACTGACCCTTGTTTCTGTGCTCAGCAAAGATTCCCTAGTGCCAGGAAGGCAGATCCTAGTGGGGAAGCTCGAGTCTAAGCAGCCCACGTGTCTTGCCCTGAGCCCACCCTGCAGACGGACATCAGGGGAGGGACGCTTACCTTTTCATTCTCCGTTTTGTTCAGGTAGTAATCCCTGGAGGGCAGCGCCAGCCCTGACTGATCAACCTGCAAAGTGAGCAAGAGCAGGAGTGAACCCAGCGCATGGCACTGGCAAAGCAGAGAGCTTGGCTACTGTAGAAGGCAAACCCATCCAGGAGGGTGCCCTGGGTCTGGCGCACTGCTGAGCTGTCACCCCAGCCGGAGCCATCCCCAGAAAGACGAGGGGTCTGTCAGGGCTATTAGGCAGCGGTGGCTGCGCTGGATGAGACGGGCGCGTTTCGCTGCGGTGCTCACCTGGATGACGTTGCTGTTGGAGTTCTTGGAGTCGGCGCTCACGTAGACGGAGAAGAAGGGCGAGACGTGGTAGTGCGCCGTGACCTCCCGCAGGGTCTCGTTGAAGTTATCTTTGTCCCAGGGGTCTGTGATATTCCAGCCGCCAAGCTAGGGAAGGAAAACCCAGAGAGATGCATGAGACGGGACAGGTGAGCAACGAGAAACTCCTTGGAGCCTGGGTCAAAACAGAGGTGGTGAAACAGGTTTTTAGTGGGGGCAGGTGGGTGCTCTGTGGTTTGTGGCTCTTGTCCTCCCCTGATCCTTCTACCCAAGACAGCTGGACAGCAGCAGACCATGGTGAATGACCCATCCCTGGGGTTTGCTGAGCTGTCTTAGTGCTTTGGCCACTTTCTGGGCGTAGCCTTTAAAGGGGACCTTAGGCTGGGCAGATCACCCGCGTGGCCCAAGGACTCCACTGGACACAAGGCTTCTCCGTGTCTGTGGTATCAAGAGGAAAGACAGGCAGCCCCATGCCAGGGCACTCACCCTGCACAGCAAAGCGGCCGCCTCTGATTTCACATCCCAAATGGGACTGAGGAGGCAGGGTCTGGTAAGGGTCACTCTAAGGGAACCAGTAGGCACGCCATCCCCAGCCAGCCGGTGGGAGCTATGCCCGCCCATCCCAGCCACCAGTGCGGTGCGAATGGGAGCAAACCTGAAGCTCTGTGGGCGCTACGGGCGGACAGGCCTTACCTTCTTTATCAGCTCCATCAGTGGCTTGGCCTTCAGCTCCTCGATCTTGGTCTCGTTCATGCAGGACTGGTAGTAACGCTGGGCCTTGCGCTCGGCCTCGCTCGACACGTTGGCGGTGGTGTTTTCTGCAAGACAGACCAGGCGCTGTGTAAGGGGCTCCGTCCGGGCCAGGAGAGGGACGTCGATGCTTCAACCTCACCCCAGTTGGCGCTAGGCAGGAGGGACGCGGCGGGCTCTGCTTGGCCTGCAAATCAGTCTCCTCCACACCAAGTCCCTCTGAGGGGCTCTTCCAGCCCCGAGCATTTCAATGGCATTTCAACTGCTCCCCAGACCCCGCCATGCATAGCTCTCTAGTGCCGGCGTGTCTTCCCCTTCCACCTCCAGAGATCCGTCTTGGGGGAAAACCATCCTCAAACTCCTCCCAGAGGCCTCGCTGACAACTAAGGTTTTCCGACACCCCTCCTTCTCCCCACCCCGCTTGCCCTGGGTACCAAATCCCTTAACCTCTGCAGCCCCAGTGCTATCGCACCAGGGCACACACCCATTTTCAGGCTGTAGATATCAAGGACTTTGGGGGAAAGTCTGGGTCCCCTGCAGTCAGTAAGATTATACATGGCTCCCAGCACTCCCTCCTGCTGGTGTAGCCAGATTAAAAGTTCAGGCTATTCTAACCACCAAGGCTGCTGCAAAAGCTGTGTTGTCAAGTCTGTCTGCAGACCGCCAGACAGCTGGCTAGGAGAGCATGAAGCTGCAGCAGGCTGTCTATCGGTCCGGGAGATGCTCGGTGGATGCCCGCAGGAACAGCATGGTGGAAAGCAGCTTGCTGTATAGAGAGGAGGCTGGGGCGACTCCCAGACCTCCAGTTACTGACAGACACACCGAGCCCTTCTAACCCTGGTATGACAGGCTATTCTTGCATGCTCTGCCACGATGCAGCTGTGCTGAGGATGTGATGTCCCTTGGGAGACTCCCCCTCCAGGGTCAGAGGCAGGAGCCAGTGCGTCGTGATGGAAATCCCCAATGCAGCAGATGGTACAGACTGCAGGGCTCCGAGTGATGGAAGAGCTGCTTCAGAGATGCCCCTTGCGGGGAAAGAACAAAGAAAAAGCAGAAAACTGAGGAGGCCAGACACTGAGGTCTGCCGACATCTGGACCGATGCTGTGGTTGCCCCAAGCAGCGAGGGCTTGCAGTGTGGCTGGCTTGACATCAGTCCTATGAAGTGCTGCACATGCATGTGGGAGTGGAGGGCTTGGGCTCTGATCCTTGCCTATGTCCCACTCCTGGCTGTGCTTGCCTCCTCCTTTGGCTCTGTCCTTGAACAAAGGTCCTAGTATTTGTATTAGAGCAAGCCAGGCATTGCAGCTGCTCAAGAGGTTTCTTTTGGGACTGCATATCCCGAGTAGAAAGCAGGGTAGATATGCCTCTCACAGACTAACCAGAGTAGGTATGTATGTATATATCTAGCTTCAGATGCTGCGAAAGGCCGTGCGCAAAGCAGTGCATAAGAAGGAATATATCCCGAGACCTTGGAATCCTGTTTTTGGAGATAATCTGGTCCCAAAGCCAGAGGGCATCTCAGAAAGCACTGCGTGAAAGCTGCCTGTAGACCAGCTCTCACCGTCACAGCAGCTGAAGTCTATGCATGCCAGCACAGCGGGCCAACTCATGGCTGGAGCAATGGCAGAGGGGAAAGGCACGGAGGAGGTTGTGCCAATATGTGCAGCCCCCTTACGCTGCACGTGCACCCAGCAAGGTCTCAGCTCCCCTGAGTGGAAAAAAGCCAGGCGAGGTGCAGTTCCCCAAGGACCGGGCGAGCGGATAGGAGAGGCAGAGAGGGAGTTATCAGGGCTCCAGCAGTGACGAAGCTCTCCCGGGGGAGGAGGAAGCAGGAGAGATATTAGCTAATAAACAGTTGCACATCTGTTGAGTATAAAACCCAAACACAACCCACTTGGCCGAGCCAGATGCAGGAAGCAGTCTCTGAGCCCAGGGAACAGAGCCTCTGTTGCTATGGGAATCTCTCCCGCTATCAGGCTTCATTGCCCTGGGAAGTGGCAATCCAGAGAGAAAAACCTGCAGAAGGGAGCTCCGGATGCATTGTTCCACCTACCGCCGCTCTGGGGCTGGCTGCCCGGAGGAGAGCGATAAGGGAAGGAAAACAAAAGCCATTTTTCAGGAGCCCCTCAAAGGTCTGCAAATCTCCTGGCTCCACTTGCTGCCCTGCCCTCCGTGCTCCCAGGGCTGGGCTGCTTCTTCAATCAGATTTATTTGCATATCAAGAACTGCAGTTCCTCGGAAGAGAAATAATAAACACTCCCACGGCCAGGGTGAGAGGCCTAGGGCAGGCAGCTGAACACAGGACGGCCTCTATCATTGAAGGTGCATCTGCTCGAAGGTCCCGTTCCCTGCAGAAGGCAATCCCACACACTCCCTTAAAGTCTTTTAATAACCCCAGCATCCAAATACTCAAGGCTTTAAAGCAAGACCACACTCCGTAGGGGTTGGCTTTGCATCCATCCCTCTGGCCAGGCAGGAGAGCATGACCCAGTCAATCATGGTCATGCTGGGATCCAACGAGGTTTCCCTTCCTAAAATCCCACTGTTCTGTCATCTCAAACCCTCCAGTTAGGAGAAGAGGCTGCTTGAACTTGCAAGGCAGGATCTGCCTATTGTTGACCCTAAATCCCCTATCTAGCAAAGATGCATGAGCTCTTGGAAGTACAGACGGGGGAGCAGAAGGGAGATCATTTCATCTTTGTAGGGCAAGATGGGACCACTCCAGGAACAATAACAACGAAGCCACGCGGGGTGCCCGTAGTTAAAAAGAGATTTGATGGATTGAAAAGTGTGCAGAAAGGAGCCACAAAGAGGACTGGAAAAATGCCTTTCGGCAAGAACCTGAAGGACCTCAATCAGTTAGTTAGAAACTCCAGGAGTAACTTCATCGAAGCGTGGCAGTACTTTCAGGGACAGAAAATACCACGCACTGACGAGCTTTTCATTTCCATGGAGAAAGGCAGAACAAGAACCACCGCCCGGAAGTTAAAGCCAGACTAAATCCAACCCGCAACATGGCGCGATTTTCTGAACAAGGAGGGTGACTGACGGCTGGAACGAGCTACCAGGGGAAGTGGCTTGAAGTCTGCAGATGCAGACTGGAAGCCTTTCTGGAAGTGGGATTTAACCTCACTACAGGGCATCATTATTTGACCTGTGCTACACGGACTAGATGAACTGCTGACCCCAATCTGGCCTCAAATTTCATGCAGATAAGCGTGTTGGCCAGCTCGGGAACCATACTAATAGCAGCAGCACCCACAAAAGTGAGATGCTAACACAAAGCTTCCTTTAGAAATCACTTCCCGCTGTAGTCCCAATAGACAACATGGAGAGCAGTTCAAGGAGGGTGCTAGAAAGGTGTCTCACAGGGCGTGTGGAGCCTGCAAGTGCCAGCCAGTGCCCCCGGCAGCTGAAGAGATGGCGTGTGCCGTAAGTGAGAATCAACCTAGAAAAGCAATGCAATGAGAACAAGGAGGCTGAGGAGTCGTGGCCCTCCAAGGCATTGTTTACTGCTCATATATTCCTGGGTTGCCAGCTCACACAGGGGTCCAGGCAGGGAGCCAGAGCCCTGCAGAGATCAAGCTGGGTGGATCCTAGCTTGGGATGGGTCTGCTAGATCCCATCGACCCTTAGGGGCTGCATCCAGCACAGAGGCTCTTGCGCGGCTCTGCCCATGCCACAGCCGCGCAGTCAGGGGGAAGGCAGGATCGTGTGCATGGCTCCAGCGAGAGACAAATGCTGTGGCTGCTGGAGCTCAGCAGGAGCGGAGTCACCCGATCCTCAGCTCTCCCCATCCCCGGCAGAGACGGAAGGAGCTGCCTTCTGCAGCCTAGCTAACTCTTGCCGGGCCCCTTCAGGCTGGGCAGCATGCGAAGACCACCCCGCACCTGGGCGCAGGGACCGGCTCCTTAGCATCTCCTCAGAGCCGCAGAATAGGTCGCCAGGCTCCCTGCTGCCCACTATGAATGGGTTTCACTGCAGCACACATTTCCCCTTCACAGCCGGTAGCTAAAATCCAACGTTTTCTTCACCAAGGACCCCAGAAGTGCGGACCACCACGAAACGCCCTGGAAGCCCAGAGCGGCCGTGCTGGGACAGGGACTGGAGTCTTGTCTCCAGCACATGTGTTTGTCATCAGCGCTGCCAGTTCGGTGCAACATGAGCAGGTCGGGTTTCTCTGCCGGCTGCAACCGCCGTGTAACATTAGACTCAACGTTTTGCTCTGTTGTGTAATTCAATTTTGGTTTAGATTAAAGATCTGCAGAGATCACACAAACCCTGGAACGAGGCAGCTGGAACCCGCCTGTGTGTTTTGACTGTCCCTTGGCAATCACCAATTTACAAAATTAAAATCCTGCGCAGAGGCGCTCTCCTGAAGTTAGACAGACACTTGGCCAAGATGGTCCCCACCATCGGGACGATCCTGCCTTGAGCAGGGGGCTGGGCTAGTTGACCTCGTGAGGTCCCTTCCAGACCTACTTTCCCATGTGCTCTATTATTTTCAGTCAACTTTGGATGCATCGCTTCCATTTAGACCCTGACATCAAGCGCAAGGTTTTCCTGCGCTCTGGGAAATGGCAGGAACACCCCTCTCCTACCAAACAAAGGCCCTCTTCCCAATCTCCGGCTTCAGATAATTACACCCAGAGCCTAGCGCTGTCCTTTGAGTCAGAAGCGCTGATAAGGAACCCCTTTGTTTGCTCCAGGATTGCACAAAAAGGCCCCGGGGGTTGCTGCAGCTGTGCAGACAGAGCTGACCCACTTCTCCTTTGGCAGGCAGACATTCACGCGGGTCTGATCAATGCCCTGCCGACAGCGGCAGGCGGCTGCAGGGAGCTCTCTGCCGTTTGCTTGAAAGTTATTTCCCCTTCTCATCCGGACAGCCCTGCTCTCACACCTCTCAGAAAGCTGCAGCTGGCTTGTATCAACAGTCAATTCGCAGGCAGTCTTGAGCTTGGCTTTCTGGGTGGCTGCTGTGAGCCAGCCAGGCCCGTCCCATCCCATCCCTTGCAGAGCTTAAGAGACACGTCACCTTCCCCGAGAGCATCGCCACGGGGGGGGGGTTCTTGCAACAGATGCCAGCTCTGCTGCCAGGGCAATGCATGTCCACCTCCCTGAGCCAGCTGCGCCACCGCTGCACAGACACGTGCTCCTTGCCTGCAGGGCTGGCTGTGCTTGTTAGACCACAAAGGTGGCTCGGTTACAGTCATCCAGCCCACTGCAAAGTTTCTGCCCTTGCTTAGGGTCTGAAGTTTCCTGCTCTCCATCCACAGCAGATGGCAGAGGGGGGTCTGCTCCAGCTGTGGCTTAGAACGGCACTTTCGCCATCCCCTGCAAAAATAACTGGGGTTTGGGGCTGGTCAGCTGGGGCAGAGCCATGGAAATCTGGCCTGTTTCCCCATAAGTGTGAGAGGAAGCAAGGCCTGGGCATTCAGGGAAGGACCAAGACCGTCCAACAATGGGAGCCGCAGGAAAGCAGCACGGACCCCTTGCTCTCAACCCTCCCCTGGCCGTACACTGTGGGGGCTTCCTTAGCCTCCAGCCCTCAGCAAGGCCTGGTGATCCTCGCCTGCACCGGTAAGTCCCTCCCAACAAACTGGCCGTGTCCCCAGCTGGCTCCCTCTGTGACTGGGAGAACAAAGAGGCTTTCTCCGCAGCAAGGGGGAGCGGGAGACGTGCCCGCCGATTCGCTCTGTAAACTCCGAGTTCCTAGACAAAGCGATGAACACAAAGGTCAAAAATCCTGGGGGCGTAAAGAAAAATAAATAGCGGAGAGATCTGGTTTCCTGGTCGAGCCCACGGCTGCTGCCTTGGGACAGTCGGCTCACATCCTGCCCCGGCTGCAGCTGGCACCGAGGACCGGCCAAGTCCTCTGGAGCTGCGGCACGCAGCGTGTCCCTGGTACACCCCAGCCGGGGATATGCCTGTATTCCCGGGAGGCCACCAGCCTAGCAGAGCAGCCCCAAATCACTTGGGGCTGAGCTCCCCTCCGCAGCTCACCCCAGGTCCCTTCCACCTCTGCAGGTCCCAGTCCTCCAGGGGAAGGGTGATGCCTCCAGAAATGCCTGCCTCTTTCTTTGGGCAGCTCATCTCCCTTGCCTATGCCATCTCTTTGCCTTCTGCCACCCCAGGGTGTGCTGCAAGCTGCTGTGCAAGGGTGGGGGAAGATTAGAGGTAGGAAGAGCCGCGTGCTTTCTAAGGGGTTCAGCTCCCTGAGCTCCTGAGGGGGGAGGATGGAAAAGTAGTCGTGTTATTTGTGTTGCACGTGTTGTGTCGGGGCACTGAGCTCTGGAAGGAGCAAACAGCTTAGCGCCTGCCCTTGTAAGCATGTGTGCATACGGCTGCAGGCACCCTCTCCCAGCCCAGCACATCACCCCATGCCACAGCCGAACTGCCCGAGAGCCAAGCGACTGCCAGGCCGTGTCGGCTCACGATGGCCCCGGTAATTACTGCTGCAAGGCCGGCTCTGACCAGCTGCAGGATCTGCCCTGGGAGCTGGACAGGGAGCATTTTGTCAGGGCTTGTTTCATTCCTGGCTCCAAGCTAAAAGCAGCAGCGAAGAGCCCAGCCACAGCTGACTGCTCGGGGAGCGCGGGATCCTCATCTTTCCAAGAGGAGCAGGGAAGTTTCTAAAGGCCAGCCTGTCCAGTGGCTCAGCACATCGAAAGACCATCTCAGGGCAATGCCCCAGCTCAGGTCTGAGGCCAGTGGGCACAAGCACCCGGCTGCCTCTGCTGCTTCTCCCTGCCACGGAGCAGTGAAGCGTCCACCCTGTGTACTGGATCTGGCCCATGGGCTGTAGGGTGCTGATGCTTATCTTAGGGCATTTCTCCAGGGCCTGGGCAGTTGCTCGTCTTTGTCTCTAACATGGCTCCGTAAGAGGATGCTCACCCAAAAGGTGCTTCATGATGGCCTGATTGTGCTCCCAGAGCTTGTTGAAGGTGCCCCAGCGCGAATGCCCGTCAGGCACGGGGTTTGCTTTGATCCAGCCTCCGCAGGCATAGCTGAAGAAGTCGTCGCAGGGGTTCACCGATCGGTCCAGCGAGCTTAGGATGGAGCTGGTGACGGAGACGCAGGTTTCGGTCAAACACACCTGGGGTGGCTCTGGAAGGAGAGGGAAGAATATCAGGCCTCACGTCCCAGTGGAGGGAAAATCCCAGCGGGAGAAGAATCAGCACTGCTGAGACAGGAGAATAGCACAAGATTTCCTAGGACAGGTCCAGGGACAACCCCAGTGGTCCCCATAGACCCCGTGAATGGGGCTGCTCCACAGGCAATGTGCATTAATTGCAAAGGAAGGACTTACTGGCTTTGTACTGGAGCACCAGGGCCAAGACACAGGCCAAGACGCCGACTGCCAGAACCACGACCAGCGCCAGGAGCCGCTTCTCCATGTGCGTGCGCTCTGCCCAGCAGCTCTTGCCATTCCCAGAGCCGCGGAAATTCACCTGGAGAGGAGGAAAGAGGAAGAATCCATCCAGCGCGTCTCTCCAGGGCTGGCAAGAAGGTCTGCACCTTCCCACCGGGCCGCTATGGCTCTGACTGGGTCAAGAAAGACGTCGTTCCCACCGCCCCAGCCTCCTGCCTTTACAGCCCAGCGTTTTCAGTAAAGATTTTCCCTGCAGATAGCAGAGGTGCCAACGATGAGGTGTAACTGGGATAGTAAAGTGTCATCCAATCGGGTCTGAAAACTCTGCTTATTTCTCACGCAATGGGAGAGGTGAGCTTTGCCGCCGGCAGGCACGGCCTCACAAGAGTTTGCGGTCAGCCCGTCACGCCCAGGTCAGCAGAGCGCGGGGACTTCGGGAAGGAGGGGGAGGAACCCATTTGAAGCTTGCGAGCTGGAAAGGACTCCGCGCTCACCAGAAATCCTAACAGGAAGGGAGGTACAATGAGAGGAAATGCATGCAAAACAGTGCCATCGGAATAATATTTCAGACTCCCGCTATCCCACAGCCATCACCTGTTCCCAATTAGACAAGTTCTTGGAAGTGTTTTCGTGGAGGAGAGGTCTTCCACAAGCTTGACTGATGGAAATGGGTCTTGGAAAGGTCAGGCCCATGTCTTTGGCCAAGCAGGTGCTACAAGCCAGCCGGGGAAGCACTGGTGTGTTGTGCGTCCTCCATGCCGCTACCTAAATGTTTCCGGGTGGCTGGAAGTGACAGGGAAGACCTGCAAATGGATGCATGCTATGTCTTCACAGATGCTTGCTCATGAACAGACCTCAGCAGGAGCTGTTTTTACTTTTATTACTTAAAATTGTGGGACATTAGGGCCCTAGGACTGCACCTAGCTCCCACTGATTGCAATGGATTTAGGCACTGCATTATCAGCTAGGCACTGGGCCTAGTGACTTAGCTTCTTTTTAAGTTCCTTCCATGTATAAACCCCCAGAGCTTTGCAAAGGCAAGCCAGGGTCATTATCCCCCTGCTTAAAAGTAATTATAATAATTTTGAATAATAATACCTAGAACTAAAGAAAAAATTCAGATTGAGCAAACCGCCTCACGCCCACGTGACGACGGCTTGAAGGCAGGGTGCGCGTGGAGCACACGGTGCGCTGGGTGGGCAGCCAGCTCTGTCAGGCACATCATCTGGTCTGGGTTTATACAGGGTCTGGTGCTCACTAGCAACCTTTTGTATCTGTCACCTAATGGTAATTCAGGCCAGAAGGATGCTGTGGTTACCCCAAGCTCAAGCACAAAATTAAGGAACCCGCGGAGTTAGAGTTACATTTGCATTTCTGGTTTGTGGACCTTATCCAAGTTTCCTATGTGTTGTTGCCAGGATGATGCCAACCCCGCTGTAATGTGTGTTCCCCTCAATGGAGGCACTGGACTTTACCTGTACTGCAGAGGAACACACTGCACGCAGCAGTGGAGGTACGCGCTGTATGGGGCAGGGGCAGGCATGCGAGATCTGCTGTACCGGAACAGCCTGGCGATCAGATCAAACCAGCATCCAGCCCCCGGCAGCGGCTGAGGTTACTGATTACCTTCGTCCTGTGTACACATGGCATGCCAGCGCCGTGCCTGCGTCCCTGCTGGAGGCCCTCTCCCCGGTTAGACTTTGATCATCAAAAAAAAAAAGACCAGCAATACTAAAACAAGTGCACGGCGCACAGCTTCTGCGCCCACATGGAGCCAGCACGTGAATACACAGCTGTAGTGCTCGCCCTCCTTCTCTTCCCCATGGTGTACCACTGCCCAGGGTGGGACCACTCCTAAAATACCATGCACGCTCAAGGTCAGGCTGTGTTTATGCCAAGCCTAGACTCAGCCAGTCCTGATTATTCCTGGAAGAGTATACTGCAGCTTTCCCGGTGTTCAGCTTGGGGCTGGGAGAGAGCAGGGCAGGAAGCTGGCGAGAGACAGCCAAGCCTACCCTGGAAGGCTGGCCTTTTGGAGCTGCAGACACCCACTCAACCAAATGAAGTTGAGATTATATCACAAAGAGCCACAGCCCAGCCACCTTTAACCCACCAGCAAGGGAAGCAGCAAAGATACGGCAGCCCTGGCTTCACTGCTAGGTTAAAACTAGCTCACCTATGGCTCCCCACATGAGCACACACCTCCATGGGCTGGGTGGACACCCCCCATGCCAGAGCAGAGAACTACGTGATGCATGCTGCTGTCTCCTCAGTCTGATGCTCCCGTCTCGGCTCCAGCCAGCCAGGATTTGGCCACAGGTCCCTAGTGCTGAGAGGTCTGGACCGTGGCTGGCTGAGCCATTAAACTCCTGCTGCCATCCACTGGCATGTGCATGCCTCCAGGATGGCACGAGGGCAGCAGCAAGGAGCAGTACACTCAATAATGATGTCGCTTTGATTCAGAAGCATGAATCGACCAGATGCAAGGCTGTGCCCTGGCTTGCCACGGAGCAGCGATTCTCAACCTTTCTAGACTCAAGGCACCTTTCTGTAGACTCAGGGCATCCCTGCTTAAGACCCTGTGGCAACCTGGTTGAGAATCACTGTCACCGAGCGCAGCAGGATGTGGCATTACAGCTCCCGGAGGCAGAGAGCTCTCCGTCCCACAGCCTGGCAGAGGCAGCGATTCACTGGCACAGGGAAATGTCCAACCTCTGACCATGGTCCATTTTGGGGAGTAATTAGAGTGAGATTAGCATAATCCCCCCTGCTTTTGAAGGCCAGGGTGGGTAGATGGGTCATGAGAACAAGAGAACTGCATGCAGAGGGATGGGCAGGAGAGAAGGCAATGCAGTAGTGCCTGCAGCGAGGAGAAAGCCAGGTGCCAGAGGACCATGGGGGCAGCAGAAGCCCCCCAGGCCATCGAGCCTAGTCTTTTGCCTTTGCAGGCAACCATTTGCATGCCCTAATTTGCCACGTCAAATCCTCATGCGTAGCTACAAGCTACAAAGCCAGGGACACAAGAACACCCTGTAGACACCACAGGTAAAAGTAGCCAGGAAGGCCATGTTCACGCAGGACATGGAGGATAAAAAGGAGTAACAGGAGCAACCACACGCAACACACTGACAGCGATAGCAAGAAATGCCGCCATGCCATTTGGGGCTGCAGTGCATGGAGACAGCAATGCAAGCACAGGCCCGAGTAACCCTTGGCGGGAGGCCTAAAGACCAAAATGCTGCGAGGTGGCACTGGGTTAATGGTCAGCAGACAGCTGGAACTGAAACAGGATGCTCCAGGGCCAGAAGCACGAGTGTCTGGAGCTGGAGCTAACGAGCCAGGGTGTAGGGGCCAGAACAGACTCACATCCGCTGGGGTCATGTAGTGCAGCACTGAGAGACACTAAGGGTGGGAAGGGACCTCAGGAAGTCACATCCAGTCCACCCCCCTGCTCCAAGTAGGACCAGCCCCAACTACATCGTCCCAGGCAAGATCTCACTGGGTGTGAGGAACCACTCAACCCACCATCAGTTGGTTGAGGGCTAATTTAAATGGTAAATTTATGACTAGGGAAGGAAGCAGGGAGAAATCCAGGAGAGCAGCATGGAGCCCCTCGTGCCAATGGGTCGGGGAGTCTCTGTGAGCTTCTGGCTGTCTCAGCCACTCTTCAAGCAGCCCTACAAGTGTGAAGACAAGCTATCATCAGTGAGCCGGATTCTCCGGTGGGTCCAGGCTAGCTTACACCCACTGAGCCTCTGGCCCGTGCTATTGTTTGAAAAACATTCAGGTTTTCACTGCATTTGCTCAGCTGTAGTAGCTTTCCGCTGGTCAAAGCTCCCCGGGCAAGGGTCTGTGGGCTACTGTCCGTCTTGCCTGCCGTAGCACAGAGAACCTGGCAGCTCCCCTATGCAGTGTTTAAGGCCTCCGGTGTTCCTCTCCAGAAGTGGCCGCACTGCAGGATGAAGGGATTTCTCCAATGTTGGATGTTAAAACAAAGAAAACCAAGCAAAACAGGACTTTGCCATGGGCTTGATTAAGTTTAACAGGATGCTTGCAGGGGGGCAAAGGAGAGACTTTTCCAAGTTCAGCTACCAAAGCCGGCAGTAGCTGTCTTTGCATTTGAGCACGGCCACAGCTGTTCTCGGCCTGAAGAAGATTAACTGTTAGGTTCCTTGAAGCAGGCGACTGGATGCATCTGCCTCTTCCTACACAGTCCTGCTGCGCAGGTCCCCGACGCTGCATGCTTAATTGCACCTGACTGACAGCGATTAGCGCTCTACATTGGCAGGGGAGGAACCATATCTCCTTGAACTGGAAACCATCAGCCCATGAACATGCCCTGGCTCTAACGCTGTCTGCCGACCCTCCCAAGACGCTGCACAGGTAACAGGCCCTGAACAGGAGCCAAAACATGGTGTCGGGCACACCTGGGTCATACTGTAATGCAATGTAAACCTTCTCGGGAGGTTTTAATAAAGCTGTTTCTGGCAGAGCTGCCTTCAGAAGGCTCCTAAACGCCTGGCTCATAGTGGCTAGGCTAAAGCAGATTGCACAAGCTAGCAGGCTTTGGACAGTGAGCCCGTGTCCAGTTATGGACACTGCTGGGAATATGTCCCCTCTGGGCCTACAAGTGCTTGGCCAAGCACTACTCTTCTAAGCAGCCAGTAGCTTCTCGCTGGGTCCCCAGGGCACCATCCTTGTAGAGATGAGTGGCTCTGGCTCTTCCAAGGACTTGAAAAAGTTCTCATGGCTCAAAACTCACAGGCGACCTCCGTGAGCGAGAGGCAGGCCCCTTGGAGGCTGCTCAGCAGCACACCATGCCAGCTGGACGGAGACAAATGTCGTCTCCCAACAACTTTGGGACTTTAGCTTGGTAGGTGCTGCTGCTAGAGTTGGGAACTGGGGTACTTTGTCCCTCTGTGCCTCAGTTTACCACCTGGGGGACCAGTGCTGCCTGGCAAAGTGCTCAGATACGGCAGCGATGGGGCCATGTGAACACCTTGGGTGGGCAGGATGAGCTCCGTGACCCCTGTGAGGAGGATCAGGGGCTGACCTGCTGCATGGCAGCCCCTGGCTTTTGCTGCAGTCCGTTCAGAGCTGTCCTCGAGTGCGCTCTCCTAGCCCCAAAACTGCTCGCACCCCTCCGGGTGTGCACCTGGGTGCTCCGCCAGCTCCCCCTCACAGCTTTACTAGTGCAGCTCGGCTTACACCTGCACTGGCTCATCTGTTCTTTATTGGAAGAAACAGCGGGGCACAGGATGAGAAGCCAGGCAGAGAGCTGCTCGACTCCATCTAGACCAGCCTCGAGGACCCAAAGCAGGTCCAAGCTTGCTGGGTCCTCCACTCGCCCCCTCTACTGAGATAAGGTAGCACCCTGCCTTGCCTTCTGCCTCCCTTATTGAAATAAAGGGACCAGGGATGTCAGACTGGACCAGTGAGAAGGCAACACTCATGCAAGATGCTCTCTGGTGGGACAGGACAAACTAAGAGAGACCTTGAGAGAGTCACGCAGGGCTGGTCTGCCCCTGGAGTTACAGCCGAATGGATGTGGCACTTCAAAGACACCCTCTTGGTCCAAAGCAATTTGCAAGTGTAGAGAAGCCCCTGGACATCTTGGAGAGGATCTCTAGGACGTTCAGGGGCAGGGGGCTGCAACTCCCTCCTTAAAGCTCCTTTTTGCCAGCAGCAAGCTTTGCAACAGCAGTCCCAGCACACTGACAACCTACTGTATGGACCGGCGATGTCTCCTTATTTCCCCAGACTGCCCCACGGACCCACATCTATCCATTGCCCGTAATTGATAAGACTATAAGCTCGCTGGGATACCATTGTGTGTCCAGACAGCGCTTTGCACAGTGCTGCAACAGGGCTCCTATGGGCTCTGGTAATACAAATGAACAAAAAATGCTGTTTTCATCGGGTTGGTTTTTTTTCCCCCCAGGCCACAAGGCCCGATATAACATGACACGGCCACCTGCATCACACGGGCAGTAAAATGCCACCTAGCAATTCCTGCTACAAGCCCAGTCATTTGTGGCTGAACTAGAACATCTCTTTTATAACATCATCCCATCTGGGCTCAAAGGCTCCAAGTGGCAGAGAATTAACCACGTCCCTTGGCAGGCCGTCCCAATCCTCCTCACTGCGGAGGAAAAAAAAATCCGTGCTGGCTTCAGCTGCTAGCCACTGGGTCTTGTTTGTCTAGTAGATTAGAGGGCTCGGCAGTATCAAGTGTCTTCCCCCTGCTTATGTAACTCCAGACAGTGGTCAAGCAGGATGAGACAAGGTTTACCTCCCAGGCTAATCCACACTTGGCCTGTGGTCAAGTTGAAATTCAGGGCTGGTGGGATAGCTCTCGCGGGCACACACCCAAAACACACTCTGGTGTTTCTGCTGCCAGCCAAGAGCCGCCGTGCTCCTTGCAGCGTGTTGGCTGAGGTGCCCAAGGTGCACATCGCCCCTGATTTCGGGGCCTAGGAGCTGTGGGTGGTGACAAAAGGAGCAATGGG
>NW_005842063.1:1527820-1553798 GCF_000455745.1 Alligator sinensis | reverse complement strand
GGGGGATTGGCGGGGAACCCAGTGGTGCTACAGCAGGGGTAGTCAGCCTGCAAAGGGTGTTGCTTTGAGGCCGCTGTATCCAAGGCTAGGGACCAACAAGAGCCAGAGCTCTGGGCTAATGGGGACAGGTGAGAGTCATCGGTTTGGCCAAGAGAGCTGATGAGACTTTGTCAGGAAACCTGGAAAGCCCAGGTGGCTTGTTGGAAGCAGTCCTAGCTCAGTCTGCCGCTGCAGCTGTGGCTCACGTTCAGGGATACCCGCATGTGTCCAGCCTTGTGAGTGGGTAGACTGTCCCCGCGCCCATACCAGAGGCCACGGAGACCTGCCCAAACTCCACCGCCAGCCCAGCGTGAACAGGCAGGGACTTCCACCAGGCCTAGCACCCAGGCCAGGTGCACACGCAGGCCTGAAGAAGGGTGTTTGTGCCTGAAAGCTTGCAAAGAACAATTTTTCCAACTATTTAGTGCGTCTAATGAAAGAGATCACATCGACCCAAAGAACCTTGTCCACCAAAGAAGCACGTTTACCGACCTGTCACTCGAGCCAAAGCACCCCACCTGCTTTGGGGGTGGAAGCTGCCTCTAGGGGCACGGGGCTCACTCGCCTCCCCCAGCTCAAAGTGCAGAGGGGACTGGCAGGGGACCACAGGCAGCACTGGAGCGGGGGAGCTCCTTCCTACCTACCAGGGCTCCATCCTCCACCTTCCCAGTGTGGTGGCAGGGAAATCATACAGGACGACCCTGCTGTGAGTCACGTCCCCCTTTGCCTCTGGCTGGCAGCTGCATCACATGCAAAGAGGAAGGTGTTGCGGGCGCGAGCACCTACCTGGATCCCGTTAGGGTAAACTTCTCCCTCCCCGATGGAGTCCACCAGGTCTTCCTCGTCCAGCGTCGCCCGCTTGTAGGTCGACATCTGAAACGTCAAATGGAGAACAGATTCCCTTAGCACCTCCATGGTCCGGGGCACCGAGAGGCGCCTGCCCCGCCAGCCAGGCACTGCTCTGCGAGCCGGGAAGCTGGCGCATCAGCTCAGGGCCTGCTGGCTGGAGCCCCATCGTGCAGGATCTCTGCTCATGGTACCGAGTGGGGGGCCCCGGAGCCGGCAGTCCCAACTGCTACCAACTGAGCGGCTGAGCAAAGGTAACTGCGGGCAACTTCCCCTGCTCGGACTCGCGGCTCCCTCCCGGAGAGTCCAAGTGCACCAGCGCCCGGGAGCATGAGCCGGGCTGGCGCGGGGACATCCGCCCAGCCACGTTATAGATCCTCCACGAGGCTTCGCGATAACGCTACCCAACACGTCTGAGCCGGAGGAACTCGGAGAGGCACGAGAGCAGTCAGCCCGGCCTCTGCCAAGAAAACCTTCCCCGTCCCCACATCTCTCATGCAACCCTCCTGTTAGCCTGAAGGAAACTTTCCCTTTCAGCGGGGAGGTCTCCTGCGCAGCGAGGGGCCGCGGCAGCCCGGCCCGAGAACATCAGACGGTCACGTTTCAAAACCCAGGATCGGGGACGGAGCCAGAGAACAGGAAGTAAAATAAAGTCTGCCCGAGTTTGTAAAGCTACATTCCACAGCAGGAGCCAGAGGATTGTTGCACAGCTTCAGACGCCACCCCTCTTCCCGCGGGCTAGCTCCACCCCTGCTCCAACCCCATCTCCCACTCATCTCCCAGGAAGGATGGCGAGGAAATGGGGGACCAGCAGGCAGGAAGGTAGCGAGGGAGATGCTTTAGGAGCTGTCATGGCCCGAGTGCCAACGTTATCCTCGTGTGACCTTTCCTCTTGTGCGCCAAGCGTGCCGGGGTCTGTGCGTGGGGCGGCTGGGCTCTCCCACCCAGTGGGTCCAACATCTGGGGAGCGTCTGGTTTCTGTGACATGTCCTACCCCTCTGCCTATCGCTACTACCACCGCCTGACGAAGACCAAATCCGGGGGCTGCCCCAGCATCCTGACCCCTCTCGTCCCGCTGCCTGCCTGGGCCCCGAGCAGAAGCTCAGCGTGAGGCCTCTGGGACTTGCTCCTGCTCCCGATAAAAGGTTTTCCCTCTGCCCACCCCACTCACCCCAAGCCCTGGACTAGGGACGGGACAGCGAGAGAGCAGTTTGCCCAGGACACAACAGACCTGGACTCTCTACTGCCTCCTCTCCTACCCGGGCATCGCTTCCACCTGGGCCAGGCAGCGCAAGGACTCCTGTTCCCGTAAGCCAGGGCCAGACTCCCAAGCCAGCCCACTGCTTGTAGCCATGTCAAGCTCAGCTCCAGGCCTTTCCCAGTCTGTACAAGCTTGACCGCCCGGCCCTCAGGAGATGCGATAGCAGCACAAGGACTAGCTGGTTCAGGTCCCCGTGGCAGCTGAGCTAATGGCACAGGCTACACCGCAGCTGCATCCAGGGCCCGCTCAGACGCAGGAGGCTGACTCACATCGCCAGCACGATAAAGATCCTGCCACTGGTCTGGGAGCTAGCTCATTTAAAGCTAATGTGTGGCTATATCTACCCCTGCTGCAGTCACACCTCTGTCTGCAATGTGGACATAGCCTGGAGCCACGTTAACTCCCAGCTGTGGGCTTGAAATGCACTTCCCAGCACACGGGGATTTGAACAAGCCGGCTGCCAGGATGCATCCATTCCAGCCCTGCTAATAAAGCGTTAACCTGGATCTCTGGCTTTAGTAGGCTGTAGTTATTGGGGGTTTGGGGCACTTCGTCCCCCCACACTCCACATGACCCATAAACACTCCCTTGCCTGCTTAAATGGAGCGGAGAGATGCAGAGACACGAGTTTGATATTGCACAACACCTGCCTCCGCTCTAACAAGCAGCTGCCTTTGCTCAGCCTCTTTAAATGTCCTGCAGGATGTTGCAGCTGGAGTTAATTCCTCACCCGGTGACTTGGGCTATTACTTGTCCAATCCCCCCCAGCAACAGCACCGATCATCCTCCTTTTACAAGACTAATAACCAGGCACCCCACCAAGGTCTGTTCCCTCCTGGCTCACACACTTCTGGAGCACGTTATTAATATGCTGCTACTGTTAATCAGAGGGTTGTCAACATCCATGCAGTTCACTTAATCCACCTCTTTGAAAGTTGATAAATATTAAGACCAGGGTGTAAATAGGAAATAGTTGGAGATCAAAGGAAAAGTTCTGCTGGAAATAAGCGGTGGATTGTCCAGGTCTCTGATTTATGACACAGGAACAGGCACGCCGGCCAAAACCAACCACTCACGGAGGCAGAATCATCCGATCTGCGAAGTCTTGTTGCTGCCATAAATCTCACAAGCTGGTCCACAAAGGTGGGGCTAGTCAAACTGTCCGCGGAGGCACGGGATCCCCTGCAGCAGCGTGCAGGATTGGGGCTATAGAGGGAAATCCTGAGCACAATCCGCTGGATGGACCGAATGGCAGGATTCAATACGAAAGCATAAGTCACGGACTCCACACGCTGTAACCTGTTTTCAGCCCCCGTCCTCCCATTCAAATGCTGCACCAGAACCTCCAGCGTGTAATCACTGTAAGATGCTTATACTTTAACAAACAGGGCTTCTCTTCTGGATCCCCGGTCCTCCAAGACGTTCACTGCATTTCCTAGCTTCATGCACAAATCCCCAGCCTGGAGTTGCACCTCCTGGGGAAACGTTGGCACGAAAGCCTAAGTGATGCTCCCAGGGTGAGAGAGCGAGCATTAAAATCGATGACAAAAGCCGGTTGGTCTTTAATAGCAACAATTTTGAGCCAGCATCTGTGACAGGCAGGTGCAGGATGTGGGTGTTCCCTACCCAACGTGCTAAAGCCACAGAAAACTGCCTCCGCTTTATGTTTTTCAGTATTTAAAGCTCCACTTGGATGTTGTCTGTGCCCAAGTTACGGCATCGCTTTGAATTGAGGGTCAGCTCTGCGACCCGGGGGCAGGCAGGGATGGTCTCAGCACTGATCCAGGTGCCCAGGACCCCGAGTCCTGTGCCCACAGCCCCTGGGCTCTGCTGCAGTGGAAATCACACTTCCGCATATGCACAGTCTCAGCTGGTGCCTCTTCAGGGCTGCCACTAAATAACCATCTAACGAGCGGCTAATGGTATTAGCATTTATTTTCCAGCAACATTTCCTGCCTGCCGCAGAGCGAGTGCCATGTGGAGAAGGCCTTGGCCTGGTAGCACAGAGACTGCCAGATGCCGGCCAAGCAGCCAGCACCCAGGTGCAGCAGATGCCTACCGCCTGCAGCCATTAACCAAGCTCCAGTGGAGCCAGCTGCAAGGAGAGAGGTCAGAGGCGTGTGCAGAATGACTCAGGTTTGGGGAGGCTGCCGGGCTGGTATATTTATAGCCCTGCAGCTCTGCCAGTCACACGCCTGGTGCAGACACCTTAGTCTGAAATACAAGCGACCAGAGCAGGGCCATGTTGTCAGAAGAAAGTCTCTTTTATTGGCGATGATGGGATCCAGGCAGGCAGCTCCGCTGGCCCAGCTACAAAGAGATAATTATAGTGTGACAGCTCTGCCCCGCAGTTTCCCCAGGCAGACAAACCGTGTTGCTGAATTAAGATGCTAGGTTGTTTTTTTTTTTTTAAAAAAGCCTAAAAAGGCCTTTTCTTTCACAGAAGGGAAGCCTTGTGCTTCTGGGAGGGCTCAGGGCAGAATATCAGCTGGGACCTCTATATATAGAGCTGTCTAGAAAGTGAGTTTGCCTCTGGCGGCCATGCCAAACCGAGAAGGACCTGCTGACAGCCGGAAATGGATATATTAGCTCCTAAGCTGCACCGTGGCAGCCCTTGCAGGCACGTCCTGCTCCTGTGGGCTGCATGCAGCCTCCTGGTCCGCGGGGGCTTCCACCTGGCTGCCCCGCTCCTGGGCTGTATGAGCAGGCTTAGTGGGCTGATGTCAGCCCTGCTGCGCGCTCCGGCCACTGCCCTTTTCCAGGTCTCCCTTGCAGGCCGGATCTGCACTGGGCGTACTGACTTTTATTACTGAAATGCTGCAGGCTCCGTTTCCAGAGGTCTTGCTTTGCTGTCTCCCCCCCGACTGCCAATGCAGAGGCTCTGCCAACCCAGATGCATCACGTGAGACATCGCTGTGACGTGCAGCCCTTCCCAACGGCCTCCTAGAGAGAGCCTTGCACCCAGGATCCAGGCAGGTTACACCCCAGGAAGCTGGAACTGGGACTGAAATGTGGGAGACTGGTGAATTCAGGAGCTGACCAAAAAGGATGTGCTCCTTATCTTTCATTTCTATCCAGGAGAACTTTTACAGTCTTTTCTCCGGCGCCTGATGAAGGGTGTTTGCAATAAAAGCATACACCCACCCCAGCCCCAGCGTTGCTTGGCAGAGGGCCCGTTTCTTATCACTTCCAAAACAGCCCGTGTCTCCGTAGCGTGCGCTGCCTCCCCGGCGTCCGCGACGCCTGCTCTTGAGAGAGCGCTCATCACAACAAGTGGAAATCTCGCGTTCTGGGAAGTCTCCGTTGCTCTGCTCCCATCAGCTGACAAGCAGTGGGGCTTATCTGTGCCTTCCCATTTCCTTCCCTGAAAAGCACGGCGGCTGCTCAGGCCTCTCGGCCTGGCACCATCCGGGCACCCAGCGCGGCCAAGCATTGTCTGCGAGATGCGTGTGACTCAGAGAGAAAACAACCCTGGCGATTGCTGCAAAGCTGGTTTTCCTCTGAGCAGCTCTTTCTGGTACAATGAGAAACCTAACACTCGGCTTCCTGCCGGGTTTGCATAACGCTGGAGCGGTCCAGACAGGAGACTCTGTCTGACAGCCCGGCACAATCCCGAGATCCATCTCAAGCAGAACATCAAACAGTGAAGTTGTTGCTATAAGGCTTGGCAAATCCCTCCTGCCCACCCATGACAAAGAAACCAGCTCAGTCCTGCCCACTCGGCCCCACAGAGAGGAATCAGCCTGGTCTACTGGAGGGTGCTGAGCCTTGTTATACTGCTGCTAGCAAAGGAGCGTTGTAGGTAGCCCCGAGGATCGGTGCACCCTGGTGCTGCCAGACCGAATCAGATCCTGGTGCTAACCAGCTAAAGCGGCTAGGACAAAAATCGGGCAGGTTCCCGTGAGCCCCCTGCACCGGCGACAGAATTGCACTGAACAGGGAGCAAGGATGAGCTGGTCTTGGCTTTGGCCGGAGGGGAAAGGAAGGCCTAGCATTACCCTCCAACCTTCTGGCCTAGACCCAGCGACCTGGCACGTTATCTCTGGCGGCGCCAGGCTGTCTTGACATGCCCGCCGGGCTGCTGAGTTTCAGTGGAAACTGCTGGATTTTACACGATGCCCCGAGGGAGAAAGATACCGTATGTGACAGACAGCTTCCAGCTCGGAGACCGGCTCGGCTCCAGCTGGCCTGGCCCGAGGAACATAGCTTCGCTGGCGGGCGCACCTCTGCCCTACGGTGCACGCGGTGTCGCGCTCCTCTCGGGCCGTGGGTAATGGGATTGGGTGCAAGTCACCTCCAGCCTGGAAGCTGGTCTGTGCCTCCTTTGCTCCCATGTACACATGGGAGAGCGCGCCAGAAACAGCCTTGGTTGTACATACCACTGGTCCCTTTTACACTAGCCGTGCTGCTGTAGTGGGACTGATCACGTTATAGCCATGTCCACAAACCATGGTATACTCTTGCTATGTTATACAAGTATAAGTACTTAGCCCTCATCTTCTATAGATGGGGTGGGGGGGAAGGAGTGTTGTTGCTCCCATTTTACAGGTGGGAAAACCGAGGCACAAGGGGACGAAAGTGGTTTTCCCATCACTCCATAGCAGAGCTGGGAACAGACCATGAGCCTTGTGTGTCGCAGGCCAGGGCACGAGCTCAAGACCCTGCTCCCGCGCTGTGCAGCACGCCGCGGTCCCAGCACCGCCACCAAGCTCGGCCTGTTGCGCAGCGCAGTGACTGCGCTCGTTGTGACGCACCCGCTGGTTACGTTCCCCGAGCTGGTGACACAATCCAGGGAACCTCGGCTTCGGAGCAGCGACAATGCAAACCGAGCCCAGCCGAAAGTTTACGCACTCCCAAGATTTAGTGTCTTCCTGCCAATTTCCTGCAGGCTGGCCGTGTCCTCCAGGATACGCCGTACAGAAGCAGACCGACCAAAAGCCAAGTCCCTTCCAAGCCTCCAGCAAATCAATGCACTCATGTCTGGAGGGAGACTGAAACAATAGCCAAAAGGAGGTGGGAACTTCCCTTCCCTATCTCAGTGCCCTGATAAGCCCCAATTTGGATGTGGTGTCAACACCATTAACCTCCTCACCTCCAGTCACTGTGTGGGAGAATATGAATGATTTTGATCTGAAAACACCACCCCTGACTAGTACTTATGTTCCAAAGTTTCAGTCAAACCCTAGGAAAAAAAAATCAAAAAAATCAGTAGCTCCATTTTCCTACCTCAACCAAGGTCACCCATTCAAACCAACCGGGGCGTAAGCACACTTTCATAGCTAGTTTCATACTGACTATGAAAGTATGCACCGGGCCGTCGACAGCAACCATCGGCCGGAGGAGAAAACAAAACCGAGAGCATCCACGCCAGCGGAGTTGTCAAGAGATCTTCCTTCCCTTTTCCAGCTCAAGGTCACATCCCCATCTCTAATGGGAGGGATTTTCTATGCACTTCAGCAGAAAGATTCCCCTGGATTAAACCCTCCTATTGTTTATTCATTTAGCATTACGCTGATTTTTGCACTGCTGCCGTTCCAGATTTCTGTCCTGACAACGCCCCTGCACGGTGGGATCCTGGGAGAGGGCTTGAGACTAGGAGAGGCCAGTGTTGCGTACGTAGCATGACGAAAGCCTGTCCGCTTGGGGAAGCAGATGGGCAGAATCCGCGTTGCATAACCATCCTGCTGCGGCCGCCTTGGTACAAGGTCCGGTGCGGACGCTCTGCTCTGGAATAAATGGAATTTGCACCTTCTGCACTGCCCCCGGGTCCACGCGCTGCAGGGCTTGGTACCGGCAACACGATGCAGGGTGGAAGGAGGGATGCAGTGGGGGCTGTAACTTAAACCCTCGCATGCCATCAGTTGGACAGCCCGGACACAGAAGAGAATTTCCTATGGAGGAAGGCAGGGTGTAGCCTACTTCATCCCATGCTGGCACCTCTATCAGAGGCCAGCAACCTAGGGCCCTCTGTTTCCATTAGTCCCTAAGGTGCCACCAGGCCCTGCCTAACTCTCTCTCTCTCCCAAGCCCATTTTTTAAATTCAACCCAAGGCCCTTCACTCTTCAGAGCACACCTGCTGCAGGAGGCTGGGGACCCTGGTTCTCCAGCAGGTCAGGCCATGGTCCTGCAAAGGCCCCCTCCAGCCCAGACCCATCGCTTGCTGGACGGCTGTCACACCAGGGGTAGGAAGCTGCAGAACGAAGCCTCTCCGGTCCCGGTCTCTGCCGAGCGATGTCACGGTTGCAAAACAAGGAGACACCTAGTACAGGAGAAACCTGAGCCTCGTGCAGCTCGGGCCAGGGAGTCCAGAAATGGGAGCCGGCGTGGGAGGGCAGGTGTGGGATATGCATGAGCGTCAAGGAAGAGACGCACACAAGTGGAAAGTATGATATGGACACGAGAGCCAGCAGACAGCAGATAAAAGAAGGGAGGAGGCAGAATCTGCCCCTCCTCGGGTTTTCTAGGGAACAGTACAGCTGAAGTGGCACCAGCTTTCTTCCCCTCGGGCACGCAGAACCGTGACTCACCCTCTCGCCAGCTAACTAGGCTGGGTCTCCGCCAGCTTTCCCCTTCCTGATCTCAGGTGGGGAAAGGTGAGGGGGGTTTCTCCCTCTGCTCAAGCAAACCAGCCCTGCCAGTGGTCACTGCAAAGGGAAGGAAAGAAGGAATGGATGCCAGCAGGGCCGGCTGCGCGGCTGTCACCCAGCCGGGCTGCTTGTAGCACTTACAAGCGAGCTTTCATACCCCGCCAAGAGAGACATTCCTGGCTCTGGCTTGTTCCACATTATCATTCCTTTGTACATCTTTTGGCTCCCGTTCAGCCACTTGCTCGACAGAAGCCAGATTTTCAATTGCACAATTAATAATTGGGACAGTCCCTGCAGATCATGAAACACATCCTGGATCCTGGCTGTAATTAGCCAGAGGCAGGCATGCGATGGTGTGCTCGCAGGGGTCCAGTTCTTGCTCCTGCCCTGTGCAAAGCACAGTAGTCGCGCGCACAGCTCTTCATCCAGACCTCAGGCTTCCTTGCTGGAACATCTGCCCCCCAATTATCAGATTACTTTTATTTTCCAGGGCAACTGTAATCCCCAGGCATCAGCCCAGCAATGCCACGGAGCCGCGAATGATCTATTGCTTCTTCTCGGCATCTCAATACAGAATGAATTCAGTGCGACCGGGCCGCACGAAGGGAAGGAAACCGAAGCAGCCGGTTTGACAACTGACCCCTTCCAACGGTGACTCCCAGGAGAAGATCGAGCTGGGAGCAGAGCTCCGTCCGCTCTGGGAGATCAAGGGCGCCCGGAGCCGTGACCTGAAACTGCCCATTCGCCTTTCAGTGGCAAGGGGAGGAGGAGGAGGACAATGTCCAACTGTATCGCAGGCTCGGATGGAGCCCAGTGAGGTTTTCCATTGAGAGCTGACAAAATGCAAGCTGAGCACAATGACTACATACAAATGTCACTGCTCCTTGCCAACAGCCATACTAAACGGATCCAACACAGGCTAAAGCATGCCGTGTGTTTTTTGTGCCTCTGGGGAAGAAATAATCTAGTGAAAACACAACACAAGACCTCTCCACGCCACCGCTATCCACCAAGTGAGATGAAGGTGCTCCGTGCATAGATGCACAAAGACCTGTGAGAAAGGGAAAACCACGCTGACCTCATTTGAGACGAAGGCTTAGATTTCCGCTCTTCACAGAACCTCTCAAAGCACACTGCAAAACAGGTGGGGAAACTGAGGCACAGGGAGGGAACGTACCTTTCAAGTCACCCCTTAGGAAAGCACCCTGGGGTCTCTCAAGTCCTTAATCTGCTGTATTCTCCACTCTCTCAGCCAGCAAAACTGCAGGCCCCTTGAAGCTGTCTCTTTGCTGGCTGTTGCAGTAGTCTCTTAAACGTCTTATGGCCCAGTCTCCATGGGGCAATAAGATCTCGACTGCAGACCACAGCCTTGTTGCTACCAGAATGCTTAATTAAAAACAGTAATAAACCTTCTCATTTCTTCTTTCTTCCCATTGATTTGCTGGATCCAAACTGATCGATGAGAAGCTCTACATGTACAGAGTCCAGCAGCAGCATGACGGCATTAGTACTATCCCATTTGCAAACACACACAAATGAATCAATAAAAAAAAAAATGAGATTAAAAAAAAGAAGATCAACTGCTGGGTTGTACTGCTGGCAAATCCTTGCCAACCAGTCGGTACGCTGCATCCAGCGAGGAGGAAGGGAGTTTAAACAGCTGCTGTTTGCAGAGCTGCTGGAAGGACATCCATGGGCCTCCCGGTCAGTCACCTCCGTTGTCCAGGTCGTTGAGTTTGCGCCCCACAGCAGGCCGGGCAGCAATGCTAACCTTCAGCACTTTCATTGACTAAACCCACATCTTACTTTGCTGTTTCAAGTGTGGTGGATGGAGGAACGAGATGCATCTTGACAAGCTCTCTGCAAACGACGGCACGAAGCCCAATGCCTGGCAGACTCAGGGAGAGCTGCGGGGTCACTAGCTTTGCCTATCAGCGTCCCCCCGATCATCACCCATGTGTATCAGGTCTGATTTCTAAGCATTTCTTCCACCCAGCCAACTAGATAAACATCCACGTGTCCTCAGATGGGACAAGTCTCCCTTTCTCCCGGGCTTTGTGCTCTCCCTTTCCATTCTGTTCTCTGGCCAAGATAAAGGATGGGCCGGGCAAGCTGGATTTCATGGAGGAGAAGCATCCCATTGAAGCTTTAGCACCATGGCAATGGAGTTAGGCCAGCACAGCCCACTTCTGAGAAACCTCACCCGTACAGCTAACTGGCCCAGGTGCCAAAGCAATCTTTGAAGTCCAAACATGTGGCTAACCGTGGCTGCTGGGGCCCAGATTTCACTCAGGTGGGTCCACTCCATGTAAAGAAGACCTCCACAACCAGCCCAGGCGGCTGCAGGACGTGGTGACGGTAACGTCTGCAATTCCATCGGCTGGTCCAGATTCAAAACCCCCCCAAAGGCCTCACTTGCACCGAAGCTGCTGCTACCTGAGCCTAGATGGGGCTTATTGCCCCCCTCTCTCTTCTTCTGGCTTCGATTCACTTCCCACCCATCTTTCAAGCGAACCCAACAAGTCCAGGCTCTGGTGGGGAGCCCAAGGAGACCATCTCCCGGTGGCCGGCAGAATCGCAACCGATCTGACTCAGCCCTACCTGCCCCGAGGACTCTCCTCTGAAACCGTGCCAGAGTTAAATGTGTTTTGCTTGCTTTCTAGCTCCAAACCGCCCACCCACTCCCAGCACCTGGCTTCCCTAAAGAGCTGTCAGCAAAGTCTTTGGAAAGCATGTGGAAACAGGTCTCGAAGTGGGGTACTTGGCCTTGGCCGGCCGAGAACATCTCTGTACCCAGGGCCTCGCGATAACAGGAATCGCACACGGGGCTGGGATTTGAGCAAAACCAGCTTCACGCCAAGGGCTTTTGCATGGCTCATCGCGAGGAGGGCAGGCGAGGTGAGAAACGCTGACCCGAAGAGCTCCTTTCATTCCTGGCACAGCCTCTTGTGTTGCCTTCTCATGCGTGGAAGGCAAGGGCAGAACTAGGGTGGGGAAACCGGGTTAGCCGCCCCGGGTGCCAACTTTGGGTGGAGAGTGGGGCAGGGGGCGGAAAAACCACAGGCGCCTAATCACGGCAGTGACAGTACCTGCTCCCACCGGCGGCAGCTGCCCCGGGCGCCTGGCCACGTCCTCGCACCTCTGCTAGGAGGTACCAGCCCACTGCTGTAACTAGGGAGAGGGCCACCAGTCTGCGGGATTTTCCAAATGCAAGAACCCTTTGGATCTCCCTGGGTGGCCGCACGTGCCGGCCACGTTCACGACTTTACCTAATCCTGCCAGGGGCACCTTTGCGGAGCGAGTCCGGTAGCGACAGACACGACCGCTAGAGCACACGGCTCGCAGAACGGAGCTCAAACGCTTTTTGGGTGGGAAGGGACCTGCGTGCACTTTCTCAGCAGAGTTATTAGGCGCTCACGACCCTGGACAGCAATGCGGCAGCCTGTCGGAGAAACGTAGCCAGGAAGCCATAGGGGGAAAGATCCCTTTTGGAAGGAAGGCTTTGATTCTTCTTTGCATCTTAAAATTGGGGAGCAGAGTGAAGGGAGCCTCTCCTGTGCAAAGAAGCTGGACCTGGCTGTGGATATGGTCTAGACAAGCCCCAAGTTTCACTCCTTTAATTCCTCAGACACAAATGATCTTTGGATTAAAGTGTTTTCCACAATTAAAGGACTTCCCACCAGCTCCCGGGAAGGCCTCTCTCCAATACACCACTTTTCACACCTGTTTCACAAGGGAGGGCAGGCGCAGCAGCATCGGGGTTTTAAGCAAGGGGAAACTGAGGCACAGAGTGAGGATGTAGTGAGTCCAAGGGCACCTGGCAGGTCAGTGGCATAGCCAGGAACAGACCTCTGCTCTTCTGACTGTCTCATGCCTTATCCACGAGCGTGGAAGGATTAAAAAACAGTGTTTGAGCACTTCTACACAAGTTTGGGAAAAGGCAGGAGCTCTGCTAGGGGAATTCAGCGTCGTGCTTCAGGGCACGTGCCAGCCTGCAGCTACTGGGGGTCGGGAGGAAACGTCCCCTGGTCCCGGTGAGCTCACAAGCTCCTACTGCAGCATCTCTTCCTCTAAAGCAGCTGGTGCAGACAGGCCTATGTATCATGCACTGATGAGGAGCCGAGGCCCACCGGGAACTAGCAGCGCCTGCAATGGTCAGAGTGAGGTCTACAGCAACTAATTGGATGGGACAAATCCACAGGAGCGCAGGTCATGGGCTCCGTTGTCAGCCAGGACGCCGGAGGATAGAGACTCCTGGTCTGAGCCGGTCTGTCTACACCTGGCTCCCAACAAGCGAACTGGCAGCTGGCCATGTTTCCAGGTAACGTCAATTTGGCTTAGGGTTGGGGATTTGACTGGTCAAATAAAGTTCAGTCAATTGACTGGTCAAATATCAGTTGAATATGGTAAAAAATTGCCAATAGGTCCAAAAAATACACAGAAAAAGCTAAATTGTCCATTAAGAAATGCGTCAAAAACCAATAAAAATTATATTTCTATGAAGAAACCTATACAAACCATGGTATTTCTTGCAAAATTGTTATAATCTTTGACGGGTCAAAAATATGCAGCCAATTAACCCATCCATTGACAATATTTGAGTGGTTAATTGCCTGCTTGGCACCCCTAGTTTGGCTTCATGATCCTGCCAAGCCTTGGGGCCACACTGCTCTGGTCCCACAACCTCCTGCACCCCGGGAGCCCACTGCTAGGGATTTGGAGACGTGTGCTGCCGCGCGATGGAGGGCTACACCACAGAAACTAGCACCACTGCTTAGCAGGTGTGCGTGGGTGGTGGGCACTTCCGGACCTGGCATCACATGCTGCTAACTGAGAAACACTGGAGGAAGCATTCAAAAAATGCTGAGCTCTGCTACGACTGAAAGGAAACCCTTGGAGTTTCTGCTGTGAAATGGTGTTTGAAAGGAAGAGGCAGCAAAACGTAGCATTCAACACAGAACCCATTTCTCCCCGCAAAGGAGACCTGCCCGTTTTGGCCTGACCCCAAACAGCGGGCTGTCTCAATGCAGCAGACGGACTAGTTGGGGGTTTGCACCCTGCATTAGTAGCTCGGGCATCCGCAGCAGACAAGCTTCCACCCACCCGCTGCACCACAGCCAGCTCCAGCTTCAAGCGCAGCCTGCCTCATGACGGCTGTGATGAAAGTCATCCAGTCTCTGCAACACGCGTGTGAAGGAGGGCAGAGCAAGGCACTGAACTAAGGTGCCGGCTTTGGCTGGAGCATCCTAGTGCCACGTCACCCCTTTGGTGCATCATCACTAACGAACTACCAGGGCCCGGTTCAGGTTTGCTGTCAAGTAGCCGGGCAGGCAATTTCCTGCCTCTGCATGATTTACATTGCAGACACCCGTGAAGGCCTCAGTGTGCCCTGCATGGCAGACAGACAGCTTCTAGGCAGGCAGGGTGCAAGAAGGGAAACAGAGACCAAGTGACTTGCCGGCAGTCCCAGAGCAGGGCAGCAGCAGAGCCGAGACTCGAACCCAGGAGTCCGGGCAGCTGCCGTCCACACTGGACTGTGCTATTGTCTGCGCTGCTCTCCGGATGGTGCTACGGCCTTCCTGCCAGCCAGGTGTTTGCCTGGCAGAAAGGTCTCTCGAGTTACAGGAGCAAGCTGTCGGCGTGTATCATGTCCTTGGGGGAAAAAGTCATCCTCTTCTCTTCAATTCATTAATGCTATTAAATTACCAAGGGGAGAAAAATGCAGAGACGTTTCCAAGCGAGCTCACGGAAGCTAATACGGCCTCGTCAAGCTTAGCTCCCCCCCCCCCCCCGGGTCATTTGGAAATGAAAGGCGGGGGGGGACAAATGAGTGCATTTCCAGCCCCTCCTTCTCTGGGGGAGGGAAGCCTGGAGGCCTTTGCTACAGGAGTGTGCAGCAAACTAGGGTGGGAGGGTGAGCCAGTGTCTTATGCAAAAGGAGTCTCAGCGGGAGTGCGAGGGAGTTCACAGGAGAAGGGCCAGCTCTGCTGGCCAAAGAGTGGGGGTGGTTCAAGCGTCAGCACGCATGATGCCTGATCGTCCCTGCACCTCGGACACCACACTCGTGACCCCCGACGCCTCCTGGAAAATGGCAGCCAGCTCCAGGCAGCCTTGTGCAACGCCTGTCCTGGCTTCCACGCAGCCCCCCAACCCCAAACAGGGTCTTTCCAGCAAGGGACTACCCCGCTCCTATGCTCACAAGCCATCAGGCCTTGCAATGGACCCAGATGCCAGCTGTGCCCCCTCGCCAACACAGACCCCCCCCACCACTGGACCAAACAATATGGATTGCAACATCTGGGCTTCACACATCTGCTTCTCTCCCAGCACAGCTGCCATCACCTGCTCGCAGTGCCCCTCCGCTGTCTACGCTGGATAAACGGGGCGATGCCTATGTGGAAAACCAAAAATGAATCTGGCATCGACTCCAGAAAGATACAACGGCCGGCGGCAGAACACCTGCCCGTCCCTGGACTGTCCATCGCTGATCTCAGAGCAGCTGGGCTTAGACAACAACCGTTTAAAAACTGACTTGCAAAGTTGTGGAACAAGACGTCATCCGCAGCCTAGACTGTGGCAAGCACGGTCTCAGGGGCTCTGGACTCTTATCAGATTACCTGGACTAGCTTTTATAACCCCAGGGCCCTCGGGGCTCAACTACTTTGTTTATTCCTGTTGATCTCTTCAACCCACCTTCCCCCCCCCAGCATCGCGGCCCCCTTTCTTCCTCCTTTCCCTATCTCTGTATCTAAATAACTTTATTCCTTTCTATTAGCATCCCTGCTCTCTGCAAGTCCGAGGCGAGTCTATGCAAGTATAAAAAGTGTCACCCTCCCCTGCCTTTTGCCCGTCTTCAGACCAACACAGCTCAATCTCTCTCATTTGTTCCTGTTAATGCCCCCTCAACTAAAACCCCCGCTGCTTGTGTGTAGTTGTGCTCCCAATCGGAGTTTGCTGCTGCAGCCGGGGTTTGCATCTCGCCAGCTGGCTGGCCTTTTAAGGGGAGCTGGTTTCAGCCATGCCTGTGATAGATCAGCTCCCTCCCGCCGGACTCTCCCTGGCTGGGGACCAGATGGCTGGGTCAGGTATTAGACCCAGCTGGGTCCAACACAGAGGCTGGGAGAGGTCAGCGGGGCAGGGGGAGCCGCAGAAGGGTCTTGTTAGAGGCTCCCAGAGGAGGAGAGCCCCGCGTGTCAGGGCTCTGGGGCAGGGAGCGGGGGCTGGGACGGGGTGCAGCCCCCTTTGTTTCTGCCGCGCTGGGGGCTATTGTCTACGTCTCCTGCCAGCGGTTTCCGGTGGTGCCGAGAGGCCAGTGCTGGGAGAGCAGGCAGGCTGCAGGCAGCGGGGCAGACCCCGAGCCAAGGGCCGCGTGCTGCTGAAGGCTGGGCTGGGCTGGGCTGGCCCATCCTCTGCTGGCTCTGTTACTCATGCGCTTCTGGTCACCGGTACCCAGGAGGCGGTGGGACTCGGGTGCCAGCTGGGACGGAGGCAAAGGGAGGTGGGGAGAAGGGCCCAGGTGTGGCACAACACTTGCACGGGCAGTAACAAACCCAGGTTAACCCAGCTACCTACTCACTCTCCTCCCCCGCAGCACCCGGGAGCCAAGAGACTCTCAGCCCTCTTCATCCGTCTGCCGCGGTCCCACCGTCCACGAGACCTTGCACCACAAGAGCCTACCAGCTCTGCATTTACAGTGGTTATCTTCCGCTTTTTGCTGGCCCTCAGTCTCCTTGCTGCCCACTTCCCCTCAGCCCCAGCCTTATCTTCAGTCCCTTCCCCGGCCTGTATCTCAATTCCTCCTTTCGTTCCCTGCTTCCTCAGGGGCTTGCTGGTTCCAGTCTCTTGGTGTTCACACAGGTCCTGGGGGCGTTTCCACCCTCATCCCTGCCCCGGGTCTGCGGAGCAAGTTGTGGACTCCTCCGTTTTCTCCCTGTCTGGGTTTGGAGGGTGGAGGCCCCAAGGTGGGAAAGGTACAAAAGAAGAGCAGGAAACCGGGGGGGGAATCCAGGGCGAGACATCAGGCAGGTACTATGGGAGCTGCTACGCTGCCTTGGCTTAGGTTGGAGCAGCAATACAATGCTGCATTCTCCCGCTGCCCTTCCCACTTCCTCCTACCGCAACCCTGCCCCAGAGCCGAGGTCTGGTGCAGCAACGAAGCTAAGCTCAGAGAGAGGTAACAAACCAGCCAAGCAGAAAGGACAGCCAGCATTTGTCTGGGATTGCCTGCCTTGGCCTAGTTCTCTGAGCCTGGACCCCCGGGACCAGCCTGCATGAGCCTAACACGAGGCTGTTTTCCCTATCGCCACAGAGTTCCTTGTTCAGTATGAGCAGAAAGTGGCTCTTTTTTTTTCTTTCCCCATGCAAAGGGCAAGAGAGTCCGTAATGCTTCCTTCAGGGCTCCTTGTGCCACCGTTCCCCGAGGAAGCAAGCAGGCAAGGCTGCTCCTCTCATAAGCAGGGAGATGTCCCAAAGG
This sequence comes from Alligator sinensis, assembly GCF_000455745.1. NCBI lineage: Eukaryota > Metazoa > Chordata > Crocodylia > Alligatoridae > Alligator > Alligator sinensis. The sequence continues at coordinate 1,536,591 of NW_005842063.1, read as the reverse complement.
TTTGCAGGTCCATCCATAGCACAGCACTGGCATGTTTTAGGCAGGGTGTTCCCAAGCACCTCTCTCTGTGTCGTGCACCTGCTCCAGGCCTAGAAACAGGCTGGTAAAGCATCTTGACAAGCACCAACCTTTAGATCCAACCTCCAACTCGGAGGGAAACCATCTCCCGAGACCAGCTCCACTGCAGGGCTCCAGGGAGAACGGCCAGCCCCGTCCTCAATGCACGTGCTCCCAGGCCTCCAGTCCCCAGCTGGGGCCCAAATGGCTCAGTTTCCTTGGGCCAAAAAGCTACGGTTGGGATGCAGGAAGGTCTGGTCCCCTCACCCACTTCATCTCCTCCACCCGCCCTTCCCTTCGTACCACAACGCCTAGTCCCAGGGACCAAGCACAGTTGCTTTTTGAGGAGACAAGGGTTAAAACCCTCAAGGCTCGGACCTCACTGCAATTAGAGATTTATATTTAGGATCATCAGTGGAGACAGGTGAAGCCTCTCTGAATGAGGCAGGGAGAAGATGTTGGGCAACCTAGGCAGGGAGAGTGTCTACAGACCAGCTCTGGAGGAGAGGAATAACTCACAACAGGTGTTTGTTGGCTCCTTTATATAAACCATCCTCATCGTCCTGCCAGGGCTGCCTGCTGAGCTGCCTGAAGGGAGACTATGTTCATGACTGTCTAATAAGGCCCTGATTCAGGTCTGACACTAGTCAGCTTAAGTCACATTGACATCGGTGGCCAAGGAAATGCTCACTTAAGATCAAAAGGATAAGCTAAATGCCCAGCTGAAGAGGGATACTCTTAAGCACCTGCTGAAATTTGGCACTTCAAAGCCATAACCTGAGAGATTACTGCGTTTGTTGGGTGGCCTGTGAGGGCAATTTGAGCCCTTCGTAGCCTTGGCATCTACCAGATGAAGCTTCAAAGAGCTCCCGTGTATCCCCAGGTCCCTCTGCTCCTTAAATCTCAGCATCCCGTGCATCCCCAGTTCCCTCTGCTCCTTAAATCTCAGCATCACAGAGTCAGACTCGGGTCGCACCCTTTTCTTCAGAGCCCAGCAGGCCAGGCCAGCAGCAAGCTTGCTGCAACCCTCGGCCAGTTGCTGGATGGTTTATTCAGCTGAACTAACCCAGACCCCATCTCCCTTCCATTTCTCATCCCAGCGCTGCCCCAGGACATATGCCTCCCACCCCGGGTCAGCTGGCCCGAGAGAATGAGAGCGGCCTCTGGAAATATTTGTTTCATGCGGCTCCAGTTCTCTCTTCCCCTTCTGTTTTCCTTTGAAATACTTAAAAACAAAAGGAAAACAGCTTTCCCACCGCTGGCGCTCTGCTAGTCTGCGGCTTCAGAGAGCGGGCAGCGCAGGGGACCGCGGCAGAGGTCAGGCTGAAGAATTCGGAGGTCGCAGCCCCCACCCCCGGCTACAACAGACTCTCGAGAAGAATTCGACCGACGCACAACAAAGATCTGCGGCCAGAGACGAGCCCCTGGGAAAGGGCAGAGCTGCACGGCAGCATCTCCCCCAGAAGCAAATCCTATTTCCAAGCGATGCCAGGAGGGAAGAGCAGGGCCATGCCATGTCGCAGTGTCCAGCACAGAGGTCTCGTGTTTCCCCTTATCAGCTGCCATCCCCTGCCCCTCCTGGAAGCCTACCCTCACTTCTGCCCGCATGCAGTGCCACACCACCATTGCCCCATGCAAAAGCATGGATGGCAAATGAGGAAGGTATTTTTAGCTCCTCTTAATGCCTTTTAGCACTGAGAACAAGGAAGGAAGAGTTTCCATGATAAGACCAGCCTGACCTCCACAGACGCAGGGACTTCCCCTCCCTCACCAAGATGCCCGCCTGCCAGTTAACGACTCTACACCCAACCTAGATCCACCTGGCAGTTTCTGCTTGATGCAGCTGTCCCCTCCTAAACACCGCCTGCAGCACTGTTGTGCACCGGTCGCAGTTCGGTCAGACCCCAGAGGTTGCTGCATTTCACTGGTAGCCAAAGCAGCTTGCTAATCTCTTTGCCAGGGGGACCACGGTGTGCCCAGGGAAGCGATTCCTATTTCGGTGTTTGGGCCCTTTGGTTCTGTTGAAGGGAAATGGCACTACAACCATGGCAGACTGCGGCTTGCATTGCAATCACTCCCCAGCTGGGCATTTATATCACTCCACTGCTGGGGTGCTAGGGTGAGGGGCCAGATTCAGCGTGGGTGCAACTCCCGACTTCCTTAGGGAAGATCCAAATCGCAGGCACTTCTACATGTCACCTCCCAGACACCGACTCTAGGAGATTTATGCTCCAGTCACGCCTGGGGAGAAAGTCCATTCTGATAGAAAACCAGGCTGTAATAGTGTTACGCTGCAGAGTCAGCATGCGGGCATCTACCTCTGGTTAGGTTTGCTCAGAGGACTAACACCAGCCCATAGTAAAACAGCCGTGGGAGTGCCCCGTGCCGGCTGTTTCAGATCCCTTCCAAAAAGTTGTTCCTTCTTTCAAGCGCAGCCTCCACGCTCTCTCGCTGTGGATTTGCACTTCTGCTTTTGCGATGCCGGTAAATTATAATCTGAAGTCACATTCAAAACCACTGCTGCAGGGAGGGGAGGTGGAGCGCCCAAAGCCTTCTTTCCCCCTGCAATGTTTAGGCTCTCAAACGAGCTCCGAGTGCCCCATTTTGGGGTGGGGCACATGGAGAGGGGAGGGGAGTCCGTGCATTATGATAGGAAATGATAGGAAAGATCCCTCCCTGTCTCTTTTGGGGACACGGCTGACGGACCCATCTGGAAAGAAACCCCCGATGGGTGCTTTCACCAGAGGAGGACTCGGCTCATGCTAGGTGGGAGTCCCCGGGAAGCCAGTGGGAAACTCCCCTCAACTCCAGAGAATCACTGTTTGGCCCCAAATCTCCGTGTTGAACTGCCTGCCTGTTGAATAACCCCTTGTAAAACATCACTCCTGCTGCTTCCTGGCTCCGACTCATAGGGAATCAGATCTCCCGTGGGCAACATTCCCGTTACCTTGTAGCTCCCATCCTGTGCCAATTGATTCTCTCCTAAGGAAGGGGAAGTCACCGTGAAGCCCCAGCCCCCCCCGGTTATTAATCTGATTGATTTTAGTAGTGCATTGGGCAAACCCCTCTAAGGACAAGCAGCAGGAGATGGTCCCAGCCCAGGAGAGCTGACCGCCTCGCTGGATGGAGGAGGGGGGAGAGGAAGGGGCACAGCACACATGCAGACATAGCGCATCCCATATGAGCCCAAAAGGGGGGTTTCCCAGTGCCAGGGGCCTGTGGGACCAGTACCTCCCTCCAGCATCTCCGCACAGGACCACACCGCGCGGGGCCGGGCTCCGATGCAACCCTCCCACCTGCTCAAAGGGACCCAGGCTCCTCTCAGCACCGGCTCCCCCTCCCCAAATCCTTTTTATAAGAAGTAGTTAACAAGAGGGATTCAAGAGCACAGGAACTGACCTCTAACGGACTCGGCTCAGGCAGTCAGCAGCAGTGCCGCTAGGCAGTAGAAAGATCCCCGGCTCTTAAAACGGACTCCCCGTCACCATCCCACACGTACAACAGAAATGTCCCGGCTGCCGCCTGTACCAACAGGTCCGACACCCCGCCCCGCAACAGGGGAGTTTTGCTTCCACTGAATCACTTCCTCCCCTCGCTTCCCCGGTACAGCACGGGGCTGGGGGCTGGGCTGGAGAGATGTCACTGCTGTTTGGAAATCTTCTTTCCTTTTGGCTGGAAACAGTCGCACAGAAGCTGTTTCCGTGGGAAGGCAGCCTGGTGTCGACGGCCTCCAGCACCTGGCAGGGGCTCAGCACCTGGCAGGATCCTGCTCTCCAGGGTACAAAGTAAACAACATTCCAGCTGTCTGCACGGGCACACTTAAAAGGTGACTTATAAAGGCAGGGGAGGGGGGCGGAGAATCCTTTACGGCATACGAAAGCCATCTGGAAAGACTATAAACAACGAACTGATTCCAGTATTTTTTGGCCCCCGTTTAGAAAAAAAAAAAAACAAAAGGGGGAAATTCATCCTAAAGGAATCTATGGTGAAGATCTGAAAGTGGAGAAAGCAGAGGTTTTTAAAGCAGTTCTGCTTTCTGGCAGTGCTGATTTAATTGCAATGCCCAACTAGTCCTTAGGAGAAAGGAAGTCCTTGTTACAGGACAAACCCTCATTTTCATGATGATAGTCAGGAAGAAAAACCAAGCAGAAGGAAGGAACATACCCAAGTGCCCACAGCTTATTTACATATATGAAAATGCAAATGTAAACCCAGCCGCGGGCCAACATACTATTTCCCCTGCAACCTCCTTTGTTTTCACCTGAAAATATGCTGACGGACCAGAGTCACACACGTGACGCAGCCCGAGTGACAGCTGAGGAGTCGAGCATGAGTTTGGTGCTCCGACATGGGAGCAAAAGCCCCCGAACCCACCCGGCAGCCACGTGTAATTGGTCGGAGCAGCTCCCGTAGGGATCCAGGAGCGTTTTGCTCCGGCTGCGGCTCTGTACTGGGAAGAGCCGCGACACGCAGGGCACACCCCTGAATGGGACATGCTTGGGGACCATGCAGTGGATGAATTGCAGCAAGGCCTCTGCACCAGCCTGCTTTCGGGTCCAACGTGGCCATGCTCCACTACAGCTTCCCCTTCCCCCTCAAGGCACATTCCCAGTATCGCAGTATTTATGCAGCGGTGAATGTGCACTGGCTAAGGCAGAGACCATGAGAGAGCTGAAGAGTGAGGTACTCCCACCTTGCACACTCATATTCAACGTGCAAACTGTCTTGATGGAGATGCAGCTAATGAGGGAGCGCAAGTGCCCTTGCCCTGAGCTTGGAGCCCTTTGTGGGGCTGAGAGAAGGGCCACGCTGAGAAGGGCTGGGAAGTTCACTCAACTTGAAAGCAGGGACGTCAGAGTCCCATGATGGCCACAGGCAAACGCTGTCTCGCTTCCACACACAAAAAAATGGCTTTCAATTCTTCTTTCAGTAACAGGCCTATGCTGCACTCAGGTCTCCACCCAGAAGTAATCTTACATCCAACAGGGTTAATTATTGCATATTTACCAGACCTATCTGCTGGATCAACCAGCTGATACAACTGCTGCCTTTTCTACCTGGCCTGTTTTAATTAAAACAGTGATAGATTATTGTGCACAGTTGAGGTTGGACAGGTAATACTGCCTGGATTAGTCACTCAGTTAACAGCTGTTTGCTCAGCCAGCTGCACTCGTGATCCTAGTTGATCCAGGAGACGGGGGACGTTCAGGGTCTGCAATACTCCTGGTTACCAAGATTTGCAGAGGTTTTGCCACCATGACTTGTCTGGGTGAGGTCAGATGAGGCCTTAACATTTACAGGTCTATGAAATTTGGGTGCCACGCTTAACTCCCCGGGAAAAAAAAATAAATCGGGGTCTTTGAAGACAAGGTGGCCAAAAATAGGGGAACCAAATCAATCACGAGGGCCACATCTTAAAGCCCGCAGAGCTTCTGCTCAGGTCCCAGGCGAATTCGCCACCGTGGGCGTCCTTGCTGGGAGAGCCCAGGCCACAGGACAGGACTTCTGGTGGCATAAAGCAGAAGGAATTGCTGATCTCTGGGCGTTCACACATTGTTTCTCCCACCGCCAGCTCTGGGCTCCTGGCACAGGCCCCGACCTCACCACACCTTGGCTCTGGAGGTACTTTGCTGCCTGCTGGGCCTCCTTACTCATGTTTACAACCATGTGCAGGAAAGCGTGAGGCTGATCCACAACGTTCCCGCCAGCAGGTGCCGAGCAAAGGATTCAGCTTTTAAAAATAGCAAGGCGCGGGGGAGCTGCTGCAGCCAGCCAGCCCGGGATCTCCGAAGCACAGACCGGGCGGCAGCCTGTCAACTGCTCCTAGGTAATCGGCCACGCTTTCAAGCCTGCCAGATGTTTGAGCACCAGCCCTAAAGCATGTGGGGTTCAAAGGTAGCCTAGGGCCCCCCATCCAAGTGCTCGTCTGCCCCCTGAGAGCTCAGCAGCCGAGACCAGGGGGACTCAGCCTGCCCTGGTATAGGGAATGACTCTAGCATCACTCCACTGAAACGTGCGGGGCTGGTCCAGACTTACAACCGCATGAGTCAGGGCAGCATCCCCCTACAGCCGGACCGCTGGATTGGGGCAGGGGGTGATCTGGCTTTGACTACTGACTCCCTGCAAGATCTCAGCCAGATCATCGAACTTCTCTATGCCTCGGTTCCTTCTGTCCAGAAATCAGGGTCACAGTTTCTCCCAGCCTTTGTTTGTCTCATCTTTATGTTCCCCGGGGCCAAGGGCTGCCTCTTTGCATTGTGTGTCACCCAGCTCCACAGACCTCTGATCTTTAGGCGAGACATACAGGTAGAGATCAGAGACCGAGTCCAGCCTGTGTGCTTAGACCCTGAGCGTGTGACCGGCTCTTTCACCTGTTCACTGTAAGCCTCCAGCAGCTTATCAAGAGGGTCTTCCCCCATTGGTGTCAGCCCTATTGCTCTTCATTTACAGGAAAGGAAAAGGAAAGGAACGGAAAGGAAAGGGAAAGTGCAACTTCAGTGTCATGCACCAATTTGCAAGTCACGCAGCGCCCCTTTGCAGGCTGCATGCCTCAAGCTTAGATTCATAGCCAGATGGCCCCTGCTTCCTGCCTTTACAACCTGCATATGACATGACAATAGCGTGTGTGGGCGGGTCAGGGTGGGGACGGAGGTCACCCCCACTTTTCCAAAGCCCTCACCACTTCCTCCATTCACGCTTCCTTGACTGACACCTTCCTCTTCCCTATGAGGGATGACTAATGCCACAGTAGGATAGGTATCGCCTGCATTGAAGTGAGCTCAGGGTTATTCAAGAGAATCAAAGCAGTGATAAGAAAGCCCCGGAGGAGGCAGCCTCATGGATCACACACTGGGCACCCAAAGCAGACGCACTCCACCATGGGCCTGCATCGCCTCTCAGTGGGGGAGCCCGCCGAGGCGGTGAACCTGCATCCCCTGCTTCTAAAAGAAACCGTCCTCTAGCTCCAGACCTGGGGCCTTGTGTTTTGGGGAGCAGGGGGCTCCCAAGTTTTAAATCTGCTGCCCTGCTCATCCAGGAGAGCCGGCAATGCCAGCCAGATTTCACGTGGGAACGGGCTCCAGAACCAAGGGACAAAGATTAAGATCCCCGCTGAACAGGTCATCATCTCCTGGAGGGCCTGTTGTGCCCCGTGGAGGGTAACGACTGTCCCGGACGTGCTATAGGGAGCAGTGGTCTGATTGCACACCGTCCCCAGCGCCGCTCAGCACTTCTCAGCCCCAGAGAAAGCCAGATGAGGCCACGGTGCCTCTGTGCCCTCTCCCTTTCCACAGGGCGGGAGGGAACAGATAGGAGGCAGCTTGCAATAAGAACATTGTTGTAGCTGTTTTGAAAAGTTCAAGACCTCCCGGCTGTTTGCTTTGAAAGAGAGTCCTGAGAAGTTGGACAATCCCCCCGGCTCCCCATTCCTGGGGTCCTCCCGGCCCCGATGCACGTCAGTCCGGCTTATGAAACAATGCATGACGCTCGCTGTCGGGAGCCCGCTAGCACTTGGAACAGCCTGTCCCTCTCTGGTTATGCTGGGAAACATGAGCAATTTAATTACCAACTGGGAGGATGGGATGGAGGGAGCCAGGAAACCCCACTGGCTCCACCCCACCTCTCCAGAGAAGCAGTTAGGACTGCAGTCGCTGCTGCCCAGTGCGATAGCAAGCTTAATTCACAAAAAGCCACCGAGCCTTTCAGCCTCTTGTCCCTTAGCAGAGGGGAAGAGAGCCGCCTCTTGTAGCAACTACATCCCAGCCGAGCTCCCTGCAGGACCCTGAACACAGGCTTATTTCTACAACAAAGAGGAAGAGGGAAGGGGAAGTGGGGTCTAGTGGTTAGACCAGGCACCTGGGGCCATTCTTGGCCCCCTGGCACATCACTCGAGCACAAGGTGCCTCAGTTTACCCACCCCGTTTGAGAAGTGTGTTGAGAGCTCCTAACAAGCCAGCCAGACAGGGCACTTCTTCTCTTGAAGCAACAGTTATAGATGTTCAGGCAACCCCACCCGGATGCCCTCAGGGCTCAGCACTGTTCTTGGCTTGCATGTGGTCACAGTTGTCCATTTGACCACGGCTCATACAGCCCTAGTACAGCAGAGCGCAACCCCTTGGGCCCTGCGGGCTGGATCCCATGCTTGGGATATACACATAGATATATACACACACACACATACACACACACACACACATATATATATATATATAATATGTACACACACATGTTTTTAGCTGATGCAGGAGACATCAACCAGCATCATCCCCTGACTGACTCGTCCTGTGGGACTCACTTCTGTATGCCTCCCTTCGTCCTCTGCTTTCCCCCCTGCCACTTGTCAGATCCCCTCTTGCCCTGCGCTGGCAGAGCTGCACCAGGGCCGCGAGCCAAGTCACTGCCCTCCTGGACGGACGACCCACTCCGGCAGGGCGGGCAGGGCTAACACCGGAGCTCCCTTCCCAGGCCAGGCTCCCGTCTGCTCCAAGCAGAGTTTCCCAAGTCAGAAAGCCGAGACCTCCGGATCCAGCAGCCCGGGACTCCCTCCAGCTAAACGAAGCGGTGGGCAGGGAGCAGCCGGGTGGACCCCAAGGGCGACGACGCGGGCACGCGCCATTGGGGATCTGGCTGAGAACAGGGGTGCCGGTGGGGGGAGACTCGGTCGCTGCAGGGGTCACCCCACCCCGCAGACACAGGACCCCCGCAGGCCGTGCCCT
>NW_005842063.1:1488377-1527692 GCF_000455745.1 Alligator sinensis | reverse complement strand
CAACGCCGACCCGCCTGCCTGCCCGGCCGGCCCCGGGGGTGTACCTGCGCGCGGGGCCAATGGCAGTGCCGCGCGGGGGCCCGCCTCCTCTCCTCTCCCCTTCCCTTCCCGCCGCCCCGCTCCTTGCGGGCACCCCGCTCGAGCTGCGACACCCCCGCGTGCAGGGCCGAGCCCCCGGGGTGGAGCTGGCTCCTTCCGCTGCGGCACCCCGGGGTGCAGGTGCCGACCTGGGCTGGAGCTGGCATGTGGCTGATGCAGCAGGTGCCCCTGGGCTGCAGAGGTGTGCTGGGTGGGCTGTCCTGGGGGGGTGATAGGGCCCCCATTGCCCCAGGACACTCCCAGCCGGCAGCCCGTGCTCTTTCCGGCTTGCATTTTGGGGCGAACCCACCTGCAAGCAGCCCCTTCCCCAGCTAAACGAGGAGGAGCCTGGCTCTTACCGCAAGGCAGCCAACTGCCCCGCTCCTGCAGCCTGGGAGAAAGGTGGTAGCGGAGGCTGGCGTGATTGGAGCTGCCTTGGCTGGGGCCACAGTTGGGGCGATGGGCAAGAAGTGGATCTGTTTGTGCTGCTGCATGGATTTTGCTCCTTGAATGTTCACCGCGATTCACCTGCAAAGCAAATGCAGGGACCCAGAAATGATGCATCCCCAAAAGCGGAAATTCTAGCTGTCCCCAGACACTTGATCCATTGACTTTGGCAGGCGTTGGCGCCCTTGTTGTGCCAATAAAAATAATAATGTTTAGCATTTACATGGGGCTTTTGAGCATGGCTCCCTCCGGGCCTGATCCCACAAGCTGTTGAGCCCTCTGCCCTCCCACTGCCCTCTGTGCTCTATATCACTGTGCATTATTTCTATTCCCATTTCACAGATCAGGAGACTGAGGGGGCAGGGGAGGAAGGATAGCGATAGGAGCACTCCCTTTCTCACAGGACTGGGCCCTATTGGGACTTGGCCCAGGTCACACAGACAGTCGGTGCAGGATGTAGGCGGAGAGTCAAGGGCTCTCGATTCCCTGTGTCCGGTCCACAGTGCAGCCCTCTGAGACCACGGCTTGGGACCTGGCCCGAGGGAGTCTTGCAATGCCACTAGCTCGGCCCTTCCACGAGACCGTCGCTCCCGGGGGGACTCTGGATCCGCAGGGTAGCTGCCAGCCACCGCTCAGGCGGACAGAAGCGGTTTCAACATACAGATCTCTTAATGGAAAACACAGAAATGATCTCTTGGGTCATCCAGCCCGGTCCCCCGCCATCACGAGCACTGTGTCAGAGGTTTCTTTGTCATAAACTTCACAAGCCCCTGTCTCCATCTTAAACCCCTAAGGGCTTTTATTTTTGCCACCACTAGCGGAAGGAACGTGCTTGCTCCGATGGTTGGGAACCCTCTCATTTCCAGCCTCAGTTTGCTCATTCAGGCTTGGGCCAACCTCCTCCTCCAGCTTCTTTTCCCTCTGGTTCAGGGATGTATTCGGCAGCTGTGTTGGTTTGAGACAAAAAGAAATGTAAAACTCCAGAAGTCTTGGTCCAGAGATGATGCCTTTTATTAGACCAACTAAGAAATTGCAAAAAAAATTATCTTTTTCTGCAAGCTTTCTGGCACATGTGCCCTTCCTCAGGCTCAGGGAAAATTACAGATGGTAAAAAGTCCCCGTAAGTAGAAAATAAACATTTCTACCTATGGGGGCGTTTTACCATCTTTAAAGATGGTACATTTCTCCCCCCTCCCTTCCCCCAGATCTATCCCAGCCTGATGTTTGGTGATTCTCGCTCCCTGCCCACCTGTTTTGACCTGGAAGACAAGGTTGCTTTGCTGATTGTCCTTTTCTCATTCCTCCTAGGCTCTTTTGCTTATTCCTTTCATCTTCCCCGAGGTGGTTATTTATCCAGTTAGGCCTGGAGCTCCTCCCCATGGTTTCCTCCCTTCCCTGGGATACAGATTCCTGATCCTTTTAGCACCTTTGACTTAAAGAAATGCCAGGCCTCTTTCACATTGCAGCCCTTCAGTCCCTCCCTCCACCTGCCTTTATTACCCAGATCCTTTGTGTCCTTTTGAAATCCAGACCCTCAGTCCCACACCTCCTTTCCCCGTCCTTTCCATTGAATGTAAATGGAAGCAGCCTGCAACCACTTGATCCAAGACTATTTTCTCCAGCGCCCTCATTATGCACTGCGACCAAATCCAAAATAGCATCGGCTCTCACTGGTTCAGTTCCTGGTTGATGAAGAAATCTGTCAGCTATCGCATGCAGGAATATCCGGGCCCTGCTGCTATTAGTAGCGTTCGCTCTCCGATACGTACCTGGGGAGCCAGGCTCACATGACAGCGTGATTCCTGGTAGCCCTCTTCTCCCTAACAACATCGCAGAGGCAAACAGGCCCTGTCTCTAAGGGACTTGCTGGCTTTATCTATGGGTTGTCAAGTTTGTCGCCCAGAGATCTGCTAGCACCACCCCGTCTCATCCCACCAAGAGCTGAGGATGAGACCCAGCCCAGCAAGCCCAGATCTTCCCCTGGGAAGAGAAGAGCAGCAAGCCCGTGCTTTGCTCAGACCACAGTAACCCAGAAGCCGAGGAGGTGCAGGTTGTGGGGAGCTCATGGACAGCAGCAGAGCTAATGAGGCAGCATCTCTTACTCTGCAGGTCTCCTCTTATACGAGCAGGGGCCAGAAATCTTCCAGCTCTCTCGTGATCCATAGCCAAGTGGTCTCCTGGCTTGCACTGAACCAGGGGAACGTCCTCCAAGAAGACTCCAGACTCTTTTCTTCCCAGCACTCTGGGAATCACTTCCCCAGATAAGTGTTTCCCAGTAAGGAGGTTGTGAGAAAAGAAATATGCAGGAATATGGTGCACTGTTTTTTTCTTCTTTTTAAATAATACCCTGGGCTTGAGTGCACCCCACTGCCCTGGTCCTATGCAGCCTCTTCCTGTGCTTAGTGAGCTGCACATCCTCCTTTGGCTCATACGCTCCTGACCCAAAGCTTTGTTTATCCTGCTCTCCCGCATGTCCTGGTGACACCCAGGACTGGTCAGACTGGAATTTTTGGAGCCATTCACATGCAAATGGCCCTGCCTGGTGCATAGGCAGCTTGTGCAGCCAGGGCAAGAGCTGAGGGGGAGCAATGCTCAGCTCCAGGGGAGAGAGAGTCCCAGCCTGACATTGCACAATAGAAAATAGAAATCACAGGACCCGACCAGCGAAGGGCTCCTCTGCTACCCCAGCCTGGGTGCAGTCCTCCCCCCAACACATGCACAGATCCACATCGGGCATTTGCCCAGGGAAAGCTACCGTCTAGGCTCCAGGGAGCCATGTCCACATCTAGGAGGAGGAATCGCTGTGCTGAGGAGAAGCCGTCACCAGACTCAGCTCACACGTGCCAGGGCCGGGGAGGTGCTTACAAAGGTGTGCCAAGGCAGCTAGGCACTGCCATGCCTCCTTTCCTCTGCCCGGTGAGAGGCTTTGCTCAGCCCTAGAGCCTTTCAGCGAAGGAGAAACAGATTTCAACTCTGCAGGAGGAATACGGACTCATGGGTAGAAGGAAGACGGCCTGTCGTTGGCAGGGGGTGGCCACCGCGGGGATAAATGAAGTGGCACCAAACCCAGTCTGGGCCAGGACTAGTTTTGCTGGCCTCGGCTGCGCTTGCAGTAAACAGTGCCCTGTCCCAGATAAAGCAAGCAGTGGGTCATTTCCCTAACACGGCCTGCACGTGGCAGGCGTGGCAGTCACCAGCCCCTCTGCACAATGGTTTCCAACAAGCAGCTGGTTTCCAGGCTGTTTTTTCGTCAGCGGCGCCAATCGCCAGCTTCGCTATCAGCCACTGAAGCCTCATAAAGATCAGTTCAATGTTGGCTTCATATTAACATTTACATTAATACAGCAAATGGAGCCATTAAGTTGTTTACATGCCTGCTAGTGCTGATTTAAACCTCAGGGTTTTGCTCATAGTTACAGACTGTTGGGTGACATAAATCAGACACACGCAGCTCTGCATGCACATCACGAGCTCGCGCGCCCCACTCAAAGTATGTAAACGGATCTATTTTCAGGCAGCCGGCGATCCTTCAGCTTCCAAATGCACGCCAGTAAGAAAGGAAGATAGTTATGTTCCTGGAGCCACCGGATCCTGAAAACAGGTCTGGAGCCAGCGGCCAGTTTTTCATGATTTAAGGCTACAATGCCTATTAAATATACAACAGTTCTGTTTTTCTCTGTACACAGGGAACAGCTATAATATTTTCAGTCTGAAGGGCTTTTATTTGCCGTTAAGGAAATGGTGCAACAAGAGGAGGATAAATTTACGGTCTCTGGGAGAGAGGACAGCGTGGGGTCTCAGGTACAAATCTTCAGCAATTCTGGGAACAAAATGGCCACTGGTTTCTGCAGACAGCAGGGGTTCCTGGATGGCGAAAGGTTGCGTCTGTGCTGTGTCTGGATGTGTGATTGCAGCATGCACAGACACACCTGGCTTAAACCAGCTGATGCAGGTGCCAACAACAGAGATGCTGCAGTTGCAAGGGCTTCGGTGCTGGCTTTATGTGCCCCACAGAACCACAGACAGTGGGTGTTGGGAGGGACCGTGGGGGGTCACATCTAGTCCAACCCCTGCTCCAAGCAGGACCAGCCCCAACTACATCATCCCAGCCAGGGCTTTGTCTACCCAGGTCTTCAAAACCTCCAAGGACGGAGACTCCCCCACCTCTCTGGGGAGCCTGTTCCAGTGTTTTCCTACCCTCCTGGTGAAAAAGGATAATATCCAACCTTAGCCTCCCTTGCTGCAGCTTGAGCCCATTGCTCCTTGTCCTGCCATCTGCCCCCACTGAGGACAGTCCTGCCCCATCCTCTTTGCAGCCCCACTGCAGGGAGGTGAAGGCTGCTATTCAATCCCCCTCAGTCTTCTCTTCTCCAGACTAAATCAGCCCATTTCCCTCAGCCTCTCCTCACTAGTCCTGTCCCCCAGCCCCACAGTCATTGTCATTGCCCTTCGCTGGACTCTCTCCAATGTATCCACATCCTTTCTGTAGTGGGGTCCAAGAGTGGGACACAGGACTCCAGATGTGGCCTCGCCAGTGCCATGTTACAGCCTTCGCCAGCCCATCTTCACTACCGTGGGTACCTGAGCTGGCTGGGCTAGGACCGCCCAGGGTACTTCTCTGACTGCAGTGTGGACATCCCCAAACCTGCAATGCACATAAAGCAGCTACATAGGGGACCATCAGGAAGAGGTAAAACAGAGTGTGAATCCCTCTCTTGGCTAGAGCCCTCGCTGGGAACGCAGGGACGTTGAACTCACTTCCATGCCCTGCACAGACTTCCCTTTGGGCAGCTCCATCTCTCCTGCATCAGTTGCTAACCTGGAACAAAGATAGCCCTGCCCGCCTGCCTGCCTGCCAGGGGCGCTGGCTGTCCAGTGCTTGGCTCCACATGTGCTTTGGGGGTAGATGCCCCCCACTGAATTCAGTGTTGCCTCATCCCAGTGGCGATGGGCTTCAGTGGCACGGGGCGACAGCGGTGGCTGATTATTAGAGGGGCACTAGCTCATACTTTGGACCTGACTTGTGGCACGCTAGCAGGCTGTGCCTGCGGCAGAGAACCAGAGAGAGCGGGTATAAACAACCCGCTGGAGGCAGCACCCGCTCGCACAGCAGGCAGGCGGGTGAGGCAATGGAAAATCAAACTAAGCGCCCAGCGCCGTTGCCTACATGAAGGGAACAGTCAGAGAGAGGCCTTCACGGGCTGGGAGCCAGCTCCAGGGCTGATGAGCTCAGCCCTCCTCAGCCCCTGGAGCAGCAAGCCCCAGCAGCTCCCCAGCCGGGACGTCCGGCTCCAGCCTGGCTGTGACAACAGGGGGTTTTCACACTTACAGAAGATGTTGCTTTCCCTGCTGTTTAGTCATTGGGTTTATTATGCTGAGAGTCATGGTTAGTCTGAGGTCACGTAGAAGGCAGGGCAGATTTGCACCTTATAGACTAACCAAAGTGATTGCAGATAGATAGCTAGATAGATATATAGGTAATGAGGAACTTACAGTAAATGCACAGCTGTGAAAATAACAGCCTGGGAGATATATAGAGATAGCTCTATCTATCTATCTATCTATCAATAGATAGATATCAATTGATCTATAGATAGATAGATAGATGTGTGTGTGTATGCATATACGTGTGTGTATATCTGATCCCATGAAAGTTTCTGCTCTATATCTATTAATGAGATTATAGATATGTGTGTATGTATCTATGTGTGTATGTATAGACGTGTGTGTGCATGCATATGTGTGTACATATGATCTCATCAAAGTTTGTGTGCTCTCTTTATATAGCACACACTTTCATGAGCTGTAGCTCACTTCATGAGATGCTGTGAAAGCACGTGCTGGCCAGGATCGGGGCCCCACCGTACGGAGCACTGTACAAACACAAAGAACTAGATCGTTCTTGTCTGAAGATCTTGGTCTGAATGGATGAGACAGACTAGGGTGGGGACAGGGTGGGACATAAAGAGCAAACTGCTCTGTAGGGAACATTGTTCGGGGATCTGGGGATCTTGCTGGGCAGGAGCCCCACCTTTCAGCTGATGCCAGAGGAGTGGCCCAGGTGCAAGGAGCTGGGAGGTCTCCATTCTCAGCCTACAGCTGAGGACTCCCTTGCCCGGGTCCTGGCAGCATGCTGCATGGAGGAGGCTTCGTTGGAGAACGCCCTGGGGCTGAGCAAGTCCCCTGCCCCTGCCAGGCCTGCGGGATGAAGCTGGCTTGGAGATCATACAGTTACAGACACCACAAATTAAAGGCCTGATCGTTTTTGTCCTTCTCTGGGATACCACAATGACAGCCCCACAGAGAAATCATCGCATAAATATAACTCCGACTCTGCCCTGAGTGGTGCTTCAGCTGGGATCATGTTTAACCTTCCCAGGCTGTTATTTTCACAGCTGTGCATTTACTGGAAGTTCCCCGCTATGATTATACGACGGTCTCCTGCCATCTCCGCAAACCTACCAGGGGACAGAAACGCTTGAGCCCAGCACTGCATGATGCCAGGAGCGTGCTCCAGCATCTGGAGCAGCACACGAGGCACCAGGACACCTGGGTTGTGCTCCCAGCTTGCTCCTTTGAGACTTTGGGCAAGCCTCTGCTCTGCTCTGTGCCTCAGTTCCCCCATCTGCAAAAGAAGATGCAGGAATATGTAAGTGCTTCACGGCATTTCATGGGTCTTCATTAATTAATGTGTACATGGTGATATGGGTGATGTGGCACTGAATCTGGGCTGTCAAAGTCCCAAGTAATGTTAATAAAATAACCCCTACTCAGCTGGCCTGGGCTCACACATGATGTTTAGATAGGAATGCCTTTTTATGCCCATACATGGCATTTACTGGCCGCATAAATGGGATTTTTGGCACTTCCACACTGTCTGCGAGTCTGTAACTTCTGCAGTGTGGACACTGGCTCCGTACGCAGCAGCCTAGTGGGTAGAGCCCTCGCCTGAAGCTGGAGACGCTGGTTTTAGGCCCCTCCTCACCCAGAGGCTGTTGAAATCTCTCCCACCTGCCCAAATCATCCAGCCACAGGTCTGGCATTGGGCAGTTTCCTCCAGCACTTCGACCTGAGCTGGGCCTCTCTCCTGGTCGGTGCTGCTGCCGGGGGTCCCCAAGCCTGGAGCCCTTGGGGTGCCAGCGACCCTCGCCCAGGGGAAGCGCTGCTCGGTAGGTCTTCCTCCTCGTGCATGGCTGTGGCAGGAGGTGCCTCTGTCCCCAGCAGGACCAGCTCCTTCCTGACCCCTCACCCAGCTCTGCGGGTTGTGGATGGAGCCCAGCTGGGATGCAGCAGGAGGGAGGTGGGTGGGGGGAGAGATTTTCTAGCCGGCAGTGCCACCTGCTGATGGAAAACCAGGATTTCCGATGGCTGCGATGGTGGGAGCGGGGAAAGCCGGATCAGAAAGAGGGTTCCCAGCCCCTACCCCGACCTGCCCCTACTACACACGCCGGGTCACCAGGGGCATTGCCAATGCCCACCCCCTGGAGCCCTGCTGCAGCTGGCCAGGGGACTGCCCCCTTCCCCGTGGGGCCGAGAGCAGGGATTTAGGGGTGTTGGTGGTAGCCGTGTTGGTCTCAGGACATAAGCAGACCGGATTCTTTGGGTAAATGTGAAGTCTTTTATTAGACCAACTAAATCATTGGAAACATTGTTCTTTGCCAGCTTTTGGGCACAAACACCCTTCTTTAGGCCTAGCGAGAGTCTGCTGGTGAAGTGTGCGTCTGAGCAGTGAGTTAGCGTCCTGGTCCCCGTCCTCCTGCGGTGGCCTCTGTGCTGGATGCTTCGGAAGAAGGCAGCCCTGGTGCACAACAGGGGACTTTTAAAGAACAATTAATTCCGCATTTAAACCACATCTGGACATCAATGGATTTGCTGCCAGGGGAAAAACAGCCATCTCCTGGCTCGGGAGGCTTTGTCCCACCACGGCCAAGGTGCAAGGTGGAGATCTCACCTATGGAAGCTGCTACTCAGAGCCAAGCAGCGCCTGATCCTAGCCACCTCCAGGCTGGATACACAAGCCCCAGGCCCTGCCCCAGCAGCTCTCCGCCCTGCTCCCAGTCCAGCCCTGTAGCTCTCCCGAGGCACCAGGACGCAGCCAGGGGTGCTGAGGCCCTAAAGTCTCTGGGGGTTTGGACTTCGTCTGGAATTAATAAAGTGGTTTGAAAAGAAAACACTGACAGGTTTTGGTTGCAGAAAACACAATGTTTTGTCAGAAAACACAACCTATTTTTTTGGAAGGCAAAAAAAAAGCAAAAGATGTTAATGATTTAAACAAATTCTTTCCCCACGACTTTGCGCTAAACATTTTGTGGGAAAATCCATAGAAAATGGGCCCCTTTCATGCCCTGTAAAAAAGGGAAAAAGCGCCTAACTACTAACAGATTTCAGAAAATTGTCCGCGCGGCGTTGAGCTGCTGCAAGAGGGCTGCACAAGGACACGCTCGCATGAGATCAACGAGGTTGAATGAAGCACGACTTTTCCAACGCTGGTCCATCCTTAGGCTGCAGATGACCATCCGGGGCAGCTCGTGGAAAAGCACTGGGATGGCTGATAAGAAGCTCTGATGAAACACTCTCAGAGGGAAACTGGGTTTTCAAGGACATGGACTTTGGCGTGGAAAGTGAAAAATGCCTGCTTTTCCCTGAGAAAATCCATCTAGAAGTATTTAATTTTCAGCAGGCCCCAGGTTTTTTGCCAAAATGTTTTGGGTTTGATGTTTTTAATATTTGGGACAAAAGCTTGGAGCATTTTTCTAGCAAAACAAACTAACCTCATTTTCCAACTAACTCTGAAAAGGTTTGGGGCCAGGCATGTGTCTGCTGCCTGTCCAAGGTCTTATCAAACCCACAAGTTCTTGCCAGGACAACCGGCATAACTGTTGCGGTGACGTCGAATCAGCATAGCTGGGCCAGTAAAAACATTCCTGTATCTTCAGAATGCAGGCACAGCGGTGTCTTTCTCATCTCCCCCTTTTTAGCTTAGCAGGCTTGAATGAGCTACACCTGGTTAGGGTTGAGAAAAAGACGTTCTTTAAAAAAAAAAAAGAGGTTAATTTAAGTCGTATTTGGAAATGGTAGTTAAAATGATGGGGTTCTTTTGAATTTTAAATGAGCGTGTTTAAAGTGAAATCTGAATTTAATCCAAAATGGGTTGAGAGCTAAATGTTTTAAGAGAGCGTACAAAGCTTGACTGATAACGAAATAGGCTGAATTCAGGGGAGAAACATCTACATTTCCTTTGCAATCAGGACAGCTGGAAACTTCCTTTTCTTTTCTTTTCTCTTTTTTATAACTGGAAACAGATGCTCACAGGACCCCCTGATGTCAGGACATGGTAATGCTGCCTGAGCACTTGGAAATCTGGCCTGAACGCAGACCAGCCTCTAGGTACCGACCATCTTAGCAGGCAGAGAGGGTGCTGCATTTCAAGCGGGGTCTGTGAAATGGCTCCTCTCTCCCCGGTCCTGTCCACTGTCCTCCTGCAGCCTTCCCAGGTGCGAGTGCCTGCTCCGGACTGACTTGCTGGTCCTTACACCAGTCCAGCCCTGTCTTCTGGTGGGGCCATGGCTTGACTTTGGTGACGGGTCCCTGACAGCTGCAGCCCCCTTGGCTACTGACTCTGGTCTCCATCCCTGCATCCTGCTCCTGACACCCCCGGCTTGTGGCTCCGTCGTGGTGACTGCCTACATCTCAGGCCTCCTGACCCCAGCTCCTCACCCCCTAGGACTTTGCGTCCCTGAGCTGGTTGGTTTCTGATCCTTGGGGGTCAGTCCCTGATTGCCCATTTCCTGGTTGCACCCCAGATGCCCTGCTATTGCAGCTGAAGCCGAGGTGCCATTCTCCACCAGTGGTGTGGCCGGTCCCCGGTCATTTGAGACCTGTCTGTGATGGGCACCAAGTATATCCTCCCCCACTACCCCAGCTGGACCTCTGCCCCCTTCTTACAAGCCCCATCCCTCCCACTCCTCCACCTCCCATTGGAGTCACCTCCCTGCTTGCCGGTTATCCCCTTCCTCCCCTTATCTCTCTGCCTGCTGGCTCATGTCCTTGCCTGTCCTCAGCTGGATGAGATATTGATGGGCCCCATTACATGTGTGAAGGGAAGAGCTTCTTAGCCCACTTTGCACCACAGCTTGAAATCACCCCAGGGGCTTTTCAGCTCCTTTCAGGCCAGTGAGCACGGCTGGAGGCACAGCCGCACGGCGCTCTGACGGAGCTGGGGCACGGTTGCTGCGTGGCTGCCGGCTCCCCAGGCCCCGGCAGTGAGAGACGGAGCCCCCTCCTGCAGCCCCTGTCCCCGTAGTGGCTCCCATGAAAGCTGTGGCTGGCCCGTTTCGTGTCAATGGGTATCGCTAAGAGGGCATTGAACTGGGCTCTTGTCCGAGTCTGGCAAAAGGATGAATTTTAGCGATCGGCTGAACATGACACTGCCCTTGTTAGGATCACAGGGGGTGAACCGCAGGCCTCGCTGCCACGGGGGAGCAGACCCACACGCCTGCCGGCACTCGGGCTGTGCCAGCCTCAGCTCTGCCTCCTGGTGTGGTGCATCCACGGGAGGACGGGGGCCTGCCCCCCAGTCACTGCAGACACCCCCGCCCCCCAAACCCTCCGGGTTGCCCTGATGCAGGAGGACTCCAGCCCAGCCACAGCCCCACTCCCTCAGCCTAGGAGCTGGGGTCTGTGCAGGCAGCCATTCCCAGGGCTGCTGTCTCTCCTCTTCCCGTGCCCCCCGGTCCCTCTCGAGTAGGGCAAGTGCCCCGTGCCATGTGCGAGCGGGCGGGCTGCCCCGTGGCAACCGCCCCATGGGCATGTGGCTTCCCTTCCTATACGCCAGCCTCTTCGTTTCACCTGCCAGCTTGGCACATCCGTGCTCCCACGCCTGCTCTGCTCTTTCTTGGGCGGCTTCCACTTGCGCGGCGCCTTCCCGCTGTGCAGTCGGCCCCGCACTGCCTGGGACGGCTTCCACCTGATTTCTTGGCTCTCTGCCTCCCGAATTGGTGTGCTGCCGTCCAGCCCCTGCCAGGCAGCCTTCTTCTGGGCCCATGATTTGTAGAGCTGCTTGGCAGGACGTCCTGCTTCTCTTTGCCAGCGTTTCCGTGATCCTCCAGATTCCTGCAGCCCGGCTCTGGCTGATCTCTGGCCTCCGGCAGCCCTGCCGTCCCTGCGAGGCACTTGCTGGTCCTTCG
Source organism: Alligator sinensis (assembly GCF_000455745.1). Classification (NCBI taxonomy): domain Eukaryota; kingdom Metazoa; phylum Chordata; order Crocodylia; family Alligatoridae; genus Alligator; species Alligator sinensis. Next base: position 1,515,981 of record NW_005842063.1, on the reverse strand, counting down.
AGTCGGGCACTCGGCAGGTTCCCTGAGCTCTGCTCCTCGGGGCTGTGACTAACAGCAAGGGACCTCCTCTTGTCACTGCCATTCTCCCACCCTCAGGTTCCTACCTACAAGCCCATTTCCTTGCCCGCTCCATACTCATCTCTTTCTGGAGACTCTGGTTTCCTTGGGGCTGCACCTAGCCACCTGAAGTCCAGATTTTAGCCGAGTGACATCCTTCTGCATGCCCCACTTTGCCCCTAGAGATACCCTTCCTCGCCTCACCGCAGGTCCCCATGCTCCTTTGTGGAAACTGCAGTAGGGTGGTCCCCACAGCCCTGTGGAAAGATCTTTTTCAGATGCAAAAAATCCCCTGGTTGATGCAGGGTTTGCTGTCAGCAGAGGGAGCGCTTGCTCATCCGTCTCTTCTCTCCTGGCGGTAGGCTGCCCGGATGGTCCTCCCTTTGGGCACAGGTGAAAATGGCAGACACACAGACCCGGTGAGGGGAGAGTCTGCTTTTCCCAGCTGCCGAGAGGGTGCAACTGGTAGGGGAGGGAATAAAGCATCATCATAGTGCCAGTGTCCTAGACAGTCTCCCTTGAAATGGTCTCCATTTCCCCACGTCTCTGCAATTTGGGGGTGGAAAAAAGCATACGGTTTGATGCACTGCAAATGTATTAGCATGAATTTTTTAAGTCCTAAAGATGAGGCTGAGATGCTCTCTTTATAACTGTATATCCCCCCTCAGTCCACGGAGGGATGTCACGCAGAGGGCTGCACGCCCCCAGCGGGCCTCCCCTCCGGGCTCTGGGTGTGTTGGACTGGGGGTGGGGAGGCATTGGGGGCCCTCTCCATGCCCCCACGTGGAAAGCTCGGGAGAGGCACACTTGCTCCTTGCCAAAAGTCTGCACGTGTCAGCCGTTGTTGTTTTTTTTGCGGCTTCAGAAATCACTGAGCTTGAAAATCTTTGCCCAGACCTGAAGACGCAAGTGTATATTTATCTATATATAATGAGCCCATTGGAAGGTATACTCACTCAATAATAACTTAAATCACACACCCTTACGACGCCTTCCATTTGCAGGGTCACTGTTTTGCCCAGCTTGCCAAGACCTTCTCAGCTTTCCACCTAGGACGCTATTTCAGGATACTCCCAGGGCTGGTGCGGGGCTTGGGCACTAGCCTGTGACCCAGGAGATCACAGCGCTATTTTTGCCTCGGAGTCTTTTCCCTTCTTTCCCCCACCCTTTGCTTACATATAGCTGCTTGTGAATGCAAAGGCCTGGCTTGGATGACCCGGGAGGCACCTTCCACTCCTCTGATCGATGCTCCGGCCACTTCTTGTGCTAGTTTAGCTGAATCTGTTGATACGGAGTTAAGTTAAACCGGTGCAAAACCTTGTGTGGACTCAGCTCCAGTTAAAGAGCAGCCTATTTAGTTTTGATCCAAAATTGGCTTCAGTTCAACCCGTTCCTAACTCAGCTAAGCTAAACAGACGAAACCCCCTTTTACGTGTCGGCACCAAGGCTTGCAGTGCAGAGCCATTGCCGTGCCTAACCCAACGGGGCCTCTAGGTGCTGCTGTCATACAGATAACGAGGATGCCTGAAACGCCACCAGAAAGGACTATTAAACACTATTAAAGGCATGCTTTGACTTTGAGTGAGTGATGCTGGTTTGGTATTTCATGGAAAGCCTATTATGGCAGAAAAAGAGCCTTCTGAGCAATAAGATTGCTTGAGAAGCCAAAGGGAGTTGTGGCAGAAGGCATTTAAAAGGAAAAAGCACTTTTGTCTTTTATGCAAATATTTCTGACCCTGTAGAAATGCCCCACAGAAACGTGCCCCTTTTGGGGGCAGGGTCATCCGCTCTAGCTGAGACTCTCCGAGCACTTTAGGGCTTGGCTCCCTAACCCTCCCCTGTGAAGCTGGCAAGTGTCTTTGTTTCCATTTTACAGATGGGGGGACTGAGTTGCAGTAGTGGGGTGTGAATTGATATCTATTCCGGTCATGGACTAGACCTCAAATCCCTGCCCCTTAGGCCTGTGCTCTGACCCCCAAACCTCCCTCGCAGGAGGCCCTGCAGTAGAGCAGATTTCGACCTCCTTGCTGCCTCTCTCCGCTCCAGCCTTGCTTCTCACATGCTCTGTTGAGCAGCCAGAGAAGAGAAAGCTCTTTGCTTGGCCTGTTTTGTCAGATCAGAGTTAGCCAAACCACTCAGACTCCTCTACCTGCTGCTCTGAACCCATCGATGTCTTGCATTTTGCAGGAGGTCTTGCATTTTGGTTGCCTATGAAAGGCAGGTGATGTGGTTGTGCGCGTAGGAGACTCCCACACCAAATACCAGTGTTGTCTACGGGTTGCTCCGTTGGGAACGACAAGTGCTGCTCTCACCCTTACAGGCAAGTGCGCTGCCAGGCACTTCACAGCCTTAAAGCCGACAGAGACATTTTACCTCAGTCCTAAAGGCCCCTGAAACGCATATCTCAGCGGCCCACGGAGCGGAGGTCCAGGTCCTCACTGATCTCAACCTACGCGTTTCCCAGCAGCTAACCGTGCGCAGCGGCGGCTGGAGAAGGATGCACAGATCAAGCATCCTAGGAAGAGCTGGCTAAGGCAAACCCAGAAGCACAGACCAAGAAGTCTTGCTTGTCACCAGATCTACCGCAGGCCTCTGGCTCTTCCAGCGGCATCTGCTAAACATATTATTAACTCTTTCATCTACTTATTAATCCTTGATTAATTCTTTGTATTGTGGTTGGAGAGCCAGTGTGAAAAATGGCTTTTTTTTTTCTCCCAGGGTGGTCAGTGGCTGACTCGGAAAGAAAAATCTGTCTGGGATCAAACAGAAAGGCAACTCTGCCTCTGAAGTCAAATAACAGGCGCTCTGAGGGATTTTGTAGCATTTCTAATGGGATGGATTGAATACTAAAGAACCGGACCAGAAAAACCAGCTGTATTCCTGTGCTGAAATGAAGGACTGAACCTATTTGGCCTCACTCTACTGCTGATAGGTCCTGGGCTGGGCCTCGGTGGTGCTTGGCAATGCACAGGCCAGAGCAAAAGGATGCAATGCTTTGTATGTGACGGCCCCATGGCCCTTTATGAAGCAGGGCAATATCCTCCTAGGGTTGCAGGGGGAAACTGAGGCCCAGAGGGGAGGAATGACTTGCCTGAGGTCATGCCGAGGGTTGGGGCCAGAGCCAGGAAGAGATGCTAGGTCACCTCATTCTCCTTCTCCATTCATCCATGCAGTCACACTGTGTACATTAGTTTATCTCTCTCCTCCCCCAAGGCAATGGACAACTCAAATGCTCTTCTTTAAACTGCAGAACTTTTCAATACCTTTTGCCAATAATCTCCAACCTCAGAGGACACAGACTCGCTAGGAAGGGCAGCTCTCATGGCCTGGGGAACAAAACAACCGAAGTGGTCTGCCAAAGACATGCCCACTCACACCAACAAGGGCTCTCACAGAGTGCGCACAAACCCGCGAGGCCCTGGGTCTCCATCACGTGTGGGGCTTCCTGTGAGACCTGTGTGCCCCGCTCTGCAATTTTGGCATGGGACATAGGTCTGGAGGGTTCATGTGGGGGCGGCAGGGATGGCCCTTGGGTGACTAGTCTGTGCAGAGGACAGTGCTGCCATGGTGCCCATGCTACCTACCATATAGCCCACCGTTGTGTCGGTGCAAATTGCATTCCCAGCAGCGACCGCAGCCTCTTCTTAGTAAATCAACATTGTGGGTCAACCCCTCGTTAAGAAAATGCCAGGTTAATTCAGGGCTGCCCCTGCCTTGGCGGTGACTATCAATGTGCCAAAACACCCCAGCTCAGGGCTCTGGCTGCACCACATATTTTGCAACTATTTTTGATTTTGCAAAGCATGAGCAGTTGTTTCCATGTGTGTGGAAAAGAGACGGTGCCAGGGTTGTGGGTTCTCGCCCTGCGCAATGGGCTGAACTGCCACAGTCCTTGGAGGCTTTTACCCCCAAGGATAAGCGAGTGGAAACGTGGACAAGAAAGCAGATGGTTCCAGTTTGCTCCCCAGCCGCGAAAGCTTGGAGACTTCAGCTCTTACTATCCCAGCAAGCCGTGAGTGTGGCAGCAGCCACCTGTTTGGACTCATTGCACCGAAGACGTGACATGGGCATTTCTGTGTCGATGCCCCTTGCTTTGCGGGACATCCCCTCGTGCAGACAGGCCAGTAGCATGTAGACCCCCCTCCCTGTGTCTGGAAACACCTGGCGCGGGTTTTTTGGCCTCTCTGAGTGCTGCAGTATAGGGCGATTAATTAGCAGTGATAATACAGGGCATCAGCTGGGACGTGGGTACAGCGGGCACCTGGTCCTTGGGGTCGTCTGTTCCTGCGGCCCCTTGCTGTCATCCCCATGGTGCTGCGGAGAGCGGGCGGGGGAGCAGAGCCGTGCTGGCTGCTCTGGCACAAGCCGGGTGTTCATCTGCGTGGGGTCTGTGCCAGGGGGCTGGGGGGCATCTGGTCCTTTCTGCAAGCTGCGGAGCATGAAGTGTTGCAGGGAGGCCTGCCCCCTCGGTGCCTTCCCGGCCAGGCCCGGCAGGGGGCCCCGGCACCCAGCGTTGGCCTTGAACTTGGAACTCCCTTCTCAAAGGCAGGGGGTGTGGGGAGAGGAGGAGAAAAGCAAGGGGCCTTTCCCAGGGCCAGTCCTCCTTTAAAAAGCCCCGCAGGGATACCCCCAGCCATTGCATGCAGGCTTGGGAGCTGCACACAGGCAGCAGGGAGCTGGGGGGCCGGGAAGTTTGTGTGCAAGTGGGTCACTGGCGTGTGCACTCAGCGGCTTCCAGCTCCCCTGCACTGGGCTGCGAAGGGACGTCGAGCAGGTAGGGATTTCTTCGCTTTGTGGGTTTGCTGTGCGGCCCCCAGGCTCTGCCAGCTTGGTGAACCCGGTCCAGGACGCCTTGCAAACAGGGCAAGAGGCTTCTCCCCATCACCTGCCCCTCTCCCCCCATCCAGCCTCAGGCAGCTTCTTAACACTGCCACTTGTTCTGAGAGCGAGGACCTCCTCAGCTGTCTGCTAAAAAGCACAATATCCGAGCCAGCTCTCTGGGATGCCCAGGGAAGGGATCAAAGTTTTCCAGGGAATTGCTCCATGTGAGTCACAGATGCCATCAGATCCTTTTCTTGCCTGTGAGGTGTACCCCTCCTCTGTGTGGCTGTTTTGGGGGGCGAGGGCTGCAGAAGCATGCTGGAAAGTTTGTGGGGTAGGGTGGTCTTAACTGGACAAATATCCCCCTTCTCCGCTCGCCTCCCCCTGGCTGAGGGTCTGGAAGGGGAATCTTTTAGTACACGAGCAGGGGGGAGAACTGGGTTTGTCGGCAGCGAACAGCAAACTCCAGCTGAGCCCATCGGTGAGAGAGACCCCTCCATGCCGAGACGGCATTAGCAGCCCCGAGTGCCTGGATTAGCAGCGGACGAGCTGTGTTTCTCCTCAGACTGCTCCGGCAACCACAGAACATGAGGTTGAGCTGTTTTTTGGCTGGGCCAGCCCCAGAGTAAAGCACCAGGTAGCAGGAGCTGGTGATGTTTTTGGGGGTGTGGACAGGAATCGGGTAGGTGCAACGCTCAGGTTCCAGCTTGAGTGGGCACGGTGGCCAAGACAAGCCCGCAGACACCAGCCTCCCGCTGCTGGTCCTCAGAAGACCTCAGTGGTTTTGTCTTAGGGGTGATTCCTGGCCCCGGTCTCTTTGTGCGGACGCCGGGCTGTGATGCCCTCTGTGTCCTGGGCGACCCCACTGCGGGGATGAGCGGGGAGAAGGCTTGTGGGCAGCTTGGCAGGCGGCCTGGGCTCCCAAGAGCCTTCCAGGGAGGAGCGGTTGCAATGTGTGTGGGTCCCTACTTGCCCTGCTGTGAGTCACAGGAGTCTGCAAGGAGCCCAGCATGCGCAGGGGGGTCCCAGCATCCTGGGGAAAGCCCCCGGGGCCCAGGCCTGTCAGGGAGTGGCTGGGGGAGAGGAGAGAGCCAGCTATCCCTGCCAGCCCCTGTAGTGCTCCTGGTTCAGTGGCACAGCAGCGCTGTCTGGTCTCTGCTGTGTTTGGTGCAGGGGGAGGACCAACGGCCAGTGCATCCCCCGAGACCCCATCCAGTGCCTCGGTGGGAGCCGTTTAGGAAAGGAGGCTGCCGCCAGATCATAAATCTGCTGCTATCGGGGACACAAGAGTGAAGGGACAGCTTCTCCCCCACCAACAAAACCCTGCAAAATGATCCAGGAGTCTCTTGCAGCCAGTGTTGCTCCCCTGCATCAAGCTCCTGGGCACGGTGCTTGCTACAGCACTGCCCTGACCCTCATAGGCAGGACAACTCGAGTCCTCGGGCTGGCTCTGACCACAGGATAGCACCGTGGACTGTCCCCTGGGCAGGAGGATCCTCAGGGAATGGGTCTGGAATTGCTTGCAGTGTTGCAAAGAGCTGGAAGGGATGGGGCTGGAGGTGATGGGAGAGGCAGCTCAGCCATGCTCCCCCAGTCCTGAGAAGCTGGCTGGAGGGGAAAGGGGGTGGTTATGGGGCAGGTGTCAGCTGCAGAGTGTAAAAACACCTTCTGCAGATGGTCCAGGGGCCCGATGGGGCAGCGCATGCAAAGTTTCTACCCAAATTTGGCAAGGAAGATGCAGGGGAGGTTTGCACTGGGTTGCAAGGCAGAGAACCACCACCCTAGCAAACCCGGGGAGCCTCAGCTGGAGCTCGAGCTCCTTGGGGTATTCTGACCCCACGCCTCTCACTTCCCCCGGTGCAATGCCAGTTGAGTCAGGCCTCATCTTTGCCTTGCGCTGGCAGAGCTGCGGCCAGATTCGGCCCCTTTGGACCGGGAGACGTGGCTTGCTCCTTTGCATTCCCGACTCTCCCTGCTGCGGCGGCCTGGCTGCAGGGTCAGTCCTGGCACGTGGGCCTGATCCAGCTTCAGTGGTCACTGCTGTCTGGCACCGGGTGTTCTCCGCTGTGGGGGCCCCAGCTGCATCGCTCCCCCCCTAGTTACTGCCAGCCGCATCTCCCTGCCCATGCGTTGGCTGGGGTGGGGGCTGTGTCTGCTGCCCCGGGGGCAGCACAGGATGCCGGGCTGTCCTCTGGGCGCCGTCCGCTGAAGACGAGGCCAGACACCGCAGCAACAAATGCATTAAGAAATCAATGGGAAGGCAGCATTAACTTCTACAACCGGAGGCGGGTGGAGCCGGTGGCTAAAAGGGCCCTGATCTGGCGTGCCCCCGCAGGCTTCGTCTCTGAGACTTGTCTCCCTACCCTGGGCCCAGGGGTAGCCCTGAGGCTGGGCACCAGGCCACTGGTCCAAAGCGGGTGCAGAGGACGCCTGCCCGCTTTGCGATGGCTGCATGCTCGGACAAGCTGTTACGTGGCCCCAATGCTGCTGCTGGCTGGTTTATCAAATCCAGCCTCATCTCCTCCCCTCCCTGGCTCCTACAGGGCACCAACGCACCCAGGGCTCCCCCAGTGCTGCTGATGCTCCTAAGTCTTGATCCTTTTATTCCAATCCAAGCCCCCTTCTCCCAGCATTGCTGAGTCCCATGGAAAACCCTCCTGGCTGCATTGGGTCTGGAGGGTCATGGTTGTCTGTCTTGGAAGCCACCTTCCTCCATGCCTCTTCTGCGCCCTTGGGTGGGCCTGGGGAGGGTGGGTTTCAACTCCCCTGAGCAGCCACCGGCCCCATAAGCCTCAGGGCTTGATAAGCCAGGGCAAGGAGGAGGCACAGAAGCAACGGGCAGCGAGTGCGGGGTCAGCTGGGGACCTTGCACTCTCGTGGTGTGTGCCACTGCGCTGGAAGCATTTAGCATCCAGCCCCAAATGCAGAGCCAAGGTCACGAGCCGTTGTTCTGGGCTGACTAAATGGCTTCCTGTTTCTGTAACATGAGGGAGCTGTGGCCAACGAGGGCTGGAGTGCTCAGAGGCATTACAGGAGGAAATGGGACTCCTGGGGGTCTCTGGGGGTCAGGAGGAGACGTGCCCCTGCGATTGCCAGATGGTTTCCTGTTGCTTTGAAGTGAGCGGGCAGCTCTGGTGCAATTGCCCAGGCACCCTGGCCTCGGGGCAGTGCGGTTCCCGAGGAGGAAATCCTCAAAGCCCCAACTTCTCCTTTCTGTGGGTGTGCCCAGGAAGGAGGAGATGCCAGGAGGGCTGGTGCAGGGCCCGGGTGACTTTTCTTAGGGACTTCACCTTGAAGTGTGGGAGAAAGGGGAGGAGGGGGTTGCTACAGCCCTCGTGTGCAGGCAGTGAGAGGAGCAGAGCGGAGGCTGGTTTGGGGCTCTTCTCCACCGCTTTGGCCCTGCATGTATGGCCAGCGCCCCGGATCCATGCACAGAGCTGGCTCTGCCACCCTTTTCTTGAAGCAGAGAGAGCCCACCTCTTTCAGTGGCATGATAAATGGGGGTCACGAATAGCATTGCCTTGTGCTTCTGCATCCGTAAAGGACCTTGGCAGGGGGGAGCAAGTGTTCCAGGAGCCAACCAGCACCTGAAAAGAAGGGGCACAAGCTGTGCCCCCCATCCCTGCCTGGGCTGGATCGCACGGTGCAGATTGCACCAGGAGAATGGGACCAGCGAGAACCGCTGCCCGTGCTGTGCTAAGCTTGTGAGCAAAGTACCACGGGGTGTCTGAGCCTCCTTTTCCAAAGCAACGAGCAAGCCTCCCATCAGTCTTCCCCTGGGAAAGACGCGGCATGGACGGCGGGTTACGAGGGCTGCACCCAGCTGTTGAATTCCAGTTAAGGGCAGGCAGGTCACATTGGCACATGCTGTCCATCTGCCCAGTGCCACGTGAATTGGAAATGTCACCCCCCTCCTCTTTTTGCATTAATGACCGTGATCCCACGCCTGGCCGCGCTGGGGAGGGATCGGAGAGGAAGTATTGATTTGACTTGATTTTCTTTTTCTGGTTACTTTGAGTGTTTGCCAGCAGCTAGTGTGGGCGCCGGCTCTCTCTTTCTCACGCAGTTAGTCATTTTCCTTTGCTGGGGCTTGGTCTAAAAACAAAGGTTGTGCCAGGTTTGTTCTGTCAGCAGAGTTAAGGTGGCTGAAGTGATACTGGAATAAGAGGCTCACCCTGGGATGGGGAGTCTCATACAGGACCTGGAACCAGGATAGCAGGGACATCAAAGGCCATCTAAGCCAGTCTTAGCTGAAGCATCCCAAATAGAGGCCTTGCCAGCCTCGTCTTAGCCTCCGGTGCAGGAGGTTGTTCTTCTGGCTAGGTTGTTCCACGTCCTGTTCATATGGGTAGGATGTTTTTTTCCTGAGATTTGATTTAAATCTGCTTGCTGCCGTGCCAGCCCATTGCCACGTGCCTTGCCTTCTGTGGTGATCTTTTTTTTACAGCAAGTAGCCTTTCAAGAAACGTGCCCTCTTCCTTGGGCTTTTCCTCTTATGGATGCTTTATCCCCTTTGTCACCTGCTTCTGGATCCTCCTCATGTTTCAACATCCGTTTTAATAGGGTGGAGTGCGGTGCTAATGTGGCTATGCTGCTTCTGATTCTGGAGCCACGTCGATACAGCCATGGGTTCAAATGAAAATAGGTAGGGCAAACTCAGGCATCACAGAGCTCCCTCCTAGCTATATCTTGCAAGACCCCAAGAAGTTGGGTTATAGCAGAAGAGGTGTTAGGGTGCAGCTGAAACAACTGTCACTTGTTATGTTAACCCTACCCCTAACCTTGCCCCTGCCCTCTGGTCTGCAGAAGACTCTGCTACTCCAGGTGTGCGCCTGCCTGAAACAGCTGGGCCAGGGTAACTGGACAGGGATGCTATCACCACTACACCCCGCATGTGTGTCATGCTAAGATTGGGGCTCTGATTTCAGCCCTGCATTGTCTGCCTGCAGTGTTTCCAAGTAGCTTGCTCTCTGTTTGGAGACCTGCCCAGCCAGCCAGTGCGTTGTGTTGAGATAGAAAAGTGCTTTCACCAAATGGAGCAGCTGGAATACTGGATGTCAGGGTCTTCTGCCTTGCTCACGTGCGTGGTCCAGCATCGCTTCCCTCTGCCCTGAACCGCCCTGGATTTCACCTCCCTCTGCACCAGGCAGCCCATCCTGGCACCTAAGCTCACTGCTTCCAGGTGCCCTCCTGCTGCTGTCCCATAGTTTCATAGTTTCATAGTTTTAGGGTCGGAAGGGACCTAATAGATCTTCTAGCCCGCCCCCCCGCCAGGGCGGGAGAACAACAAAAAACCCTAAAAACAAAAACGGGACTCAAATGAGTCCAGCCAGGTAGGCATCCAGCCTCTTCTTAAAGATCCCCAGGGTAGGGGCCAGCACCACCTCCCTTGGAAGTTGGTTCCAGATCCTAGCCGCCCTAACTGTGAAGTAGTTTTTTCGGATGTCCAATCTGTACCTCCTCTCCATCAACTTGTGCCCATTACTCCTTGTTATGCCAGCGGGGGCTAGGGGAAACAACGTCTCCCCCAAACCCTTCTGGTCCCCCCTAGTGAGTTTATAGACGGTCACCAGGTCCCCCCTCAGCCTTCTCTTGTGGAGGCTGAATAGGTTCAGGTCCCGCAGTCTCTCACTGTAGGGTCTGCCCTGTTGTCCCCGGATCATGCGGGTGGCCCTCCTCTGGACCCTCTCCATGTTGTCCACATCCCTCCTGAAATGGGGCGCACAGAACTGGACACAATACTCCAGCTGCGGCCTGACCAGCGTCGCATAGAGGGGGAGGATCCCCTCCCTGGCTCTACTCGAGATGCACCTGTGGATGCACGACAAGGTCCGGTTAGCCCTGCCAACCATGACCTCGCGTTGTCGGCCCATGTTCATCTTGGAGTCAACAATGACACCAAGATCCCTTTCCGCCTCCGTGCTCTCAAGTAGGGAGTTCCCCATCGTATAAGTGTGCTGCTGGTTCCTACTACCCAAGTGCAGCACCCTGCACTTGTCCGTATTGAAACACATCCTGTTCCTGTTTGCCCACCCCTGTAACCTATCCAGATCCTTCTGCAATCTCTCTCTCCCTGCTAGCGTGCTCACCTCCCCCCAAATTTTGGTGTCATCAGCGAATTTAAACAGGTTGCTTTCCACCCCAGCATCAAGATCGCTGATGAAGAAATTGAACAGCGCAGGCCCCAGGACCGAGCCCTGGGGGACTCCACTACCCACCTCCCCACAAGTCGAGTATGATCCATCCGCCACCACCCTCTGAGTGCGACTCTTCAGCCAATCTGCAATCCAAAGTCCCTACTTTGCATCTCTTGTCTGGAGGGTGTTAACGGCTAATGTTGGGTCCTCTGTCTTGCATTGTGTCCTAGATAGCTCCATTCGTACAGTGATGCTCCTTGATTGCTCACTCATTACAACCCTGGTTTATCTAAATGACAGACTTCCTTACACCTCACTCTTAATCAGTCTCTGCTTCTCCCCTGGGATGAGCAATAATGGCCTGGGCTCAGGCTGTTGGATGCAGAGCGGCTTGGTCCAGGCAGCTACAGGTTTCACTTGCCCCCCTGAGAGCTGCTTTATGTGGGGGGCTCCGGACAAGTGCGGGGAAGTCCGTGGAGATGTACTGCCGTGTTTCTGTCCTAGTGCAGCAGTGTGACGTGCTCTGTGTTTCTATCCCACAGGGGCCAGTACACGGGAACGGACTGGTCTGAGTTATTTGCAGAGCAGACAGCTCCGGGGTGTCATCTTAAGCAACACTTGCAGCACCATGAAGGCTCTTCTCCTCGTCCTTCTGATTGAACTTTGCCTTGGGTCCCTTTTCCCAGGTGGGTGGATCCTCACTGACTCGCGGGCGTGCTTGCTTGCTTGCTTGGCAGGAATAACCAGGAGTCAGCCAGAAAGCTTTGCTTTTGATCTGGTCTTCCCTGCACGAATGCACTGGTAATTAACTGCCAAGTGCAAAGCTCGTCCACTGGAGGGGATTCGTGTCACTCTCAAATGCACCCATGCAAAGCAGCAGCATCCTCTGCTGAAGGGTCCTGAGCTGTGGCTCCTCCGCCACGCAACAAGCACAAAACCGGCGTGTAACCAGCGGTGTGACACTTGGGGCTCACCCTCAGCCGTACATCGCACCGCACCACCAGGGCAAGAGAAAATGGTCCATCGGGGTCTTTTAACAGGCTGACATTAAAATAACCTTTAATAATAATAAAATAACCTAAAATAACCTTTAAGGTGGACGGTTGGCTGGTGGCTAGTCTGGGGCAACGTTTTGTCTCTTCTGTTGGGGCTGGGAAATGTTCGTAGGGTAAAAAAGAAGTGGACTCAACGGGCCAGTGGTTGTGACACTCTCATGGGAGACCAAGGTCTGAGTTTCTACTTTAATGGTCATTTAATTAGTTATACAATGTACAGTCACACCGACAGCAAACACCGAGAGCCCTGTCTCAGGTTAATCACTGGCTTGAGGGGTAAGGAGCTCCCTTGGGATGCAGCAGGTCTGGGTGTCATTTCCTGGTCCAGTGGGGTCCACTGCTAGAGAGCCAAAGGGTGTCCCAGGCCATAGCTGCGGTGGATAGACGGGGCCAAGTCAGCCTTTCCCTCTCCTTGGACTTTTGAGCTTTTATTTTTCTCCGGCAAAAACCCTTGCGAAGTCAGCAGCGATAAGCACTTCCTGCTTTGCAGCATGGAGCGATGGGCGAGGGAAGGGAGTGAGAGCAGGGGAAAAAGGCTGGAAACCCGCAATTTTGCTGCGTAGGCCAAACTGGTTGCTCTGGCTGGACTCTTCTCCTCATTGTCTGCCTTCCTGCCCGGGGGATTATCTACATGCAGTGCGAGTCCGGAGGAATCTTCCCTCCACCGCTGCCCCATTGTCTTCCAGAGCCCTCCCCTGCCCTGTGTGACCCCGCTGTGAATAAAACTGCAGTGTACAGGGACAGGGGAGCATCCCTTTAAATAGTCTGTGAGCACTTTCGTGGTGTCCACTGTGTTTTAGAAGCTGCTAGAAACCGGCTGGAGCATTAGCATGCCCGTCACTCGGCCTCCCCTGGGCCGCAAAAAAAGGAGAATCGTGAGCCTGGCCCCAAAAGTCGCAAGACGTAGCAACAAAGCGGGGTGCTGTTCTGTTTATTTGCCTTTTCCGGTCCTGCCGGTGTTGGGTTTTGAGGCTTTTCTCTGCAACCAAGAGGGCTGGAGATGACGAGAGAAAGCAAGGTTTTCCTGGAAAAGTCTCATGCAGCAGCCCGATTCGGGCAGCCGAGGCTGTCTGTGAAGCATGCCGAAGCTGGACGTGTGCTCAGATCGCATGAGTTAGCAACGCTGAGTTAGTAAAAATGGGCACCGGGGATCCCAGCAGGCCGCGCCACGCCTGCGTGCTGTTGCTAAGGGATAAAACACGCGGCACAAACTTCCTTCTGAGCCCATTGTTCCTCTCCGTCCATCAGCAGAGCGACGAGGGCTTGAGCCACAAAGGGCTTCCCCTCCTCTCCTGGCCAGGGCAGGTTAACCAGAGAGCAAAAGGCTTGGACTCGGCTTAAGGACCGTGCCCTGCCCTGTTGTCCGTGGCACCCTTCCATACTGCCTACACAATGCCCCAAGCCCTGGAGCGTGGCCAAGCCCCAGGAGACATTTCTGGCTCCTGCAGGCTCCCCCAAAGGCATGTCCTGAATGCACTTGCTGCCGGGGCCTCTTCTACCCAGACCCCTTCTTCCACCCAACTCTGCCGAGCCTCCCTTGCATCTTTTCTTGGCCTGGCTACTTCTGCTGAAGGGTGGCGGGGAGTCAGGCGTCCCAGCTCCTGTTCCTGGCTCCCCTGCTGACCTGCTGTCCGGAGGGACTTGGGTCACTCCTTTTGGGCACCAAAGAAACAGATTTTTTTCCCCCTTTCCATAGGGGCTGAGTGCTGCAACTCCTGGTGTTGAGGAGCTGCAGGCACTCAGCACCTCTGGAAATCAGACCGCTGGCCTTGAATCAGACACGTCCCCAGCAGTCCTTCCAAGGACTCCTCCGCTCCCACCATGCTCAGGAGTAGGTGTGCGAGTCGGCAGCGATCCGATCCAGCTTTGGATCCGGCCGCTTCGGATGCCAGAGATCCGATCTGCAGCTCTGGACCGGGTTTCCACCTCGATCTGGCCGTAGCTTCGGAGCCGCCTCCACGATCTGGCCATAGGGTATAATGGGGAATGAATGGAAGATCTATAACTTGGTTGTTTTTTTGCCCAATTTGGATGAAGCTTGCAGGAACGGTAGCCTCTGCTGAGAGCATGAAACCTGCCAGGTTTCAGGAAGATCGGTGCAGGGGTTTGCCCCTCAAGCTGCAGACACGCAAACTCATGCCACGGGTGACACTGCATGCGCTAAGGCGCAGCGGGGTGACAGCTGCAGGGATGGTGGCCCCTGCTGTGGGGGAGATGGGTGCAGGGGGTCTGGGGCCCTGCACCCCGAGCTGCTGGCAGACAAAACTCCCGCCAAGACTGAGTCTGTCCTGGGGCAGGTGCTTGTCTGTATTGAGTCTTTCCTCTCCTTAGCCCGGTTTTGCAGGTGCTAATTATGCTCGTTAAGTCGTTATGTAGTAGCTAGGTCCTGTGTATTGAGCTGGGCCCCAGGTGAATCATGACCCATTGATTGGTAGTTGGGAGCGCAGCAGCAGCGTCTCCCCTGCCCGCCCCGAGACGGACACAGCGGTCCCGCAGCACCCCCGCACCAGTCTTGCTCGTCCGCAGCTTGAGGGGCACTTCCCCCCAAACCCCTGCACCCATCTTCTTGAAACGTGGCAGGCTTTGTGGCCTCACCAAGAGCTACCAGCCCTGCAGTTTTCACCCCTCTGTGGTGTAACACATAGACGTGACAGGAGTTTTGCTTTCAAGAATTTGGGGTGTTGTTCCTCCCAAACCCCTGCACCGATCTTCTTGAAAATTGGCAGGACTCATCCCCTCTGCAGTCTACCACCCCTGAAAATTTCATCCAAAATCGGACAAAAAGCAACAACATTATAGATATTTTATTGTTTCCCCATGATACCCTATGGCTGGGTCTCGGAGGCGGCGCTTGGACCCGGACGTGCTGATTCGGACCCGAAGCGTCCGCAGCTTCTCCGGATCCGAAGCACGGTCCGCAGCCTCGCCCAGCCCTACTCGGAAGGCAAGAGCAGACACAGGGGAGATGCTGTGATGGGGTCTGGCCTCTTTCCTCCATCATATCTATGCCCTGCCCTGGTTCTGCTTTCAGAGAAGGAGAAGAATCCAAAATACTGGCGGGACCAGGCTCAGCAGACGTTGAGAAACGCCCTGAAGCTGCAGAAGCTCAACACAAACGTGGCCAAGAACATCATCATGTTCCTGGGAGACGGTGAGTGCATCCTTTCCATTGCACAGACGGGGCTGGAGGGGCCTAGGTGAACCTCACGTCGGTCGGACTGGGAGCGCCCACGGGGTTGTGACCGCATCAACCTTTCTTGTGCCATTCCTCTATTTGCCCAGTTCATAAACCCCAGTGGATCAGTCTTCCCCCTGTCTGGTGAGATGCCCCTGGGGGCCATTCAGCCTTTTCTTGGGGGAGGATAGACACTGTGGGGACAGGGATGGGGAAAGTCTATTGGGTTTGCAGTAAGGAAAGTAGAGGTGGCAGCTTCCTATCCTCCGCCCTGCCTTCCTCCCCCTAGTTCGGGGTAAACCCCCCTGAACTGGTTCTGGTGGCATTGCTCCATGCTTGCTGTCTTCTTATCATCACCGAGTGGTGAGTAGCTGTGGTCTGCCAGCCACTGATAATAACCACGACTGGAAGAAGTGGTGCCTCGTTGCCACACTGTCAAGCAGTGCCATGCTCCATCTGTGGGACGGCCATCGGGAGCACTTCAAAACAAGCTCCCCTTGGCTGCTCTGCCTCTGCTTCTTTTGAAAGCAGTGTTTTCTGTACGTGCCTCTCCCCATGCATCCCTTTCCTCCACCCCTCTGCAGAGCTCCCTGCCCCGAGCTGAGCCTTTCCACCCATCCCAAGGGAGAGAGCGGGAATCACTGCGGTGGCTCCGAGTGCCTCTCGTGCCGCCCACAGCCGGGCCGGGCTGCCAAGTCTCTCTCAGACACTCAGCTAGCTGCTATGCGGTCAGCCTGGTGCAGAAGGACCTCCTGCTAGCGGTGTCCCAGGCGTTGCCAGCCAGAGCTGCTCCCAGGGAGACCCAAGCATGGGAACATTTTTCCATGGTGTTGGTGCGAGCCAGCTGGCGGGGGGTTGCACCCCTCGGGTTTGTGCTGATTGCTGGGACTTGCCAGGGCGGGTGAGGGCTCTGGCTCTGTGTGTTGACATTGCAGTCAGTGCTGTGCTTGTCGTGCAGTGCAGACGCCAGCAGGCTTTAAACTGCTTCGCTCGGGCACCGCTCCAGCCACGGCGGCATGGAGCTCTACGCACGCTGCAGCCGTCTGACCCCCGCTGACTTCCTGCCCCTGGGGCGGGGGGCTGGACCGATGGTCTCGCAAAGTCCCTTCCAGCCCTAATATCTATGAAATCTATAAAATCCCTAGGTATGTCTTGGCTGAGCTCTTGCTACGGGGGCTAGACCGCTGCTGGTCCCGGAGCTAGCTCCTTTGAAGCTGGCATGGGGATGTCTACACCCGTGGTTCTCAGCCGTTTTAGCCTCAGGGTGCCCCTCTGTAATGTGTTTGAATTTCACAGCTCAGAAAAGATGTGAGGGTGCCTTGAGGCAGAACAGGTTGAGAAGCACTGCTCTAGTTGGTGCCGGGAAAGAGCAGCCTAACCCTGCCGTGCCCTGCCCTTTCCACTGCCTGCCCCCACCCCATTTCTGGCAAGTGCAGCCCCCCTGGCTGTGACTATCTCATGTGCCCGTGACCACCCCTGCAGCCCCTCCGGAGCATGATAGGCGTGGAGGGGAAGAGCTGAGTTGCAAAGCCATCCATGCATCTGCTCCCCGGCTGTCGCAGAGCGTGCTGCTGTGAGCAGGGGGAGCTGGCACAGCGGCTGCCTGGGGTGGGCAAGGCAGTGAGAAGCAGCTGCAAGCACCACTGGGGCAGGCACAGGGCACCAAACAGGGGCCCTTCACCCTCCTCACACAGACCCAGGTAGACAAAGCCCTGGCTGGGATGATGTAGCTGGGACTGGTCCTGCTTGGAGCAGGGGGTTGGACTAGATGCGACCTCCTGAGCTCCCTTCCCACCCTCGTGCTCTATGGCTCTGCAAGGCCAAGATTTTCACAGCTTCCCCCAGTTGGATTTGGTGTCTTTTTTCTTTTAACTCAAGCACAAAGCAGAGGAAGAGGGAACAAAGCAAAGAGAGCAGGGACGAGTGCTCAGCAAAGCAGCTTTGAAAGCCAGCAATGCCCAGGACAGCTGGCACTGGGGTGGGGTGGGGAGAACAGGAGAGGTGAAGCCGCTCTGATCCAATGCTTCCAAGGCTCGTCCATTATTGCAGTCCATCTTGCTGCTTGTCATTCATTAATCCTGGATCTGTGTGGGTCACCTCTTGAACCCTTAATCCCATGGTTGGCTTCCTCTTGCGAGAGGCCCTGTTTACAGATGCTTTGTACAGCACGCTACCTGGTTGAGTGCATCAGCCTGGGCAGGGAGCAGGCTCGAAGCTCTCCAGGGAGCTTTCCCCTATCTGCCTGTAAGTGTTGCTGGTGTGTTTATTTTCACACTTCATTTGGTGCAAAGGATCATTGCACTTAAACCCTTGGGTGTCACGCGCAGTGCCCACTTTCCCATGGCTTCAGCACAAATGCTGGAGCGCGGAGCCGGCTGGAAGATATTCTAGAGCTTCGTAAGGGAAATGTTCTTGATTTTGATCAAAATTGAAAAAAGGTTTCCAAAAAAGTTTTGAAAAAGTAGAAAGAACTGAATGTCATTTGCAGAACATCTTTCTTAAAGCTAAGGTCACTTTTTACCCTCCTCTCAAATGCTGATTTAAATGGGGGAAAAAACCCAGTTCAGCCAGCACTCCTGGGATATAAACTACGAAAGAAAAGTAAGAAAGAACAAAGACCCACTGCTGAAGGGGAAAATCTTCGCAAGAACTTAATTCCTACTCTCAAAAGTATGCCTTGATTTCCCCTTAGCTGCGGGGTGTGTCTGGAGCTCTCTACTTCTCTCTTCCCCACCGTCCACTCCCACATACATCTAAGTGGTTTAAAATTTAGGAGCCTGATTTCTCCTGTGCCTCATGAGATTTAGGCTCCTAAACCCATCAGGAGCTTATGAATTTGTTTCCTGTGAATCTTAATAGCATCTTCTGCCCTGATCCTGCAGGTCGATCTGTCTAGGGTGACTGTATGTCCTGTTGTCATTGGGAAAGTCCCATTATAAACATCTGTCTCGGTTTCTCTAAATGAATGCTTTTGTCCCCCACCAACCCTTTTCAAGTTGCCCCATTTTAACCCCCAGGGCACTTGGTCACCCTAGATTTGTGTGCGCTGCCCTCCCTGCCCCAGGGTCCTTAGGTCAGTCGGTGCATCTGCACAAAACGCTTAGTGCACATTAGCCTAATAACGCCACGCAGTAGTGTGTCATGGCAAAAACCATGCTAATAGCTTACTGCACAGTGTTATTAGGCTGATGCACAGTAAACATCACTAAATAACTCTAGTTACTTCATTCAGGAAATACTAGATTAAATGTGCAGTAATTAGGATGCATTAATGAACGTGTGGGTGCCTGCGGGCACTGTCATTGTAACTCAGTCTGTTTTAACTTGCAGATTCTGGGCTCATGGGTTGTAAAGGGAAACCCCAGGGACAGAAATGTGCCTAAGCAGAATAAAATAATGAAGGGTCATGTTGCAATATCATTATTACAGAAACGCCCATGGCCAAAAAAGGGTGGGAAGGGAAATGGAGGCAGAGTGAGTTGCCCGATACCCAGAAGCCGATTACAGTGAAACCGTGAACGGAGCGGGGCTTCCTGAATTGCAAGCCGGGGCCAAGTCTTGAGACAGTTGGCGCCGGATGTTTTGACATTGTATAACGTGATTACTTTAGTTCTGAACTGGGCAATTTCCCCCCGGAGCAGGACTGTGTAACAACGAGTTGTGTTTAGATTTATTTTCCAGCAGCCGTTGAAATGATTTCGAAGTGAGACTTTTGTCGTTGTTGTTGAGGGGACCCTATTTTTTTGTTGATGCTATGTCATGGTAGGTCGGTACTCGTGACCCAGTAGCCACCTGTTGCAGGGACGTGCTGTAATTACAGTCTATTAGTCAAAATCTTTGATTTTAAATTTCTGAAACCATGGAAGACGGCTGCTCTTCAGAACTGGTGAAAAGTCCTGTTTTCTCAACCAAAATAGCTCTTCTTTGCTAGGAATGGAACCGTTTGCCATTTTGGATGAGAAAAATGACAAGCATCGGCTTACAGATGGCCTGAAATCCTTCCTCTCGTTTAGGGAAAACAAGACTGTGGAGGCAAGGAGTTTTTTGGGGTGGTCTCTTGTATTTTGCTAACTGTAGGGTTGGGATGAAGTCAGACCAGCTTGCAAATGCTCCCAGTTCTTCTTCCGCTGAGGGTCTGCTTCAGGTGAAGGAGACTGGCTGAATGCTTTGCATTTGAGCAGGGCACGACACAAGTTTATCGGTTCTCTGTCTGGGAGGCAGCGGGTCCCCGGCTCATGTTGGTTCTTCAGGTGCGCGAGACTGGCCAGGAGCTGGTCCACGCACCGGTACCGGATCCGCGCCGCTCACCTGCTTCCTTTGTTCCCCTCTGCTGCAGGAATGGGGATCTCCACGGTCACCGCGGCACGTATCCTCAAGGGGCAGCTGCAGCACATGCAGGGGGAAGAAACCATGCTGGAAATGGACAAATTTCCTTACGTGGCCCTGTCCAAGGTGAGCCCCTGCGCGGACAGCCTGGAGGCTGCGTGCCCAGCTGTTCTCGGGGTGGGGGGTGACGTAGGAGCCAGCTGTGCAAGCTGGAGGGGAGAGACTGGTAACCTCCAGGCATTTGGTCTGCTTTGGATTTCATGGGAAGGACTGCGTGGAGGCCTTCTGGCAAATGTCTGTGTTGGGGTCTCGCGATGCAGCTCAGCTCCAGCTGGACACTGTGCTCAGGAGGTCCTAGCCCAAGGACTGCCTTGCGCCCACTGGGTTTCCTTCTTGGCGGTGGAGTCGGGCTGCCTCTCTCCAGCACCCACTTCCCTCCCAGCTGCCTGGCATCAAGGACACCTCATCTCTGGGGCTGTGTGCTATCCCTGAAATTAGGCCTAAGCTTTGCTTGCTTCTCAGGCAGCTGCCTCTCCAGTCCCTGCTTGGGACTCTCTGAAGGGTGATTGCAACCGGTCCTTCACTCCACATTCAAAATCACTTTCCGCGAGGGTTGGCACCAGGGGCCACCCCATGTCTTCTGTTTCTCACCAGCTCCTCTGGGAGAAGGGCAGGAGAGGGGAGACTGAAACGAGTCTCTGGGTCCAGTGACGCCAGCGCTCTGCTGTGGGCACCCCAGGCAGAATCCTTTCCAGTGACTTGAACAGCATCAGTCCAGCAGGTATTGATGGGAGCTATAAATAAACCAGACTGCAAATAGGTCACTGCCAATGGCAAAGACCTGTGTCAAGAGCCTGCAGCTCACAGGGCAGTGAGGGAGAGCCCCTCTCCGAGGGTTTGACCTCATGCAATTGCTTGCAGATGTGCGGGCTTTACAGCACTGAGCGCACAGGCGACTTGCCCTTTAAGGGCACCCGGAAAGGGCCTTGAAAAAGTGCCCGGGCCAAGTTTTAAGGGTTAGATGGTGGTTAGGAAAACACCTGAAGAATGTTCTGTATGAGGATCTGGTTAGCCAGGGGCTGACAGTTGTGTACGTTCAGGGAGCGACAGCACTGGCACCAAGAGATTGGCAGTTATCCATTTTTAGGGCTCTCCTTGGGTTTCTGTTTACAGAAGAACCTGAATTGCTCTGTCACATGCCCCCCCTTTGTCCCAAACTGGGAATGCTAATGGGGCTGGGAAACAATGGTATTTTCCCCGGGATTTTGAAAGAAAAGGGTGTATTGGCTGCAGCTCAGGAGACTGGTTAGAAGTGCTCCTTTGAAAGACAAAGCACCTTTGTTTGGTGAGTTCTGTGTTTCTCGGCTTCCTCTCCGACCAAGTGACCACGGTCCTCACGACCCATACGACATGCACGTGTGCATCTTGGGTGGACAAACGAAGCTCGACATTTTGCCAGGAAGGCTACCGGCATCCTGGGCTGCATTGGGAGGAGCGTTGCCGGCAGATGGAGGGCAGTGATTCTTCCCTCTATTCAGCACCGGGGAGGCCACATCTGCAGTCCTGTGTCCAGCTGTGCGCCCCCCTGCAGAAAGGATGTGGACAAGTTGGAGAGAGTGCAGTGGAGGGCAATGAAAATGGTTCAGGGGCTGGGGGACAGGCCTGGTGAGGAGAGGCGGAGGGAAATGGGCTGATTTATTCTGGAGAAGAGGAGACTAAGGGGGGATCGAATAGCAGCCTTCACCTCCCTGCAGGGGGGCTGCAAAGAGGATGGAGCTGGGCTATTCTCACTGGGGGCAGATGGCAGGACAAGGAGCAATGGGCTCAGGTTGCAGCAAGGGAGGTTGAGGTTGGATATTAGGAAAAACTGTCTCACTGGGAGGGCGGTGAAGCACTGGGACAGGTTACCTAGGGAGGTTGTGGACTCTCCATCCTTGGAGTTTTTTAGACCCATCCTTGGAGGTGTTTAAGACACGAGTAGACAAAGCCCTGGCTGGGATGATGTAGTCGGGGCTGGTCCTGCTTGGAGCAGGGGTTGGACTACATGTGACCTTCTGAGGTCCCCGCTAACCCTCATTTTCTATGATCCTTTGATTTTCAAAGCAGCCTCAGGTTCTGGCATGGATGGGGCTTGAGGGTCCAGATCCCCTTGCTCGACTTGAAAATCAGCCTAAAGAGCAAGGGGCTTTGTTCCTGGTTTCTCGGATCTGAGCTGCTGCTCGCCCTGCTGCCTCCGACACCCTGAGGTCTTGGGTATCTTTAGCAGAACAGCAGGCAAGTGGGGGTGGGATCTCGACCCTATTGAAGCCAGTGGCCAGCCTCCCATGGGCATCAGGGAGGCCAAGTTTCCTCCCCAAGCCTCTGCCAGCGTTGGCTTCTTCCCCCCCACCGTGTCCTCACCCCTATGAACAACAAACCTCCAAGAGGAAACTCAGAGACTAGGGATAGGAGGAGACATCAGAGACCTGGGGTTTGTGGCCTTGTCCCCTGTGAATGCCTGGTGGGTTGTCAGTGGGAAGTCTTTGTTAGGCCTCCCAGGGTGGTCCAGGGCATAGGACAGCAGCCTGGCACTGGGGGGGCTGGTTTTCGCGCTGCCCTGCTGCACACTTGCACTGTGACCTTGGAGGTCACGTCATCTCTCTGGTCTCCGAGAGCCCTGTTGTAGAGAGGGGGAAAATAGCAGTGCCCTATGTCATGGGGGTTGTGAGATGCTCGCGCCACGGGACCACAGAAGTGTCCTAGATGGGTGGCGCTGACAGCTGTGAGGTGCCGAGCAGAGCCCATAGCTGTGGGCCTGGTGGTTGCTTGCTTCCCATGAAGGAAACCAGGGCTCTTCCCTCCCTCCTACTTTCTCAGTGGCTCTTTCTTGACCTGAGCAGCAGTGCTTTACCACCCTCCTCATGAGAAAGTTTTTCCTAGTATCCAAACTTCCCTTGTTGCATCCTGAGCCCATTGCTCCTTGTTCTGTCCTCTCACCGCTGAGACTCTCTGAGGCTGAGCACTCCTGCGCTTTGCAGTATCTAGCCTCGGTCGTGTCGGGTGGGAAACAGGGAGACGAGGCAGCGACTCGTTCAGCAGTCGGATCCAGCCCTGGCATGAAGGGTGTGCTTGCTTCCTCCAGGAATGGCCTTGGCCCATGGCACTTGCCTGCCAAGGAGTAAAACAGCACAGAGATGAGCTGCTCTGGAAAAACAGATTTAAAATACTCAAAAGCAATATCTAGTTTTGCTCAAGCTGTTTCCCCCGGTCACGAGGCTTGGCAGCTGGAGTGGGAACGTGGCTTGCTGTGCCAGCAGCCTCTGGGATGTGCTTTCCACCCAAGCCGTCTCCCGGAGCCCAGCCAGCTCCGGGTGGCTGGCCTGGCACCGGGGAGACCCGCTGAACCGAAGCCGTGCTCCTCTCTGTGCTCTGTGTCATCGGACACAGGGGCATGCAGGGTGAGGCCAGCCCGCCGCTCGCCGCAGAGCTGGCCGAGGGAGGCCTCGTTCCGCAGGAAAAACGGCAAAAAATAACGGTTTGAAAAGCAGATCAAATCAAATATTTGTTGCCGCTAATCCCCTGCCTGCTGCCAGGTTAAAAAAATGCTCTCGATGCAGTTAAAAATACTCGTGGAGGTGAGTAGCTCAGATGGTGGGCAGCCGTGGAGCAAGGATCGGTGCTGGTGAGCTGTAGCGGCCCCGCCATGGGAGAGCCAGGAGGTGCTGGGAGCCGGCACAGAGGCGATCTGTGCTTGCTTGCTCCCCCTCCCTTGGTGCGGCCAGCGAGGAGGCTGAGGATACGGGGGTCCCTGGAAGCCGATCCCCCCCACGCAGCGCTTCGTGGGTTTGCAATCGCTGCCCTATCTCGACATCTCTGGGAGGCACGATGCCTTCCCGGCTGTGGCTGGGGCAGTCTTTCTGCTGGCTCAGATGGGGTTGGTTATGGTTCCCAAAGGGCTTGTTTTCGAAGCAGCTCCAAGAAGCCCTGCAGCTGGTGGTGGGTGGGGAGGGATGGATGGATGGATGGACGAGGGCCAGCAGGCCAAGTGGGGACTGGGATCATCCCTGTGTATGTCATCGGGCGGAGCATCTGTTCTCTCTGCCTCAGGCACGCCACTGTTGGGTTCAAGGCAGTCCCCTTACAACCCTTGAGTTGCACTGGGGTAGGACTGGGACCTGGTGTGAGCAGCTGGCACTGGCCCCAAACCAGTGGCATTGCCCTTGGGCGTGCAAGGTTCGTGCCAGGAGCCTTAAGGCAGAGTGGTGAATCTTGCTGCAGCTCTGGCCTAAAAACAAGTTTCATTTAGCTGCCCTGGGGGCAGAGGCACAGAGGGAAAAGCAACTGCTGGAGAGCATCAGGCAAAGGCAGCCCTGCCTCTTCCTTCGCTGCCTCCCTGTTTGCCGTGCACATGCCGATGAGACGGTGGTGGAGGACAAGGGATATTCCTTCTCCAGGCCCCCTGCGTGCCAGGCCCAGCCACCGCGTATCCCACCCCACCACAAACCTCACCAGGGAGCCTGGGCATCGAGCCTAGCTCAGGGCAGCCATGAAGAAAGCCTTGTGCAATGACCTATTCTTGGCTTGGAGAATGAAGTGCCCGGCCTGACGTGCCAACCCCCTAAGGCTTGTACATTTTCACTCTTCCCAGTTCCCTTTCTCCCAGGCCAAGAGTTCAGATTTCTCTCTGCTATACAGACCTGGCATTTATGTGACCCCCTTCCCACAGTGGGAACTGTTTGTACGGGGTGTGGGGATTTACCATGCCATTTATCACACGCTTGTTCTTATCTCTGGGGGATGGCTAAACCGGGAAGCTTTCCCCGGACTGGAACATGGCTAAGACGCCCTGGTTGAGCTTTCCCTTGCCACTGGATAATTAAGAGCCTGAACAGTTATGTCAGAGCAGCTGGGGCATCATAAGCCCCTGCCCCGGGTAACTGTGGGCACGGAGGCTGAGTTGCACGGTCAGCGGAGTAGGGGCTTTGGGGATTTTGCGACCCCACTTGTATCTGCTGTGACCCCACTCTCTGTTTGGGTTTGCATGCGTGTCCGGTGGATGAAGGGCAGGTGGCGGAGGCTGATGATGATGCCGGTCTTGTTCATTTACCCTCCTGGCTTCTTTTTGCAGACCTACAATACCGATGCCCAAGTGCCAGACAGTGCCGGCACGGCCACGGCTTACCTGTGCGGGGTGAAGGCCAACGAGGGAACGGTGGGGGTGAGTGCCGCCGTGATGCGAGACCAGTGCAACACAACGGCGGGCAACGAAGTCACATCGATCCTCAAGTGGTCGAAGGAAGCGGGTGAGTGAACGGCCAGAAGCGGTAGGGCCGGGGGGTGGCCGGGACCTCCCAGCTCTCCGGGCGGCCCTCGCGTTGGCTGTGAAGGGCTCTTAGCCCTGGGAGCTACCTGAAGCCAGAGTGAGGATGAGGCAGAGCTGGAATAAGTCGGTGCATGAATTTCCATCCCTCAGCTCAGGAGTTCTTGTGTGCCCGTCTCCTTTCCATGGGCAGGTCAGGAGCCAGAACACCTGATCCCAGAAACCAATAATGTGCCCAAAAACCAGGACCCGAGCACTACGAGACCTGCTGAGGTGCAGCCTAGCGGGGGAGTACAGCCACAAATTCACCTTTTTAACACTTTTCCCAACCACTTCTGTGATGCTGAGTGTAACACAACTTGCCCCGTGCCTCAGTTTCCCCATCTATTATATGATGGTTCGTGGCAGGGTGACCAGAAGGGTTAATTAATACATTCTTTGCAAGGAGGCTGTGGGTGAGGCCTAAAGCGGGTGTGGTTTTCCAACCTCAGTAAAGTTTCCAAAAACTCCTTGTTTCACGTTGGGATGAAACAAAGACCTTTTGAAGTGTCATAGAAGAGAGACAAAGCCATGCCCTTGCATGCCAGGTGAATGCCCTGACTACTGGGTTATTTGCTTTTCTCTCTTTCTTGCTATAAGTGACTTGAATTTTGGCCAGAAATTCCTTCCTCTCCCTGACCACTCTTTCTAATCCACAAAGTTTTGGCTTGAACAGATCAGCCTTTTCTGCCGACAAGCTGTTTTGTCAGAAAAATATTCCCACCAACTCTTAAGTATTATTGTAGTTCCTATGATTTCTCATCAGTTAAAGGACCATTGATGAAGCTAAAAATCAAATCCGGCTCTTTGAAATCTCTTAATCTGCATCACTGATAAGGAGGGGCGAGTGACTGACACCTGCAATTACACACAAAGAGCGCTCTTGTCTTCGGGTTTAATTCTTAAACCTTTCTGCTCCTTCGGCATCCTGTTTTGACCTGGAGTCTCCTACGAGTGCAAAAGAGGGGCTTTGCGCCTGAACCAAAGAGGAACTTGGAGACTTAGGTAGATGCAAGTGAGTTTCCAGTTTCAGACGAACCTGAGAAAGCCGGTAACGCTCAAGAGGGAGCAAGCCAGATGTTGGCTAAAACTTGTGTGAACTGAAATGATTGCATTTCACTCAATTTTCCTAACAGCCTTTGTTCTTAAGCATCTCTTTTCACCCTCCTGGCTGCCAGTTTTTCTGTTACGCTTGATTGCAAATCCTCAGTCATTTCACTTGGATGAAGAGCCCCCCACACATCAGTGGGATCAATCTGGAACGGAGTCGAGCACATGTGTAAGTGTTTGGAGGAGCAGAGCCTTTTATCTCCACAGTGACGTTGGCTGTGGCTGTGTTGGTCTAAGCACAGAGGCAGACAAGGTTCTTTGGGTAAATGTGATATCTTTTATTAGACCAACTAAATAGTTGGAAAAATTGAACAGTGTTTCCAACTATTGAGTTGGTCAAATAAAAGATATCACGTTTACCCAAAGATCCTAGTCTGCTTATCTAGATAGTGAAACTTGACAGGTCGCTCTCATTCTTGGCTCTCGGGGGCCATGTCCAGCTGCCACATCTGTGTTTCTGACTGCAAGAGGAAAGGGGGCTTACATTTGACAAGAAATGTCACCCAATGTTCATGGAGCCTCGTTCTGCCAGGCTCTCCTCATCACTTTCTGCATAGTAAAACAGATCAAAACATCTGGAGGAGGGCTAGAGCGAAGCGCTAAATCCAGATTTAAATACCAGAAGTGCTAAGCCTCTGCAGCTTTCATGAGCATCGACGGCAGCAGCATTTGCTCAGCACCCTGATAATGTGGGCTTCTTTGCTGAGAGTCTAATTCAGGCACCTTCCTTGAAACCTTCTAGCTTTTGTTTGGTTTTTTTCTTTTTAACATGCTCACCTTTTCAGCTTGCACGCTCTTCTATTGATCAGTTGAGTCAGGAGAGGAAAGAAACCCCGGATGTTTCACTGAAACATCTTCTAGATACGTCCTACGCTGTGCTTTTAGGGTTATTGCTAGTAAACATCTGAACCCTCAAAATGCAGCGAGCTAGGGAGAGGAAAGTGGGGTATGCTTGATGGTAGGATCCCAAAACGTTTTGCACCTCTTGCTCTGTCTTACCTGGGGGTGGATGGGCAGGGGGGACACATGGGTCCGAGTAAGATCAGGATCGAGCCTTTTGTGCATCTCAACGATCAAGCCAGTGATCCCCCTGCCTGTGCGCTCACCCCCTTCCTTTCCCCATCTCTCCTGCTGCAGGCAAATCTGTGGGCATCGTCACCACCACGCGAGTGAACCACGCAACGCCCAGCGCAGCCTACGCCCACTCGGCCAACAGGGACTGGTACTCGGATAACGAGATGCCCCTGGAAGCCATTCAGCAAGGCTGCAAGGACATTGCCCAGCAGCTGTTTGAGAACATCCCTAACATCGAGGTAAGTCAGCGACCAGAAAAAAGAGCTTCTGGTTTGATGGGATGAAGTGAGGAGGGAGGCAGGGGCCATGCAGTATCCAGGACCAGTATCCAGGAGAGCCTTTGGATCAGACGGTAGCCTTATGGTGCACCGTGCTCACACGTGATGTGTCCGCTGTCTAGTGCCTCGTGGAAGAAGATAGCCACCGCCTGCTAGTTAATTGAGCTTCCCTTTTTGGGTAAGCAGTAGCAATATGGGATTTTTAGGTGTGTACAGTGCTGAAGGCCCACCTG